>NW_024349800.1:58189313-58480010 GCF_902729225.1 Pteropus medius | reverse complement strand
AGAATGGGGTGAAGGGTTAAAGAAGTACAAATTAGTAGTTGATGGTCACGGGGATGGGGAGTAGGCATAGGGAACGCAGTCAGCATTAATACGATGGCTAAGTGGAGGGCCAAGTGAGGGAGGGAACAATTGGGAGGATCGTTTTATGAACTATATAGATGTCTAACCAATGTACTGTATACTCGAAGCTAATTTAAATAAATAAATTTAAAGAAAAAAGAGTCCCCACTAACCAGATACCCGCCCAAGTGTTTCCATGGCTCCTGGGTGTGACAAGACATATTAGCACTCAGGATCTATTTCCAAAATATCTTTCCAGCCTCACCTTTGATTTCTTCCAGAGGCACCTAATATTCTAAAGGAATAACTACTGTTTCACTCATATAACTGACACATTCTACTTGGTCTTTGCAATTTAAAGGACGACTTCCTCTTTTGAAGTCTTATTTATCTATAAGCACTATTATTTTTATCCTAATCTCTACTCTTTATAGTATAAGCACCTGCCTCTGTGCATCTACTTTGCTTTTTTGACTAAATGTTGTGTTTTTTTATATGACTATATCTTAATTAGTTCTTTCTGTGTTTTTTTTTTTCCTCCATTAGGAAAATTCTAGGTTTATTTATTATTTTATTCCTAGTGTCCATCGCCATGACTGGAGTAGAGTTGTGTAATATATACTTTTACTTAAAGTAAATTAAACTATATTCAATGAAGGATTACACAGAAGAGGTAAGTGAGAGAGAGAGAGAAAGCAAACATGAATGCTTTCAGAATTAAGGATTATTTTGCCCATTATTCCATGCTTTGTTTATGCAGCATAGTGAGGAGATGGGACATGTCATGTGACATGATGCTGGGATCATGTCTTGGAAAGATACACTAAATATCTTCAATACGATTAATCAGAGTTTTAAAATCCCCACGCCCTCCCTATGTCTTTCTTTCGTTGTGTCTCAGCAAAAAGAGTTTCTTTGAGCATGTATCGATTCAAATCAGGCAATGCCAAATCAAAAATGGTTAGGAGAGCTTCGTCAACAGGAGCCGGGGCCAAGGTTTTTATAGAGAAGACACGAAAGCAAAGCAAATCAATTATTTAATTGGTTAGAGCTTAAACGGCTATTTTATGCGGGGGAAGCCTGCTCACGATTGCTTGTTCTTCCGTTTGCTTCTCAGATTCGAGTACACTGACTCCACTGGTTCCGGTTTGCTTACATAAGCTACAAAGGCATGAGAGTCACCCCCTTGTTTAAAGACTAACAGTGACTGTGTCCTTTATTTGATCTAGAATTATCTCCCCCTGTACCTCATTTAATGGATGCACTGCGAGAGAACTATTTTAAGTTCATACAATCCTTTATAATTTTTCAGAATTTGAAAGATCAAGGAAATAACATTCCCCACAGCCTCTGTTGAAACTGGACGGCTTAGCTGAGTTGATCATCTAATCGGATTATTTTTATCCTAATCTCTACTCTTTATAGTATCTGTAACATAGTATTTTATATGAAATATTTAATTAAAAATTGTTAAATGATGACTTTCTCAAGCTTTACACAAGAAAACCGCAGTTCAGGAAGAGAAAACCGTTGCCCGGTTTTGCACAACTAGTCAGTGGCGAAACCAGGAATCAAATTCAGATTGTTCCCAGCACAAATCATGTGTTTTCTCCCCTTTCTTTCTGCTACCTTCTTGTAACCAATGCCAATGTCAGCCTTTGTACCTCCACTCTTCCAAAGTCACAATCGCTATCACGATTCACTTCAAATTCACTGTTTTTAAAAACACAGTGTCCATGAAAAAACATCCCTCCTGCCCACTCCAGGATTTATAATCCAGCTTTCAGGACCAAAGCTCATTTTTCTTCTTAGGCAAATTAATTTCAAGCTTTGATTAAGAGCACCTGAACGTTTTCTGCTCAACTCTGCTTAGCAGGAGTGTGCTTTGCGGTTGGAAGACCAGATCAAAAAAAAAAATGGTTCAGGGACTATGAATCACTTATCCATTAACCAAAGTCCTTAAAAAGATAGAGAAATTAGAGCCTAGGCACTTTTCTGAGTACTTTGCATGTTTGAGTGTATTTTACTCACTTAACATATATTTTAAGCTCTGTGAACATATGTTCACTGTCTGGATGATTTGGATCTCTATAAAGCTGGAGAAGCGCTGAACTACAGGGTCTAGTACTGGGCTTGCTCAGACTCTCTTTCTGCTTGGGGATCATACAATTTCCTGCTCCTGTAGCTCTTTAAAGAAGAAAATCTGACCTTGACCTCACACAGCAAGAGAGGGAGGTAGAGGAAAGGAAATAATTCTCGGTATACTCAATATATGTGAATTTCTGGATTTCCTCTATAACAAATGTCATTATAAAATTTAGTCAAATTTAAGAACCTCAACTTTATTAGTAGGGGGAAATAAACTTATTCTGTATAGCCTAGGAATGAAGGCTAGAGAATAAAATGCAGGCTTTATGTAAGAAAGCCTTTTAAATTTGAGGCAGCTATATGTAATCAAATCACTGCAGCTATTATTTATTGAGCACCTACTATGTGTCAAGCACTTAATTAGATGATGCATAGAAATCAGTGCCTTAGATGGATCAGAGAAGGGCATGAATTTGCCTATTATTTTAAGTAGGCTTCGTACCCAAGTACTGAGTGGAAAAAAAAAACAACAACTAGATTTGGATGAGCAGAGGAATTTGGAAAGAATACGAACTATGTCACATTGGGGTGCAAAAGTTACAAGCATGTCTTCAGTTTCAAAAGAAGGTCCTTAGGATACAGAACCACAAGGATGATGTGTGAGGCCCCTGAGGAGCAGAAAGAATCTGGCTCCATCAGCCAACCTCAGCACCTAGGCCTGAGAGCTGAGGGGAGTCATGCTTCTAGCTCTAGAACATATCCCACCCTGCTCCATGGCAGCAGGCCTCATCCTGGAGAAGCAGCACATGGTCACTGCAAGGCGAAAGTGAACTCCAATTCAGCCAAAGCGAAACTCTGCCTGTGGCCCAAACACAGGTGCTGGGAAGGGGTTCCACCTGCAGCTGCAGTCTGAAAGCCCCAGGGAGGGAAGACTTGGGTTCCAACCCATGGCGCTGGCAGACCGCAGCTCAGGGGCGAAGTCCAGAGCTAAAGGTGGCAGCAAGACCCTGGAGCTGGGAGCCGTGACCAGCAGAGCGCAGCCGCTGAGGGTGGCGTTTCGGTGGCCCGGGAGAAGCCTCCTGGCAGAGTCAAATGCCCAAAGTGGACTCATCAGGGGTTTACAGGAGACGGAGGCCACTAAGGGGGCCAGGGACTGATCCCAGCAGCCAGCATGATGGCATCAGGAGGGGTATCTGCCTCAGGTGATTCTGCCCAGGAGAGGGCACCGACCCTGACTTCAGCAGAGGTACTGCAGAGCAAGAAAGGCCAGGGTACGTGGGAGATCGCCCAGGACATCCAGAGGGGCTTACAGACAAAGGAGGGCATCTCTGAACGAGAGAAGGGAAGACCCTTATTTTCTCCCGCAACATTGTGAAGCTGAGGGATCACCGCACTATACTTAAGTATCTCTAATTGTTAAAATACCCCATTCCATTTTGTATTATTAATCACTTTTTCAGATTCAGGAGGAAAAAAAGCCAAGGCTTACACAGCTTTATTTCAGCTCACAGCCACAGAAATAGTTAGTACTTCACCCGGAATTAAAATTAAATTTATCTGGACTCTTTTCTCTATGCAAGTGTTTCTCAAAATGTAGCCACCTGAACACCTGCAGCTGAATGACCTACAGCATCTCGAGAGCTTGAGCCCCAGGAATCTGAACTTGTAGAAAGCTCTCTGAGCAACCTTGCGTTACACATATCATAATTTCAGAGGACTGCTCATCGATTCCATGTTGCTTCTCTATCTCTGACAACAAAGCCGGGAGCCTGCAGAAGCATGTGCCCCTTGGAGGAGACGCGTTCTAGTCTGAGATGGAGTCTACATCTGTCTGGGAGTGGAAATGCCGCAGGAGTGAAGGGAAGGAGGAGGTGCTTGATTCGATGACCTCTTAAGGCTCTGCCACATGATTCTTATATTGTATAAGCCAAACCTCTCAAACTTACTGGATAGCTAGTATGGGGTGAGTTGTGTGTCCCCAAAAGATATGTGGGGTTCTCAGTTCCAGAACCTTAGAATGTGATTTTTATTTGTATATAAGGTCATCACAGGTGTAATTAGTTAAGATGGGGACATGCTGGAATAGAGTGGTCCCTAATCCAATATGGCCATTGTCTTTATAAGAAGAGGAAAGATGATATAAAGACAGACACACAGGAAGAACACTGTATAAGACAGAAGCAGAGACTGGAGTGACACAGCTACAAGCCAAGGACAGCCGGCCACCATCAGAAGCAGCTAGGAAGAAGCAAGGAAGGATTCTCCCCAGAGTCTCGCAAGGAGCAGGGCCCTGCTGACTCCTAAATTTTGGACTTCTGGCCTCCAGAACTGTGACAGAACAAATTCCTATTGTCTTAAGCCACCCAGTTTGTGTCCTTTCCTACAGCAGCCCTAGGAAATTAATATAACGGCTCATGATGGGGCAATTTAATGCTCCCTTTCCCTATTCTTTGGAGCTTAAGCTATCGTTTCTTGACTAAGACAGCCTGGGTTGGAAGTCTCTGGGACTGAACACATGCTATCAAATCGAAACCGTCTTCACAGACTGTTAGTGAGAGTTTTTAAATCCTCAGCCTCCTCTTCCCTCACTGTCACTGCCGACTCTCCTCTGGGGATTACCTGTCTTCCTCCTGCTACCTTGACCATGAAGAGACGTTCCAAGTTACAGACAGCCCTGCTATAATCCCCCTCCAAGGGTGCTGCGGACTACGTACAGAATTGCACCAAAACTAGTAATTCCTGATACAGGAAATGTTATTACTCTTCTGGAGGAAAAAAAGAAAATATATATATATATGTATATATATGACATTTTAAGAACACTGCCTCTGAGTAGATGCTGCCAGCCAGAAGGGACACTCAAGGGCAGCTGCCTTTTGATGTTGAAGTGTTTGTGCCCTGACAGGACCCAAACATTTGTAAATCAAGGATTGAAGCTAATAGCTACGGCAGGAAGAAAGGCAAAGCCAAACTCTCACTTCCTGTCGGCTCAGAATAAATATCAGTTCTTCCGAAGGCCCATTTGGAGCCTGAATCCCAGCATGAATCAGACCAAGTATTCTTATTTAGATAAGAGTGAAATCAGGCCTTCTAGAATTGTTAGTCAGCAAATCTCAATTTTGGGAAGGCCATGTTCTGGGAATGGAAACGAAGGGACACGGCACCCGATTTAGACCTGCCAGAGACTAAAAACAGCAAGGTACAGGAGAGAAAGATCCAGGCTGTGTTCCTCTCGCCTGATGTGAACAGAACGGAAGCTGGACTGCACGGCAGGAAAAGAAAGATTCGCTCCCTTTGCAAAGTTCTGTGAGCTCCTTCCAACTGCAAGATCAACATCAAAACACTGTCTCATAGCGAGTGGCTTCCACTCTGCCCATGACCTTCCTGTTTCTCTTCGCCACAGCCCCTCCTTCAGCAAGCCTCCTGACTCATCCACACGGCAGTTGACCCCTCACTCCAGGCTTCAGAAGCTGCAGCTCATCATGTCTCTGACTCCTCTCTGGGTCCTTGGACGGAGAGGTAGTTCTCCACTGGGCCCCGAAAGGCTAGGGCTGTAACTTCTCTTCCTGAAGCTTCTTCAGTATGAGGATGGATTGAAAACAGGCTTTAGAGTCAGAGAGATTGCTGTACCTCCTGACCTTCTCTGTCACCGGATGTGGGATAAAAGAAAGTTATGGCAACATTAGTTCTGTTGCTTTTCTGTACTATTTCGCAGTCCTCCCAGGCTTCCCAGAGTAATTCCGGTAATGGTAAACAGATATTAAACAGCCAGGAGACAGCACTGATTTGTAATTTTAAAATTACTTTAAACTCTTCTAATCCTAAGACAAATGTCTTTGGATCTGTCCCCATTTCATTTGGTGGTTTATAGGCACGTCCACAGAGCTATCGCAGGTTTGGTTCCAGACAGCCACAATAAAGCCAATGTCATAATAAAATGAGTCACACCAATATTTGCTTTTCTAGAGCATATAAAAGTTATGTTTGCACTATACTACAGTCTATTAAGGGTGCAATCGCATTATATCTAAAAGAAAACAATGTACATTCACAATTAAAAATGCTTTATTATTAAAAAAAAAATGCCAACTATCATCTGAGGCTTCAGCAAGTTGTCATCTTTTTGTGGTAGAGAATCCAGCCTCTAGATTGATGGCTACCGACTGATTGGGGTGGAGATTGCTGAAGGTTGGATGGCTGTGGCAATTTCTTAAAATAAAACAATGAAGTTTGCCACATCAATCGAATCTTTCGCAAATGATTTCTCTAGAGCATGAGATGCTGTTTGGTAGCATTTGATCCATAGTAGAATTTCTTTCAAAATTGGAATCAAGCCTTTCGAATCCTGGCACTGCTTTATAAACTCAGTTTACGTAATATTCTAAAACCTTTGCTGTCGTTTCGACAATCTTCACAGCATCTTCACCAGAGTAGATTCTGTCTCAAGAAATCACTTTCTTTGCTTATCCATTAGAAGCAATTTCTCATCTATCAAAGTTTTATCATGAGATTGCAACACTCTTAATTCTAGTTTTTTTCTTTTTTTTTTTTTTTAGGTGAGGCAACCCTTGGTTGACTTCACAGATTGCAAGGACCTTGCCAGCTTATAATCCCTTATTTTTCATTTTTTATGCCTACAGCACCTGGTCTTCCTAGGTGGTCTCCCATCCGAATACCAACCAGGCCCGACCCTGCTTAGCTTCCGAGATCAGACAGGATCGGGCTTGTTCAGGGTGGCGTGGCCGTAGACTAGTTTTCTTCTACATCCACCACTTCTGCAGTTACTTCATCCACTGAAGGCTTGAACCTCTCAAAGTCATTGATGAGGGTTAGAATCAACTTCTCCAAACTCCTGTTAATGCTGATATTTTGACCTCTTTCTATGAATCTCAAATGTTCTTAACGGCATCTAGAATGATGAATCATTTCCAGAAGTTTTTCAATTTACTTTGGCCAGATTTGTAAGAGGAATCACTAGTGATGGCAGCTATAGCCTTGCGAAATGTATTTCTTAAAGTAACAAGGCTTAAAAAATTATTTCTTGATGCATGGACTGCAGAATGGTTGTTGTGTTAGCAGGCATAAAAACCATATTAATCTCATTTTCAGTCAAAGCTCTTGGGTGATCCGGCGCATTGTCAATAGGCAGTAATATTTTAAAAGAATTCTGTTTTTCTAAGCAGGCAGTTTCCACAGTAGGCTTAAAATATTCAGTGAACAATGTCGTAAACAGATGTGCTGCCATCCAGGCTTTGTTGTTCCATTTATCTAGCACAGGCAGAGTAGATTTAGCATAATTCTTAAGGGCCCTAGGATTTTCAGAATGGTAAAGGAGCACTGACTTCCACTTAAAGTCACCAGCTGCATTAGCCCCTAACAAGAGAGTCGGCTTGTCCTTTGAAGCTTTGAAGCCAGCCATTGACTTCTTTCCACCATGAAAGTCGTGATGATATGTTCGTCCAATATAAAGCGGCTTTGTCTAGATTGTAAGCCTATTGCTTAGTGCAGCCACCTTCATTAATTATCTTATTTAGACCTGAATAACTTGCCTAGGCCTCTACATCAGCACTTGCTGCTTCGCTTTGCACTTTTATATTGTGGAGACGGCTTCTTTCCTTAAACCTTATGAACCAGCTTTAAACTTTTCTTCTGCAGCTTCCTCACCTCTCATGGCCTTCACAGAATGGAAGAAATTAGGGCCTTGCTCTGGATTAGGCTTTGGCTTAAGGGAATGCTATGGCTGGTTGTATCTTCTATCCAGACCACTAAAACTTTCTCTGCATTTACCATAAGGCTGTTTCACTCTCTTATCTTTTGTGTGTTCACATGAGTAGCACTTTCGATTTCCTTTGAGAACTTTTGCCTTGCATTCACAACTTGGCTCACTGGCACGAGAGACCCAGCTTTCGGCCTATTTTAGCTTTTGACGTGCCTCCCTCACTAAGTGTAATCATTTAAAGTGAGAGATACGTGACTCTCTCTTGAACACTTAGAGGACATTGTCGGGTTATCAACTGGCCTGATTTCAATATTGCTGTGTCCCAGGGAATAGGGAGGCCCAAGGAGAGGGAGAGGGTTAGGGGAACGGCCCGTGAGTGGAGCAGTTCAGGGCACACACATTTATGGATTAAGTTTGCCATCTGGTGTGGGCAAAATTCCTGATGCCCCAAAATAATTCCAATGGTAACATCAAGGTCACTGATCACAGATCGCTATAACAAGTATAATAATAATAAAAATTTTTGAAATATTGTGAGAATTACCAAAATGTGATACACAAACACGGAGCGAGCAAATGCTCTTGGAAAATGGTGCCAATAGACATTTGTTGCAAGGTTGCCACAAACCTTCAATTTGTAAAGAAAGAAAACAGAAGAGAAGAGAAGAGAAGAGAAGAGAAGAGAAAAGAAAAAGAAAAGAAGAAAGAAAGAATGAAAGAAAGCAATATCTGTGAAGCATGATAAAATGAGATATGCCTGAACTTCAGTTTAAACTTCTGACAAAACTTACTAAGAAAACAAGAGTGGCTCAAAATGTTTAAGAACCACCAAAATTAAGTACATTCTTTGTAGGAGGATATTTTACATCCTCGTTCATTCAAGTAATTGTGGTCGTCTATATCTTACTTTATTGAATACATTTGAAAAAAAGACAGGATCTATTTTCATTTTGTTATTCTCCAATCAGAGTATCCTGCAGGCACTGTTCCAGGCTACGGAAATAAAATCATGAAGAAAACCTTGCATTTGCCCTTGATGTGAAAATATTGGTGAAAAAAAAAAATACACAAGGAAAAAGGCTGTTCTAGGGGGTACAAGGATAGAAATGAGGAGAAAGCGTAGGTCAGAGGATAAACTACCTCGCTTAAAGATTTGCAGTGTGGTTTTGAAGGCGACCTGAAATGAGCTGGGCACGCCGCCACATAGGGAGGAAAAAGTGGTGGCGTGGCGTGGGGGTGGGGGGGTGGGGTAGGGAAAAGAGGGTGGGTCCTGAATTGAAGAAGCAGCAAATCTTTGGCATTTTCTGAAAATAAAAGGTTCAATGTAGACGAGGAAAATAAAAAGAGTAAACAAGTGCCTGAATATGAAGACTAGAATAGAAAGTTCTTGGAACAGAAAGTTTAACTTTTATCCTGCAGTGGAAAGCCCTGGATGGGTTTTAAACAGGAGAGTGAAGGATCAGGCAAAGCTTTGCAAAGGTCGCCGACAGCTATGTGGAGAATGTTTTAGAGAGAACAAACCTGGGATTGCGGTGGAAAGACTCATTTAAATACTGTCGCGATGATCTATCCAGCAGACGATACATGTCGAGATTGAAGGGTAGTGGTCTGAAGAGGCAATGACGTTAAGCCTGGTTCCCAGCAAACTCTGTACAAAGTGGATAATCTGGGATCGATTTGCTAGTTGGATGAAGAAGAAGAAGGAGAAGGAGAGGAAGAGGAAGAAGCAGCAGCAGCAAAGATAAAGGTTTTCAGAGAAAAACGAATGCTCTTTTCAATTCTCTCTCCCATCAAAACAAGTAACAACGCTACCACGAATAGAATGCTAGAATTAAAAAACTAAACCTTGGATAGCATGTAGACCGATTTTCTCACGTAGAAGAAAAACAGTCTTAAATATTAACTGATAGTTTTTCCTGCTTGGCCATTTTTTCTTACCACCATTCCACCATTAATTGTGTGGGAAGCTGACTTATGGCTATAAAAAAAGGGAGATCGCAAAAGATTTCAGGGAGAACCACCCTTTAAATCCTTGATTTCTTAAATAGATCTTGAAAACCTATGGCGCAGAGCCAGTAACTAAACAACTATTACTCAGCGTGTAGTAAAAAATAAAATAAAATAATAAAATAATAAAATAAATTATTCTCTTCCAGATAAATGTCCTGTTCTTTAATGACAATTCAAGCAGATCCACGACTTTATGGCCACTCTTGGTTTTAAAATCAAGTCCTGTTTTACTAAATAAGATTCCCTTTTCAGTATCACAAATGGCCATCTGAGAATTAACCGAAAGGCCCCTCCTCTCATCAGAATGAAAGTGCTATCTAGGCCCGTCCGTAACCCAGCTCAGGGACTGAGCGCAGCCCTCTTCCCTTAAGGTCTTGCTGAAAGATGGATAGAAATATAGGACACGGCAAACATTCTTCTTTGTCATTTCTTTGGTCTCGCTGTCATGGTCCTCTTTCGGCTAGTGCTGACTGGCCCATGATGTCCTTCACGTAGCATGCAGGTGTCACATGCATGTTCTTCCGAGGGCCCATATGTGGATTTTCCAGAGTCTCTTGCGAGAACCTCATTACTGCAGACGGTCTCCATATTGACCATTGAACCGTTAGTCAATTCCTCTTTCCTCAATTTCTGTCTCTGGGAACACATCCCATGGACTCTGCTGATGTCCCTTTGTCCCCAAAAGATACCCGATTGGACATCTAACAGATGGCTTGAGTCCAGCAATTGTCCACGGCATCCATTCTCAAACACCCTGCTGCACCAAACAGCAGTAGGAAGGGCGGTCTGCCCTTGACTGCCTTGCTATCACGGTGGCTTCAACCATCTGCTACTTTCGGCCGAGAAGCAGGCGCCCATTTCTATGGTTACCAGGCCACCTGTATTAAGCTCCCCTAAGAATAACCTCTAGCGCTATACTCGGATAGGCGGCAACACAGTGATCGTGAATTTTGCAGCTCAGCTCAGCCACGTCCACCTGGGGCGCGTGGTCTCAGTTCCTTTCTTGCTGACCCCCTAGAACTCTCTAGATGATTGTCTCAGAGAGCTCCCCACCTCTCCCTGAGCACGTAAAAGGGAAACACTTCACGTATAACTACCACTGAAAAATTTTCTTGTCCTCTAACCAATTCCCTTGGAATTCTTAGTCGCCTAGTTGCGTTAAGACAGGGGATCATGAGACATGTCTGGCACTGTCTTCATGACCACTGAGATGACTGGCAGTGACTTGGTGCTTTATTTAGAATGTCACAGTACTTACTGTTCCAGGTTTGGGGCTGCAGCCAAAATTCTATGACAATAGGAAAAGCCTCATTCAACATTCCATTCTAACAACTTTGAAAATTGAAAAGGATTTTTGCCACTGTCATTGCCATTGTTGATTTTAGCTCTTCGAGATCTGTAGTATGTACTCGGAATATAGAGTTCTATCAGCCACGGAGGAGGGAAGAGGAAAGGCTCACCTACAAGCTGTGTGCCAGCTCTGCGTGGAAAGGATAAGATAAAGTTCCGTATCGGACGTGGGAGATGAGATATGTGTGTCTCGATGTGAGGAGGGTTAGGCAGGGAGATTGCTTTATATTCACTTTGCGGTATAGCTTGGGGCTGTCACAAACCACTTAGTGAATCCCTGTGCTTTGCGAGGAGCCAGAGAGAGGAATTGCAACAGCTACAAGGAGACCCAGAGAATGGACCTTGGACTCTCCTGCAGCCCCATCTGTCCCAAGGAGCATCCAAAAGAGTCTGAAAGTGCCAGCAGATGCGAAGAGCCCTTCAAGTTAGGACGAGAAGGAGACATAGTTTGTTACAACTGGAGGCCATGATGAAGTGGCAAGCAGGTGATACAGGCCCAGGAGGGACAGGCTGTGGCCAAGACAGGATGGGACACACCTCAGTGGTGGTCATAAGAACACACAAAGCACTGAGACTCTATGCCCACCTCCCTTACACCACGCCCGAGCCTGGAGCCAACACAGACTTCTACACCTTGATGCCCCTCCAGGGGAAGAGTAGGAACGGGGAGGAACTGAGATGGAACCGTGTCCTAGTTACGCAAATGAGACTGGATTTTAAAATGACTTTTATTTGCAAAATCTAGTTTTCTGCATTTGAAAAAAATAGGCGGCTCATGAGCTAGGCTGGCTTCAGATATAAGTATATAAGATATAAGTATATAAGATGTAACATAAATGTGTCCTTTATCCATTCCCGACTGTTTCGCTGGGGGATCCCAAAAGATAGGTACGTTGAACACGGGGGAGGGAGTTTGCTCTAGAATCCAAAAGAAAGTTTGCGATAAAGCATGATCTCTCTCTTGATCCTAATCATTGCCTTACACCAAAAGGAGCAATTCCAGAACCACCCTGTGTTGGCTCAGAGCGTCTAAAGGAGACATTCGCCAAAACATTTCCTTTGGATGTGATGAATCGTACATTGTCACAGCCAAGCTCTGCAAACAAAGCCGAAACCCGAATCTCTAAATAACGTGGTTCTTTCCTTAATCCTCATCTGTTTGGACACACAATCATGTTCAGAATACACGGAAGGCTGATAACACTCATCTGCAACGATACATTGCTCAGTTGTGGAGGCAGCATCACGGATGGTCATTTAGAGTCAGCCAAATGGGTTTCGAGTCTGAAGTCTAGAAATACTAGATATGTAACCTTCAGCAAATTGCTTAAATTTTATGTGCCTCGGTTTCTTCTTTTACAAAATAAGAATGATTACAGCATTTCTCTCATAGCTAACCTAAGTCTTAAGCCAACATATCTTCATGCAGGAGAATGTGTAAAGGAGTGAGTTCTCCGTCAGTGGAGACATTCAAATCCAGGTGGGACAGCCACATGGTGGGGATGTTGCATTGGATTGAATAACTGCTGAGATCCTTTCCAACTCCGAATATCCTTGAACAGCAAAGGCTCAGTGCCAAAGAACAGAATCCACTTTGAGCTAAACCCGACTGATGGTTCTCATTTGAAAAAGGAGGCCAAAGACATACAATCTATTTAAAACTAAGATAGAAATAGGCCAGGTCACCCTTGTTGTTGACTCAGCGGCTGGGGAGTCACTGCAGACGCAACGGATTTAAAATCAGGAGACCTGGGCTGGAGGCCCAGCTGTTGTTCTCAGCTGTTCGGCCTTGGGCAAGTCAAGCAATGAATACCGATTGCAGTTTCTTCACTTGTAAACTGGGTGGAATTTTATTTTATTTTTTCTCAAAAGGTACTCATGAGGATTAAATGAGCCAATATGAAATTACTCTGAAAATGGTAAATCACGAGATAAATATAAGCATTATCATTTTCAGAGCTCAGATTACACTATACATCATTAGTTCTGAAAATAACATGTAACCTCAGACCCTGGCTGAGACGAAGCTATTATTTTAAACACCATGATGGGTATAGAAACTGGAAAAACTGCCATTTTAAAATTTCTTGCATATTTTTTCTACTGAAGAGTGGAGACTCCAATTTACCTTTAAGTCAGGAAGTAGCTTTGTTCTAGGGGTAAAAAAAAAAAAAAAGAGAGAGAGAGAGAGAGAGACAGCTCTGGGCCATATCTATTTACGCAAATACAAGTCAAATCGCACACACTTCTTTTAGGGACAGTGAGGCCAACCTCGACATGAACAACGATGCTTTAGACCCAGTATTTCACTGTTTTTTTTTTCCCGCCCTAAATAAGATGTATCTTTTATCAGAAATTTTCTCTACAGATTTTCACTCAAATATTTATGGACAGTAACTCTATGCCGGGTGAGTTACAGAATTAATAAATGAGATATGCTCCTAATGGTGTTCACGGGCTATTATAGGAGAGAAAATAAGCAAAAATTACACAAATTATTTATTTATGAAGATACATGTCTGAAAGGCAGTGAGGAAGTAAAAAGTGCTTTGAGAATCTGTAAGCAAAGGATCACTAAACGAGGAGCTGGGCAGCCTCTCCTGACACAGGAATTTTGAAACTGAGCCTTGAAAGATGAACAGGAGTTCCTGAGGTGGGCGATGACCTGTGAGAGCAGAACATTCCAGAAAACGTCTCTTTGTCATTTTTTTGGAAGATAAATGTTTTCTTCTCTGGGTGAATTTAGACTACTAGTTCTAGAAATAATTGCTTATTCTTAGCAAGTTTTCTATGTTCTTCTCTGGAAAGAAGTTATCAGGAGAATGAAGCTGAAATGAAAAAGACTCTATAAGGGTGAGGATGCGCCTGGAGAAGATGCTGTGAAAAAGATAAGACTGGGCTAAATATTAACGGGACGTAATATTCTCTATATGTGGCCTTGTGCAATGTAGTTATTGTTGGTTTAATCATCTTAATAGCATCACCTGGTACCCAAAGGCAAGGTCACTCTTTGAGTAAGGCTAGATCTTTACCTTATTTAAGTGAATAATCCCACTGTATTATCCTGTGAAAAGGTTGATCCTAGAACAGGAAATGAAGACTGACTTTCTGCACTTTTAACTAAAGTGCAGTCTGAACTTGAACCTGAAACTAAAAATACCCAGACATGGTTGTTATGACGTGTTCTCTGTGATGTGCTTTTCTTCTTTCTTCTCCCATCTTTCAATACGTTTTTACTGAAATTCAAAGTCGGGTCTCAGCTGTGCTCTGTTGAATCAGTGGAACTTTCTCCACACTTGGGAAGGTGTGGCTAAGGACAGTCACCTTCTGGAGCCTAGAGCAGTGGCGGCAGTAGCGTTATCTATAGAAGCCAAGTGTGTCGAGCAATACAGTGATCACACAGAAGTAAAAAATGTGGTGACAACGTTGAATTTTACCCTAGCGCTGCAATTCTGTAAAACAGCCATGGCTAAGAAACCTCCCACCCATTCTTTTGTGTTCTGGAAACAGCTTGCTGCAAAGAAAGCTAGATGACTTATGTGAGAGTCACAGGTGCTCCTTTGTTCACATATGATAGGACCAGACACAGAACCTCCAAATTACCATTCTTCGTCTCGTAAATGATTAGATAGAGCTTCTCCTTAATACCTGCCCACCTCCTCAAGAAGAGGCTGACCTCAGAGTCAAACATTCTGTGACCTGCTATCTGATCAAGCCACCCTTCATCCCCTTTCCACAGGCCTGGTTATTTCTAGCCTCGTTTATTTCCTATTAAAGGAAAAACTCTTTTTACCTAAACCTTGATCGTAAACCTTACTGATCACATGGTCACAGAGTTCTAGTTATTGTAGTAGTCAAAGTCTCTGACCACATGATCAGGGGAACAACCTTTAAATAGTCCTTGAAATAATCCTTTCAAATAAAGCTTCTCTTTACTAAGTCCGAATTTGTTTTTTATTTGACAGTAGTGAGAGGAGCATAAGTCCTGATGAGAGAACCATGTAGGATCCCTTTCTGAACACACATGAGTTAGCATCCTAGAGAACTCTCAGAAAGAGTAAAAAGATGGTATAAAGAAGGACAATTAAGTCAGAAGTTCTCATGTTATTATTCTGGCATTACATATGAAATGTACTCTTATACTGTGGACAGTTTGGGGGAACAGTGTCTTTGGGTTATATATAAAATAATTTTTAATGGGTAAAACACCACAGGCAGTAGAATCCAGCCAACATAGAATAAGCAATTCTTTCTCAGATATTGGAAATTGCTCTAGCATTAAAATCTAGCCTATTATGAAGTATATGCAGTTAAGAAAAAAAAATCCTTATCTCCACAGGCAAAGATTCTGCATTTGGCAGAAAAGAGCCAGGAATAACTCCTCTTTCTGCACCTGCCAGAAAATGCAGTCTCTAAGTCTTTTCTCAAAGGTGACTCCAAATACCGCTGAGAAATTTAAAAAATCAACACACACTTTCTATCATCGCCACTTCCTACATTCTGATGACCTTCTTTAGACATTGAGGTTCTGTCAGTCTTCAATAAAAGCAGAATTATTAATGCTTCAACTCTTACATTTACTTATTTGTTAAACATGAAATCCTTTAGAGTAAGAAATGGTAGGAACGGCAGAGGGTGGAGGGAGAGGCCAACGTTTGGAGTCAGAAAAGCTTGGGTTAACATCCAGGTTCGGTCACACATTGGCTCTGTGATCCTAGGGGCAGGTAATTGAGCTCAGTATGCTCATCATCAAAATGGAAATAATGACAGCTATCATAGAGCATTATTATCAGGATTGATAATCACTACCTGCATTATGAAAAAGTGCTTGGTATTGAGTAGATGATCACTGAACAATATTTCCTTTCCCCTTTACTCACGCCAAGCACATTTTCAGCCAGGTCTTCCATTTTCTCTAAATCCAGTCCAACACAATGATTAGTATCCATCACTCATCAGAGTCAATTATTTAACCAAGCTTATAATTATCGTGGTTAGAGTCTATACACGAAAGAACAAAATTAATCTCAAACTATGTAGAAACACTTTTAAGTCCAACAATGAATTAAAAAGATTTCTGATAATTTTCCTGGTTTTTTTTTTTTTTTTGTCTTTTTTCCTCTTTTTATTTTCTTCAGGAATTATATATTGGTTCTCTCCCAGGAGGCAGCCAGGGCTGGAGAGGTGACCAGGGCTGATGAAGTTCATGAGTCAGGCCAAGGAGGTGATGAAGACCAAGGAGATGACCAGGACTTGTGAGGTTAGGGTTGAGGAGGCAACCAGAGGGTCACTGTATTGATTTCAAAAAGAGGGAATGAGCAGATGAGATAGGCAATGGGAGACATGTTCCTCACTGCAGGAGAACAACACAGCCAGAAGAATTCCTGTGGTCTCGGGGCTGGAAGTGGAAGCACTGGTGTGAATTCACCTATGTGCAAATGCTTGGCAAAATAAAGGCAGGATAATTGTAGCATCTCAGAGTAGGCTTCTGGTGAGGGTTCCTGCCAGGGAATTGGTGGGGTTTAGATCTCCTGCTGGTGTCGAAGTAGGGAACACTCCGCTTTCTTATTACTTTGCCCAGATGTGGGGAAGAATAGGAAGAAGGAAGGATGAGACTTAAAAAATGCCAACATTCAAACATCAGAAAATGGAACTGGAGTCTTTATTACAATTCACCCCAATGTTCGGTTGATGTCTAAACTGTACCACATTTGACGTAATTGAATTTGAACTCTTATAAGTGAGCCATTATGGCACCTTACAAGGCCTGCAGCTTGAGGCTGATAAAGTTTCATCGAATAACTTGCTCAAGAGCCTGCCCTAGTGCATTCTGAGAGTGAAATGAGTGTTTAAGTCACAACCAATGATGTATGGAGTGCTGAAGAGGGTGAGGAGTGTTTGGTCAGGACTTGTGGTATGGCTTTACTGTGTGCAGAGACATATATGACCTTGATTTTCTAGACTTGCGGCAAGAGATTCCCAGAATTCTTTACCCCAAAGTGGAAACTGACCATAGCAGTACTTGGCATCTCAGAGTGAATGGCAGTAAGGAATGATTCCGGGTTCTTAAAGTCCCCCCTTCCATTTTTAATCATGTACCTTAGATTGTCAAATTCCTGTCTAGAATTAGTCGCAGGAGGCATTGTTATGGCTACAATCCGTCAGTATAACTGCAACAGGCAATGACCCCAAAAGGTTATCAGGCCCCTCACTGGCAATCCAGCACCAAACTCCATCGTCCCTGATTCTCAACGTGGTCCCCCGTCTCTAGCCCTACTCTTTCTGCCTTTGTTTAGGACCGCATCATCTCTTACTTGGGATAACTGAAATAGTCTCCTAATTTTCCATCTTCCCAGGCTTTTCCACCAACCTATATTCACCGTAGTTCCACTGATCTGTCTAAAACTAAAACATGACTATGTCACTCTTTTTAACATCCTCCAACAGCTTCCCATTATTTCTAGGCTGACACCCAAACTCTTCAGCCACAAGAGTTCCTCTATGATCTGGCTTGTCTCAGCCATCGGCCCTCTGAAACTTTACTCACTAACCAGAGCTCGATATGAAGTAGGTACGTACTCAGTAAATGTTTGCGGACTGAATGAATGACTAACGAACAAGTAAGTGTGTAATGTCATTGATACAGGTCTAGTTGAATATTCTACATACGTTTGAGTCACTTTCGCTTTGCAGGAGAGGGTTTGGAGAACAAGGAATGCCCTCTGGCTCACTGCGATCGCATCCACACAGTTGAGAGTCAAAGACTATGTTGCTGACATATATTTTCATCCAGATGTTGGCTCTAGAGAAGCTTTAATAATAGAAAACCTAGAGGCTAAGTATATTGCTCAAGTTTCCCTTTGTTCATATCTACCTCTGGACAGAGATAAATATGCCTTTTTCCCATGTACACGTAACTCCCAGGGAGCAAATGTCCACCTCGATTAATTTCAAACCATAGCGATGGAGAAACTGTACCATAGTTCATTAACGTATTTGCTATCCCTCCCTAACTCCCAATGCATCTTATAGACAGTAACATTTATCTTCCCATAACACCAAGCTCCTTACTTTCTCCCTCACCTTGCTTTAATAATCTCCTTCCCAGTGAATATGTAGCATTTCAGTAGTAGCAAGCGAGTGTCTAACAGGAACCTTTCATTTTTAGCCTAAGTTAAGAAAGAACAATGGTGGAATTTTAGGAACCATGGCAAACTGATATTAAAAAAAAAAAAAAAATCACTACAGACGGAATGGTCAGAAAAGGAAATTTTTCCCTCTTATTACTTTGATCTTCATTAGTTATTTTTAGAACATGCAGCTATTTATATGCAGTGAATCTTGGAGACTGCAGAAGCAGCCCGCCTTCTTTTTTTTTAACGATACGAAGCGCATTAACCTGGGTTCCCCTGCACAGTTCATCCCTCTCCACTACTATACAGGCCTGGTACTACGAATCCTACGTTCTTGGCTGCTTGGCTTCTCTCTGAGTGTTGGCGTTTGTTCTGAAACCCATCTTTCTGAATGCATCCAGAGCTGCTATGTTTATGTATAACACGGAATGAGAGACGTAATAAAGTCAAGATCGATTGCCCAGTAATAGCCATGATTCCATACACTTTAAAGGGTATTTGTAATTTAGGTCTCATAATATGGCTTAATGCCATATCTTGTGTAGTTATTGATTTTCAATAATAGGACAGCCCCAGAAAACCTTTCGGGGCTAAGTTCTCCCTGCTACATCCAGCAAAGAACAAAAACAGGTCTCTTTCATCGGAGCCCGGCCTAGAGAAGTGTCTTCTGTTCTGAAGGCTGCAAGCAAGGACTCTCTGGCTTTTGAACTCTCTTGCTAATGTGGTTCCTGAATATCTCTGTCTTCACCTCCTCAAAAATAAAATAATAACCATGATAATTTAAAAACTTAAAAAGCAGTGTTAAGAAGAGGTTGTTTACTATCTGGCAGCTGCCGGTGAAGAAGCTGTGAGAAGCAACAGCCCCTGCCAACGACTGCCGTGACAGGGAATGACATCCTGAAATGACCCATCACCCTCTGACACACGCCCAGGACCCCGCTGGAACGACCCAGTGACTGCCGGGGCCTCAGGAAACGTGAAGACGGACGGCGGTTTCACTGCAGGTTAAATGTTGCCGAAGGACAGCCTTCAGACATGTAGACCTCTTCCATGTCGCCATCCCCGGTGAGTCTTTCAAGGGCATGTCTGCTGGCATTTCGAGGGCCCAGGTCCCATCCTCGTTCCGTTTAACCTGTCTGTAAAAGGCTTGATTCGTTCCATTCTCTCTCCCACAGCACTACAGTCGCACGACTCCAGCTTTGTGGCTTCTACTATATTAAGAGCTCAAGGTCAAAGACAAGTAGTTCTTGCTGCTACATCCATGCTGGCCTTGTGTTGTGTTTCTCTAAATGGGTCCTTGTTCTATTTTTATATGATTAAGGTTTTACTTTTTTCCTCAACTATACAATGTAAAACATAGGGAAATGACAGAAATTCACATTTGACTCTTCTTCTGGCTATGTTCCGTGACCTTGGGTACATCTTTTTAACCTCGATGAGCATAATTTCCTCATTGTACCTTGTATGCAGCAGAAATAGTTTATGCCCATGTTTCTCAGACTGGGTGCTGGAGAACCCCTACAGCACCCAGAACTCACAGGAGCCCCACAGACATTTTACATTTTCAAGGGAGACATACCAATAGCTGTTGGACATCAGGCAAAAATCAACATACAATCAGAAAAGAGCTCAACGTGAGCAGTCGATGAGATCCCGCGATTTGAAAAATTGGTGCAGTGACCAACAGGCACATCCCTATGGTAATTATTGATTTCTGTTAATGATATATAGTATTGTTTCTTTATACAAACATATATATATACCCATATATATACATGTATATGTATATGTGTGTATATTATATATACATGTAATTTTTTCAAATGGCTACTAAATTGTTTGGACTTAACTACTTAATAAATAAAACTGATAGTTTTATTTATTTATTTTGATTTAGGGGATGCCATAAAACAAATCACTGAGATACTAATGGAAAAAGCTTAGGAATCTGCACTTTATATGTAATTCCCATTTGATCACATAGAATATTAAACACCTACATACTCAAAAGTTAGATATTTAATAAAAGTAATATTTTTTTTTTACCATTTTATCAAAGACAGCCTAAGCGAAATTGTCTTCTTTTTTTTTTCCTAAGAGTGCATGCTGGTGAAAACTACAATAATTACTAGAATAATTTGGTGTCATTGCCTTGATTCATGCTAAGGTGTCAACAGTTTTGCCCACCGTTGCTTTTACTCCATAAGTAAATGTCAACACAGTGAAAAAGGCAAATAATTTCTCACTGTTGTTACGGAAATAGTTTTGACATTGCAGACTCACTGAAAAGAAACGCCCCCTCCCAGCCCCTAGCCCCAGCCCCCAGCGAGGGACCATACTGTGAAAATCGCTGGATTAAAGGAATGATCAAATGTGATCAATGCAAGGATGTTTCATGTAACATAAAATGATGGACACATATTCTGTACACTGAATGTTCCACTCTCCCTTGTCTTATTGCATAGGTTGTTGCCTTAGGAACCAGTGGTCCCATCTTGGGTTTATGAAGCTGTTCTTTGTTCTCAGTCTTGAGAACAGATCATGTCCTCTTGAACTCTAGACCTAAGATTCTTGCAAGCTACTGACCTTGACCCTGTTTTTCTATATGTTTGTCACTCTTAGACTCTCGCCAACTAGATCTGCTGAATGAGGCAGAAATCTTGATATCAAATAACAGAATACGATGGTTAATATAAGCCAAAAAGGAATTTGTTAAAAAAGAACCAGGTAGCTCACAGAACTGACTGGAATACTGGCACCAAGGGAGGAAAGGCAGAGACAAGATCACATCCCAGGGAATGGCCACCCCGTCACTGAACTCATGACTCTACCACATCTGCTGCAGGTAACCTCTGACAGACTCTTCACCTGTGTCACTCTCAAAAGCCTGAACTTCTTGGGTGGGAGTAAGTGATAGACTGCAATTTAGTCATGGACCCACACTCTGTCAGGAGGCAGGGAGAGTATCTTTCCCCTTTCAGTTTCTGACTCCCATCGCTTAGAGGTTCAAAAGATAGAAAGTGTATTTGATGCTGTGCAGCTAAACTGACAAATGTCAATACTGGTCACTCCTTTAGTGAACAACATCCAAACACACATTCTCCCCAATTGACAATTTAAGAAAAATATTTTTAACCCTGACAAAATTGCTCCCCAAGGAAAGAGGTTTTTAAAATACCTTTGGTTATGCCACCTAGCTACAATTTTGACATATTGTGATGACATCACTTTCTCCTATAGGTAGTTGTGATTTTACCATAATATTTGATATCTATCACCCTTACACTCTTTATCAAATATGTGGGGGAGTTGAAAGAAAAAGAAGACATTAAATTACGTAGCTATGTAATTAACCCATAAAGGAAATAGATACAGGTAGATTCCCCAGTACTTATATGTGCAATCGTTCACGATATTGTAATTGATATTTATGACTCTTCTCTTCATAGACTTTCCCCCTTTTGGTTCTTCAGAGGCATCCTGTAGAAAGTGACCCAAATCATTATGTCTAATGGGTCTGATACGCGGGGTCCTGACAAAATAGGGTTGAAGTTGTTTACCATTAACTTTTGACAGTAGTAACAGTAGGAGATGCTCCGTATTCCAGGGAATCTGTGCTGTTCATACTTTTCATTCTCCCTATTTTCCCTGGAGAGCTGGACACGATCACTCTAGGCAACACCATAATCCCTGTTTTAGCTTGTTTTCTTGGTGTTAAGAGGAACCTGACATGGTCTAGCAGGAGCAACAGGACTATAATTAGATCCCCTGGTGAATGCATTCTTCTTTTTGTACTGAAATCTATAAACCAGTAGAGGCAAGACTAGCAAAGATGGAAAGCAGAAAGTATGCAATTGGTTAATGAGAAGGAATCATGACAGATGCCATTCCCAATTCTACCTCTTATGTTCCTGTCCCATCGTTTAGAGCTATGGGAGAACCAGCAACACATATTGATTACTTATGCAGAACATTCTCTGGATCAAGAAGGTGTTTTTCCAGCTAGCACCATGACTGATATTTAATACCCCACCCCACTATTATGCAATGCCTTCAGGATGATGGGTTACATAAGGCATTTAGTCAATGACTTTTTTTTACTATAAAGTGAATGTGTTAAAAAAAATGAATATTGTATAAATTATCATGTATGGGAGACCATGATGACATACAAGGCATCCGGTAGGTCCTTGAGTTATAGTATTATTTAAAAAATGAGAAATATGGGAAGCAAATCAAAAGACAATTAAATGCTTATTTCAGTAAGGCTTACCTCTTCCATGATTGGGGTCAAGTATGATCAATCTACTACTAGGTAGCTGACAGGATTTTCAAGAACATAATAGATGACCGGGGCTCAGAATTAGATTCTGTGAGTAAAAGAATGGGCACTGGGCAGTAGAGGAAGATAGTTCAGTTTCTATGAGGTAAAGTTGCAGACACACTACAGCCTCTGTCCTTGTCACTATAGCTATTTAGTCGAACCCACTGGGAAACCACTTGGGTGGCTGGAAAATGGGGCTCACTCACATTTACCCCATTGGGACAGAAAATTCTCCTTCCAGAATGTTTTAATGTTTGTTGATTCACTTGCATTAGCTTGTTTTTGGTCAGCATTCACATGGGACATAAATATTCTTGTATTTTAAGCCTACTCTGAGTCAGATGACTAGCTACTGCCAATGAATGGCTGTGGTTAATGCTTCAAGCTATCATTTCTTCAAGAAAAGTTAGTACTGAGATATACATCCAATGTTCCACCAATGGGGAGAATTTCCCTCTCCATTTTTCTACAGCATCCTCTCTGAATGAGGCCGTGCTACTCCCTTAGGCCACTTCTGGTTATACTAATCTTTTAGGCAGAACCAGGCTTGATTTACTTTTCTTTCTGAATTAGTAATCGATGGTTAACTTTCCAGGTGGCCATAGATGTGAGTTAGAAGGAGACACTGCAGATAAATAGGACGCTGAAAATGTGAAACAGCTTATGCAATTTACTCGCAAAATCAGAATCTACATGACCCCAATTCTGTAAATACACGTCCAATTGATAATAGAGTGCTGCTAGGAACTCTCAATTTTATGCCAACGTGAATCAGATAACACCCAAGACATGACAGGAAGTCTAGTTAGCAAAGGTACCTGGTGACCCATAACTAAACATCCAATCAAGGGGTTGACAAACTTCTGTAAGGGGACACATTTCGGGTTTTATGGGCCATACAGTCTGTGGCGTCGACTTAACGCTGCTGTGGAAGTGAGACAGCAGCCATAGGAAATAGGCAAACACATGAGCTATGATGTTCCAATAAAACTTTATTTACACATAGTGAGATTTGAATTTCATGTAATTTTCACATGCCATAAAATATTCTGCTCTTTATATTTTTCAACCCTTTAAAAATGTACAAACCATTCTTAGCTCATGGGCTACACAAAAGTAGTCCAGATTGGCTTGGGGGCCACAGTTGGTCTGAACTGACTGTAGGCTCACCTAACATCCAATAAGAATCCAAGAACTACTTTGAAAAAGAGACAGTTGCTTACTCAAGAGATTATGTATTTGTTTAAAAATCCTAGGCGATTTTGCAGTGATTTGACCTTCAAAGGCTTGCCACAACATACGGACAGCTCCCTAGTCTGTTACCGACAGTGCGAGCAATATTGGACATGACGGTTTATAAGAACGAAAGTGGGTGAGTGGGTTGGCCGCAGCTGGAATCAGCTGGAGCGTCATAACCTGGTATGAGTCTCTCCTAAAAGCTGGTAGTCTTTTAGGCTTCCCAGTAACTCAGTGGGAAATCACATCTAACTCTGTTATGTCTCGTTTCCAAAACCCAAGATGCCTACCCAATGCTGTGCCTCTTCTGTAATGATAAAGAACCCCCAAAAAGTACCCCCTGCAAAAAAAAAAAAAAGATGAAAACCAGTTTAGCACTGTGGTCATGACTGAAAATAGATTAACTCTCACTAATTCATTCAGTAAAAATATAATATCTGGAAAAGGAGATTGTAAGTTATACAACAAATTTCCCAAATCTTAAGTGTACAGATCGATCTTTTACGCAGCTGTACATGCACGTAAATGCCATCCAGATCGATATATATGATATTTGTGTCTCCACTGAAGATGCCCTCAAACCATCCTCGTCAACATAGAATAATTTGCCTGTTCTTGAATTTGATTTAAATGGGATCCAATTTGGCTTCTTTCACTTGACATGAGGTCTATAACACCCACCTATGTTGCTAAATGTAACAACAGTTCAGTAAGTTGTAAAAAGTGATCAAGATATAAATATTCTGCTGACTTAAAATCAAATGAAGACAAAAATCCAAAAGACAGAAAGAAATAACAAACATTAAGTTCGCTCCAGACTTTCCTTTCTAAACTCCTCACACACACAAAAAAAATTTGCAGACATTTTTAAGGAAAAAAAAAAAGTACACGCTGAAAATTCATATTGCCAAAAAGAAACAGAAACTAAAGCCACATATATGCAAATGCTCAGTCCTTATAGCTCCAAGAATCAGTTGTCAAAATATTACATAAAAATTATATTGGCTAATGAATGTTGAATTTTTAAAAAAATTAAAGAATGATAAAACTGTGGGTAAAACCCGTCAAGAAAAGAACTGTCTGATATATAATATTGAAATCTATTGAGAATAAATTACGATTATTGGAAATATGGTTCGAAAGCATTGGTATGTAATATCGATTATGGATCTCAAATCTTAGATTTATCAACAAAATTCTGGGTAAGGGGAGAAGAGCTATAATGATCAAAAATAAAAAAGAGTGAAAGTAAAAGTTAATTCCTCAAGTACCAAGTGAAAACCAATTATATGTCAAAGTGGAAAAAATTGAACTACAATAAGCTTAATTAAAATGTTGTTTAAAATAAAAGTTAACTGATAATAAAATTTAAAACAATAATTTGCACAGATGAATATATTTGGTGAGCTTTCTATGTCAGTATATACAGTTCTATTTAATTTTTCTCAATCTTTATATACTGTTCCCTAATGAGGATGTATTATAAATAATCTAAACAGCTTCTGTTGAAGGCCATGTGGATTATTTTTAGTGTTTGCTATTATAAACGATGCTGCAGTTATAAAAAAAAAATGTATGTGGCAATTACTTTTAAATATATGTATCGTAAATTATAAAATGTAACGATGACTAACATTCCAAATAGGATTCACTCGTTTAGACTATTACTGTTGGTAATAAGTCACATTTTTCATATACTTACCAAGACTTGCTTTTTTCAAAGTTTTTTTTTTTTCCCTTAGGAGTCTACAAAATATGTTATCCCATAATCTTAACTGTCATTTAACTTGGATTTTTTCTTTCACCACAGGAATTGACTACTTTTCATGTTTATACTTTTTCTTTCTCCTTAAAATTGCTTGTTCATATCTTTTTTCAAATTTTTTATTTTTTAAACATATCAACTTAAGCTTTTTATTCCAGACATTAATGCTTTCTTTGTTAAATATATGGCAAATATTTTTTCCAGGTTTTCAATTATCTTTTCACTTTCATTATTATGTCATTTGTTGTATAGAGGCTTTTATTTTTTATAATATCATATCAGTACTTTTTTAGAGATTCTAGACTTATGTCCTGTATAGAAAGACCTTCCATATTACAAAATTATAAAAATAATATTATATATTTTCTGCTTATAATTCCAAGGCATTTATTTGTTTATTTTCAAATACAGATCTTCGATTTGTCAATTCTCTGATATTATTTAGCTTTTTGCGTGAGGTAAGGATATACCTTTATGGTTTTTTAAATGGTAGCAAATACCTAGAAATAATGTACCAAATAGGTCATCCTTTCCCCACAGATTTGAAATGCCAACTTTATTTTACATATATTTACATATATGATTATCTATATATCGTGTCTATTCTTACATATATGATATTTGTGTGTAAATATGTGTGTGTGTGTGTGTGTGCGCGCGCATGTATATTCTATTTTAATAAACCTAACTTTTGGTACATTTAAAATATTGGTAAGTCAAATTCCTTTTTTTCTTTCAAAATTTCCTTTGCATTTATAATATATTAATTTTTCAAATAATCTTTAAAATCAGCTTATTAAACTTTATTAGCAATCCATTTTATTTTAATTGGGGTTATATTGGAATTTGTAGACAATTTCAAGATTATCTACAAATAATGCTTAGCACATTAAGCATTCTCATCTGGGAACATAGTATGTTTTTCCTTTATTTATTGTTTTTTGATCTCTTAAAGATTTAAAAATAATTTAAAATATTTCTCTACTTTTTATTAGGTTTATTTGGAGGTAGATTAGTGAGCAGATTTAAAAGGAGCAAGATGAGAAGTTCAGCTTTAGGTATGTTAAATCTTTAAGACATCCAGCTCAAGATGGATAAATGAGCAAGTGGATATATGAGTAGGTAGTTTAGGAGCGAGGTCTAGGCTAGAGATATGAATTTGGGAGTTGTTGACATATAGGTGATACTAACACCTGAGAAATGGTTAAGATGATTAAGGAAATGAGAGTAGATCAAAAAGCAAAAGAGAGTGTGAGAAGCTCCAAGAGCCAAGCCTGTGAGAAGTGAAGAGATCTGAATTCAAATCACGGACCACTGAAACTGGACCTATAAGAATTTCAGAAATTCATTACTCTGTCTTGATCTGTGAAATATGCAGTGGTAAAGATTTATGACCATACTCTTTAGGGTCTAAGTGCAATGTCTGTCTCATGGTAAATGATCATTAAGTAGTAGCTATTTGTTTTTGGTGGTGGTGGTGATGACGATGATCATGATAACAATGATGACAGTTAAAAATACCGAAAAAGTGGTTTCTGAAGGGTGCATGCAGTTACCTCTAAAAGGTCCTATTCATAGTTTTATAAATATAGATATAGATATATAGTGTGGTGTGTGCACGTGTACGTATCACCCATTGCACAATGCTAGTGCTTGTGCCACTGGTCTTTAAAGTTAAAGAATAAAATGATCTGAAGTCCTGCTAAAATGAAAGAACGCTGAATTCTACCACCCTCGCAGCCTAAGCTAAGTACTAATGTATGAATAAGTCGATAAGTTGAACCACCACAAAAGTCCCTTGATTACAGCCTAAGACCTTACAAAAATAGAAAACTTTAGTAAAGTAGGACTGTCAGGGAAAATAGAAAAGTATAGCCCAAACTCCTCTGTAACAGTTTATGAAAAAAAATCCTCCAGGATACATGAGCAAACAAAATTCAGTAGTATACAGCAATAACAATACACCACAAATAATATTATAAAGATGCTAAGTTAGTTTTAAACTAGAAAGTCAATCAATGTAATACACTATTAAACAAAAAAAGAAGAAAGAAATCATATAATCAACCAAGGGATACAGAAAATGCATTTAATAAAATCTAACATCCATCATGATAAGAAAAAAAAAACCCTTAGAAAACTGAGAATATAAATGATTATCCTTATTCTAATATAGAATATCTACAAAAAAAAAAGTACAGCAATTATTAGACTTATTGGTGAAATGTCAAATGCTTTCTTCCAGAGATTGGCAGAGACAATCATGACTTCTGTTAATCATTGCTATTCAACATTCTACCAGAGGTCATGGCCAGTACAATAAACCAAGAAAAAGAAGTATAACTTGTAAGAATCTGTTCCGGAAAAAAAAAAAAAATGGAGCAATAGGTATCCACAGATGACATGACTGTGTTCATAGAAAATTCAAAAGAATTTAAATAAAGCCATGAGAATTAATAATTAAATTTAACAAAATCTCTAGACGCAATGTTGAAAAAAATTCTAATCTTTTCAAGATAATTTTCACAGTGTTTGCTAAACAAATTGATATGAGTTTGGATCTTGTTTGTAAAGTTTACTTTAAATCGGTACTTCATAAGTTAGAGTATATTTTCTCACAAATATGTTAACAGTAAACTGAACAGCCGCATTTATGGACTGGACAGAACCTAGATACTAACTTACCAGAGAATTCCTTCACTGACCTACATTGGTATTGTCCTAAAGATCATTAATATGTTTTTTCAACTTCACTGGAAAATCACACGGAGAAATTATGTAAATTTATGTCTTGACTTGGAAAATCTCTCATAGCATGATTTATGAAATTCACCTAAATTTCCTAAGCCTCAGTTTCCTCATGGTTCCCAATAAGGACATATATCTGAGGTCTCTATTTAGAGGAAATTACTTTTCACCAGGCACAGATTCAATATATTTGAGGATATTTAATTCCAGCCCACAAGCATAAACCCATCTCCTTGAAGTCATTAAGATTAATAGAAAAAATAATTTAAAAAAACAAAGTAGCAAATATTCTATTTTAAGACAGCCTATAAATACTAAAATTCCTTTTAAATCCCAATCTTTATTCTTTTAGTTATTCACTGGATACCAATTATGTGCCATTTACAAGAAAAAGACTCGGTCCTTCAGAGAGGTCATAATGAGGAAAAAGCAAGTAACATTTAAAGCACTTGATAAGTACTCCTTCTTGCATCCTTCTCTACCCATGGTCACTGGAGGGGCAGGGAATCCGGACTGTGAGTTCCTCAAAGTCATGGGCTGCATCTGATCCTCAGTACCCAGCTTCCTACAGCATCTGGCTTGCCCTGGGTGCTTGGATACTGATCAAGTGAAAATCCCACTTCCCATCTGGTCTCTGGATATATCTTCCTGGGAAAGCTGTAGGACACTGCATCCACCTTGTTCAACCAGGCCCTCAAGCACAGTGTTATGCAGTCCCCCTCTAGGATCCACTGGGGATCTCTTGTATTTGTGCCAGCCTCATCTGTGTGCTCCGCCCTCTAGGTGACCCTGAATTTGGCTGCTAAACTAGAAAGAAAGCATTGACAGGGTTGGAAGGGGCGGATTCTGTCACCTGCCTTGCGCACAGCACCACCTGATATTCCTTCCTGCTTCCTCCTAAAGAGAATAAATTTTACAAGCAAACACTCTTTTCCAGAAATCACAGCCACAAAACCTGGCTCACTCTTTCATAAACAGCCCCCCAATAAAAAAGAAATCGCGCCCTATTTTTAAACAATCTTAACTAAACAGGTTTTAAAAATAGAGCAATTTGGCCAAGGCCCAGATCTTTCCTTGTGGCTTCCCACGTCTCTCTGCTTCCCCTAAGTGGCCCCCTGAAACTACTACACTAAGATGGCCGTCCTTGCATTTTGCTTCTGAGCCCACCAGTTGCTGACGGGATCCTCCCCAAATTCCCAAGCACGGTGATCCACCCAAAAACCTAAGCCCTTTTATGGGTAACTAAGAGTACACATCGATGGCCATTCGTTTCACTTAAAAATAAGTAAATACAAATAATCTCTTAAGTGAGTAAACACATGGTATTTTCCAATCAAAAGCAATGTCTTTCTGTTTTATGAGAACTCTAAATTCAATATTCTGCCAAGAAATCAGGCCCCCGTGCTGGCAAAGATGGGCAGTTCTCGTAGCACAAGTGTGCTTATCAATAACTGAAGTTCCTACATGTGGTGGGAAGGATACTTTGTCAGATATAAAGCATCAAGACTCTTATGAGTTAGTTGTGCTTTTTGTTACTACTATTTTTTGCTCTTTTTAATTAAAAAGTGCTGTTAATTGTCCTCTGTTTTTGACAATGTTTATTGTTTGTTTGTTTGTTTGATTATAAGGTATGGTGATGCACATTTAAATCAACAATAATTCGAACTTCAGTTTATCTAATGACCAGCAATTTAAACGATACTCTAGTGGTCCTCTTCCTCAAGGAAGCTGGTGAGGGAGCTGCTTTGGATAAGACACCGAAACAGCATTCTTCAAATACTCCTAAACCAAAACCACAAAATGCTGCCTTACTGGCTGCTTTGCTCTACGCATGTAGGTCCAGAGTTCCCTTAGTTAATTTAACTCAGCAGAGCCATCTTGCAGCCCTAACATCAGCAGCTGAGCTTCTCAGATTCCCCTTCAAGCCTGTGCCACCCCGCTCTCTCTGAGACCAGTCTGGGCTCCGGTTTCCTGCTGGGTACTTTAGCTAGAGCCTCACTGCAGGTTTTCTGGGCAGCAAATAGAATTCCAATATAGGCAAGCCGGCTTGGTGGAAATTACTTCTGGTCCAGCACATGTGGGTTGCACATAAGAGGCACAGGCTTTGTAATCATTCCATCCATTGGTCTGAGCTGAATGATGAGAATTGGTAATGAGGCTCTCTGAGTCACTGCTACTCTCCAAATCCTGGAGACATGTTACAGATAGGGAGAAGAGAGATGTTTCCAAAACCAATCCATTGTTTTGCACATGTTTATGTGCATTTTAATTTCCAGAATCCATTTTTTATTGATTTAAATGTCATCCCAGGAAAGAACACCAGTTTTGAGGCTGATAATATCTGCTTTCTCTCAAGGTTCCACCTCCTCTTGTCTGTTTGATATGAGACATCATTACCCTATCTGTTTTGTCATATGAAAAGTGGAAACATTTATATCCATACTGTAGATTTTAAAATTAGAGATAAACTAAATAAAATTTCTGGCACTTAATTGGCACTTAGTAGATGCTCACAACACAATATTTGTTCAGTAGTTTTTTGCCTCTTTATTTCTGAATTTGTATAAGCTTCAAATCCATCCCATTTATCATGGAGCAGTATTTAAATTTAATATGTGTATATTTATGTCAAAACTTGAACAGTGAGAAATGAAAGGAGCCTCACAGATTAGTTTGTCTCACAGCTTAATTTGTTTACTATACAGGATATTTTCTTTAAATGAAAGCTCCTTTGATATTCTGATATGAACAGATGAAAGACAAGCTTTGTTGGTTGAAGCAGGAGAGAAAGCCTAGAACTGCATCTCCCCCTAGAATTGAGCCAGAAGGACTTCACTGAACTTCTTTGACTCCACAAAGCCTAGTTTGAAAGCTATTAACCACATTTTCTATTGTATAAATGAGAAAATTCAGAACCAGAGTAAATAAAAGGCTTTCCCAAGGTCACATAGATGCTAGCTAGGATTAGAATCTAAGTGTGCAACTCTGGGGCCAAAATTTTATATCTACTTTATCTATTTCATTCATTCAATAAATATTTATTGAAGCCAGACCATTGTGTCAGGCACTTTTCCAAGTTTTGCAAAGATTAAAGATGATAAAGTCTCAGCCTTGCTCTTGAGCAGGTGACCTAAAGAGAAGGTCATTGACCACACACCCAAATAAGCTCAAGATGGAATGCGGGATATTCTGATAGGAGGAGCACGAAATACCATGAAGAGGGAAAAAGAGGAGCAATTTATGTTTTGTTGGGACACGACATTGTGGAGGCCAAGAGTAAACGCTTTAATGACAGCCTTCAAAGAACAGAATAAGCTCTAGGCAGAAATCCAGAGAGAACAAGCCAAGAGTCAGAGGGTGGATGCACAAGGGGCATAGAATCAGGAATGCGTCTTCTAGAAATAATGAACATTTCGAGTTTGCTGGACCATAATTACATAAGGGGGACTGGCGAGAAATAAGAATTCAATTTCAATTTTGTTCAGTGTTATGTAGGACCTTGACTACCTGGCCAAGAGCCTTGGACGTGATCCTGTAGGCAGTGAAGAGCCATTGAGAGAAGATGAGGACTTGAGGGAAATATTTGGAGCCGTGTTTCAGGAAGATGGCTTTGATGCTAATCTGGAACAAAATCTGCATTTAACAAACTAAAAATAATTTGGATGACTACATTATCTGTTTTAATGCATATATCCTAATGAATTAAATTCTCAGTTGTCTGTATTTCCTGTTCTTTTCACCAACTAATCATTAAATGTACTTTTTTTTTTTAATCTAGGGAAAAGAAAAAGATGCCACTCTTTATTGAGAACTTACTACCTAATAAACGTAATTATTTATTCTATCATCTCTCAATGCGGAAATTATACCCTGGATTTTCAGAGAAGGAAACCGCCGATTAAATACGTTGTTCAAGAGATACAATGTGTAAGGGATAAAAGTAAGACTTTAACTCGGGTCTCTGTGAGTTTCTAGAACAGACTAGGCAGGCAGAGTCACAGCTGTATCAAGTAATGTCTGGAAGCCGAGAATGACCTGGGGTGGAAAACAGATTTTCTCTAAAGAAAATGTTTCTTTAACACAGGGTAACAGGAATGTTCAACAGTTAGTCACTGAAGATTCACACCCTTTCAATCCTGGGGTGAGGTTGCATTAACACCTGGGATTTTATGCAAGGCCCTGAGGGTAATAAGCAAAGTAGGTGGAGCCAAAGGCAGGGGAGGCTTAAGAACGAAGCGGAAGCGGGTAAATAACCTTCTGGGAGATGCACGCAGAGAGACTAGCACCCTAAGTGGAGAATGCTTTTTTAAATAGTTTGATGTCACTTGAGCCTGTACCATAGGATCTGCTAACGTGGTCTGTGTCAGTTTGTTCAGCGAAGGGTCAGTGTGTGGTGATTGGGGTTGAGGGAAGTTTACTTGAACTTAAATCCATGAAAAGGGAAACATACAAGCTCATGATCCAATACTATTTCTTTCTTATCTCATTCAGATCTCCTGAAAAGAAAATTTCATCTATACAGGCAACTTGAAACACTGAAATGTAAAATTTTTTTTTTAGCTCATATAGAACACTCTCACTATACCAGCACAGGATAGTCACGAGACCGGGAACTATCTACTTTGATTGCCTGAGTTCAAAATCAGTTCTCATACTCACTAGTTAGATGATCTGGGGCTTATTAACTTCTTTTGTCCTCAGTTTCCTCATCTGTAAAATAGGATGCTAAAACTGTTTACCTCATAGAGTAGAATTCAATAAATTAATACATGCGGAAGCACTTAAAATGGTTCCTGGCACATAATACTCACTATATAAAATATTTGCTATTATTATTAGGATTATCGCCACTAACAATGTTATGATGATAATGATGATGCTGATGATGACATATTCTCAATGCCCAAAACACGACTGTCCAAAATGGGTGCTAAATTATATTTGCTGAGTGAATGGATGGATTAATGAAAGTTCTATGAAAGTAATTTCTACCAAATTAATTTCTATCAGAAATTTAATTTATTTCTACCAAAGTAATATCAAACCGCATAGATCTCAGGATTGACTGCTCACTGAGGCAGAGCTAAGCATTCAGTAAATTAGAATTTTTGGTACTCAAGATGCAAGGTGATTAGGATTCATATTCTTCAGACCCTTTATAGAGCAGTTAAATCAAACGTGATGTTTGACATAAGCACCAACAATAATGTCACACTCTATACAACACCTGAAGATTTCCTATGATGGGTAAAAAAAAAAAAAAAAAAGTGTAGTATTGATTTAGCATTGTTAATTAGCAACAAAATCCTTAAAAAGCTTTGTTCCTTTGATCCAGTCGTTCCACTTATAAGATAAAATAAATACACCTACAAAAGAAAAAAGCTTTGTGCACAAATAGATTCAGCATATTATTATTTATAATAGACAAAAAAAAAAATCCTCAGTTAGCTAAACATCTAAATACAGAAAAATGAATAAATAAATTGGCAAACATGCCATGAAAAGCATATCAGCCAGACTTTTAAAATGTCCTATGCTAAGAACGTTTGTCATGTTACACAAAGTTCTCTTAGAAGATATTTGTATCAGTATTTGAAGAACGATTGCCAAGTTCCTGTGGCGGAATAAAAACCACACATATGTAGAACACGTTTTGCTCAGTCTAAGTTCTATGAAGAGATCTAGCAGCGCTTGGAACTTTCTGAACATCACGTAAAATCCTGCCCATGAGGCTACTGTCCATGGTTTATATCAAATTCTATGTCTCCATCTATGATCACTCAACAAGATAAGCACAAGGTTCAGGAGCGCCTCTAGGTCCAGACTGATATGCCCCCAGGGATTTGCTGTGTACATGATGTATTAAGAGAAGACAAAATATATCTGGTATCGAATCGACAGTCACACTGCTCAAAGACTCACAGGGAGAGGCAAAGCATGGCCTGCAGGACAAAGCTGGTCCACACCCGCTTTTGTATGGTCTACAAACTAAGAATAGGTTTTACATTTTTAAAGAGTTATAGGTGGGGAGAGAGTAAGAAAGGAAAAGATACGCGATCATACGCGGCCTACACAACCTAAATATTTGTTCTGCTCCTTTACAGCAAGTTTTCCAACCTCTGTGATTAGAACAATGCCAGGATGCAGAAGACAGACAGACAGACAAACCTTTAGTTTTGCACATAAGGTGAAATAAATGGCTTGAATGTTTTTATTAGGCAATTTGAGAATCAAAACTTCAGGAATGACATTAAAGACTACTGAATTGAATTGTCTGAAGGTGAATTTTCCCAACATAAAGTTCATTGAATCTTATACTGGAAAACAGAAGGGAGAAAATAAAGAATATTAATTCTTTACACAAACACAAGTCTTCCACGGACAACCAAAATCAAGTCTTTGCTGTAGACCTAGAACAATCTTCATTAGGTAACATTGCAAGAATTCTGAGAGCTAGTGACTATGCACAATTGGGGGGGGAAAAAAAAGGCATTTTATTTACATTTATAATTGAACAACTGACTAATTTATCACTTAGCAAGAAATTCGAGCCTAATAAAATACTTGATAATACATTGCTGCTCTAGTTCAATAGATCGGCATCTATGCTTCTTCACACTAAAGAGGCCTCTGTCCTGATTTTTGAGTCAGGATTTAGTTTGGCTCAAATAACTTATTTGATAGCCCTTCACTGATTCACTCCAATTAATGAGGCTCTTCTGTATTTGGCTAATAAAAGGCCTTTGCAAAGCCTCTGAGTTCTGCTCTACTTGTCAAATGTAACCAGAAGATTCCTAAAAACTTCGAGAGGGAAAAGAACATTCAGTGATACCATTTGGAGGGTATTTCAGGAGAAGACAATCTAGCGAGCACTGTAGGAAGTTTGGAGGCTACCATGGTCCCAGGGCTTTTCTGGGGTTTCTGTCTACTCGTGAGGGGCCCCGCACAAGTCAGTAGGAAGTATACGAGCTCCAGACTGGACTCTGCCTCTGTGTCAACTTGAGCGGATCACTTTACTTCCTCGGGTCTCAGTTTCCTTAAACATAAATTGAGGAGTACTTTGGGGTGGGGTTGAAATGATTTAAACAATCTCTAAGGACTCAAAGGTCTCTTGTAGCCTGAATTAGGTACTGCTCTGAGACTATCCTAGGGTCTCACATAAAACGAGTTGCAAAACCAGGACCAGAATCCTCCTCCTCTGGCCTCAGGACAGGTCTCAGGTCTATCTACTGTCACCACAAAGCAAGGATTCTGTCTACAAATCAGTGCTGTGGGATTTCTTCGACGTTTCTCCTCTTTACTCCATTCCAGCTCACACCCACTCTCTGCTTAGACTAATATTTTTGAAATACCAAATCATCAGTACAATTTAACCGACGTTTATTTTTGTCTCCATAGCTGTATGCCAGGCTTCTGAAGACTTGAGATCTGTTCTCTTGTTGGTACCAGGATAAGATAACCCATTTCAACTTATTCGGGGTCCTCTTTCATACTAACTTTGGCCCCAGCTGACGAGACACACTGCGCTTGGAACTCCCTAACCTCACACTGAATTGACATTGTATTGAAGTAGCTTTACACGAAAATGCTGTTTCAAAAATTGGGATTAGTTACTCTACCCCATTACCGTAATCCTAAATTACTCCACATAGTGTTGTCGATTCTTAAAGTCAAATAAATATTCTCTCTTCACATTGTTCTGTGCTGTCCTAAACCTCCGTCTGGGGTTCTTCCTGCTGTTTCATTTGAATTGGCACTTTTCTGGTGAGCATTCTTACCTGCGTACGTAAGCTTACCTACATTGCTACGGATCTCTTCCGATCTAACCACAATCTGGCTGTTCCTGAGAAGTCCACTTCCCCTCGGGCTTCCTCTCACAAAGGACCAGAAAATGAATATCCTTCCCCATCCATATTGTTCCAAATTGTTCTTCTTCATCCTTATATAAAGCCCTGCCTCAGTCAGAAATCGTATTTTTGCTGCCAAACAGATCACATGAAATAACAATTAAAGTTTATTTGCTTTTAACTGGAGAGTCACATTGGTTATCATGGATTTATCTGAAGCTCAGATTAATAATTTAATATCCCTTTGTTAATATAAATACAGGAGTATGAAACATTACATGAATAATAAAGTTCATTATTCATTACATGAATAATAAAGTTTGCTTCACAAAACTGTAAAATCAAAAAACTCAGAGAGAGAACAACTTAACAAAAACAATTTTTAGTGGTGGCAATTTGGGAACCAGAAGCTTAAATTTCAGCATATTGACCTACTCCAAGACCACCTGGTGTATAAAGATCTATCGACCCACCTAGGCAGAGCGCTTGAGCTTGAGAAAGGATGCCAAGAAGTTTGGGCAGGAGCCAAGCAGGCAGCCAGGCAGAAATTCTAGGCCAGGAAAGATATCAAGTTGAACCGGCTTGGCTGGTTTATGACTTTTGGAAACTTCCAAGGCTGCTGCTGGTCAACATGTTGACCCTCGGGCACAAGCACCACACATTTTTTTTTTTTTTTTGGCCTGGAACTTTGAGAGTTTGTGAAACTGTTAACACATATTCAAAACAACTCATTTACTTTGTAGGTGAGCAATGTGATGCAGACAGGGGAGAAATGATTTGTTATTCAATGTCACAAGGCCAGTTTGTGGTAGAGGGGAACTAACCTCCAGTTGCTCATCCTGTTTCTGTTATGCAACATGATGATAGGTCGAAGCAGAAATTTTAAGACCACTACTAAAATGAATTACTCAATAATTAAAAAATGATATTATAGAGCATATATAAATTGATATCACATGAAGTATATGATACATAAAATAAATATAATTATAAATAATGCATAGCCAATTTATTAAAACAGATTTGTTGCAAAGATAATTAAGAAGAGATACTGTAAAATATGTAAATCTGAGATTATCCAGTAAAAAAAAATAGAATGTGGTTTCCTGCTAGTATTTGTAGATGTTCCTCTTACACGGAAAGTAAACACAGTAGGAAATCATCCACATCAAATCTACATGTAAATAATGGAATCCAATGATTTGCTTTCCTTAAATTTTTTAAAAACACCTAGCTGTTTATTATACTACAGACATAATCAGAGTTCCTAATTTATAATTTGATTGAGCTAAGTAAATCCAGATGCCATAACAGGATCTAGAACTTAGAGAGACAGATTTAAAAAAAGGGCAACCATCCATTATCTCAAAGACTCTTCAGTCTGCTGTGGGACAAAGACAGGCCATTCCAATCTCAGGCTGTCACTGATGCGAGAGTGTTGTGCATACTACAGGGCATAAATAGCTCTGGTTGTACGTGTGAGAATAGATGACATCGAGGCAAAATAATGAATTTAATCATAACCTGCCTTTCAAAATTCCAAAAGGAAAACACTACGAAGTGTATCTTCCCCAGAGTACCCGAAAAAGGAGAAAAGTTTCACGCGTGTATTAGATCATGGGGATCCCAGGCGTGGAAGCCACTAAAGAGATGACGTCAGTTAATAAACGAGAGAAGGATTCTCTTCTTCCCACTGGAGAATTTATGACACCCCCTATTCTGATTCCCTCTCCCAGCCATTTGGGAAAAGTGGAGGTGGATGACTCGATTGTGTGTGTGTCTGTAAAGAGGGTGTGAGCTCTGGCGTTGGCACTTGAGATGTGGGGGTTGAGTTGGGACATGCTGTAACGTCTCCCTGCAGCCTGATGAAGTGGAAAGAACAGGGAATGCAGAGCCAAGTTCAACAAAAATAGTAGTCTTTTCACTTGAAGCACATTATCATACTTGCCCAAACTTCAGTTTCTTCATCTTTAAAGTAAGGATGATGGTATCCGCCAGGCAGAATCTCCAGAGGATAAAACAGGATCGTGTGTGTAAAGCATTTGACACTAACGCTCCCCTCTCTCACTACTGAATCAATAAGACAACCTTCCTGCTGGATGCCCTGGTCCCTGTCTCTGCATCACCCAGCACATTGTGTTCACATGATCAGTGCGCTTCAGCCAATGCTTTGACCTTGTCATTAGCCTGATGAAAAGAAGAAAAGAAAGAAAGAAAAGAAAAGAAAAGAAAAGAAAAGAAAAGAAAAGAAAAGAAAAGAAAAAGAAAAGAAAAAGAAAAGAAAAGAAAAGAAAAGAAAAGAAAAGAAAGAAAAAAAGAAAAAAAGAAAGAGTGAGAGAGAGAAAGAAAAGAAAAAAAGAAGAGACAACTTGTCAAGTGCCACCTTTACCTGAAGGATCAGGTGTAAACGCTTACGAGAACACTCAAGGCCCTGTTGACCTGCCTTTCTCATTTTTCTCACAGAAAGCCTCAACTTCATCCAAACCTACTTAGGGTCATGTGGGGATGGGCATGCAGCAGCCCTGTCACCTAGAACACCCTGTTCTTTTCCTCTATTCCTTCAAATCATTCCAATGTCTTTAAAGCCCAACTCATACACTGTTTTATAGAACGTTCCCAGATAATTTTGGATCACAGTGGCAGTGCCCTCTTTGGAAATACTGTGGCAGGTAGAGTCACGCTCTTAATGTAGCAGATCCTCTTTTATCGCCAACTAATGTGTTAAGCCACTGTAGTAGATGACTTAAATAGACTTGGATTTTCCACATGTGAAAGTCTCTTCTCCCACATTGGATGACAAGTTTCTCAAGGGCAAGAACCAGGCGTCAAACGTGTTTAATGTCATCCATAGGATGTATGAGGTGGTATTGTTTAGAAAGAGAGAAAAATAGTGTTCTCTTAGAAACAGTATGCACCTGGGTTTTGAGAACACTGGTTATATTTAATTAAAATGGTTTATATTAATGAATAAATAAATGAATGATTTTTCTCTCTTCCAGCTCGTTGCGGATCAAATGTATAGACTGATCATGAAAGATAGGAATGTTCTTTGCCGGTTCCTGGTTCAGCACTGTCATGAGCACGGTGTCAGGAGGAAAGCAAAAACCCAGCTGGCAATTAACTTTAGCAAAGTGTGGACAAGCTGGTGTGCCGACCACCCCGTCAGCTCCCAGCACAGCGTCAGGTCACCTGAGCAATGGACTTGAAACGGGATGGAAACAAAGACAGTAGATGGCGAGTTTATAGTCTGACCGCTCACAAACCTATTCTTCCTTAGGCTCACTGGGAAGTTCTGCAAACGTCGGGCTGACGAAGAGCTTTTTTCATGCTTCCCAGGCCTCATGAAACCTACCATAACACCTCCCACATTCTGTAACTTCTCAAAATCCCTGAGGAAAGGGAACACACTCACACACACACTCACACACACACATGCCCTCTAGAGTTCTCCATTACTGTGTGGGCCTTTCGTTTCAAAGTGTTACTTGTGAAGCTTAAAATATGTGAGCTTGCAGGGGGAGGAGACAAGCGCTCTGCAGAAAATAACACACCAGGACAGCAACGTCACATTGTTTCTTCTGGGACACATTGTGTTCTGGAAAAATGTCCTAATAGCCTCTGATTTCAATGTTACTGTGTATCACAGAGCTGTTCCTGGGAAAACACAATGACATTTTATATGATGATATTGTTGGGAAATAATAGCTCTCCAGCGCCATAAGCTGCAGATTGACAGGCAACATCTATTAGAAATAGTGAGCACGGAATATCTGTGAAACAACTCTGTGTCATGGTGGGGCGGGGGGCGGCTTTTCATAAACTCAGGTGTGATTCAAACTGTAGCACGATGTCATCTGTTTTTTTTATTCCAACATGAAAAAGAGAGGTGCAGCTTGTTAGAAGACAACATCACGTGGCATATACATCGCAGGCTTGGCTGGCAGAGACCCCAACATCGGCAGAGGCGCCCTGTTTTTGTATACTTCACCTTTAGGTAAGCTACTTAGTTTCTCTGAGTTTCAGTTTCTTCATTTTTTAAATATACATCATAATAATACCTCCTTCATATGAATTTTGTTTTCATTCTTGTCTTGGGGGAAGATTAGAAAGCATCGCGTTATCTGACCGACGTGTTAACGAGGGCGCAGCCTCTCCCAGGACCGCGGTCACCACGCCTCTTCCTCACCAGGGTCATGAGGGTCATGGACCCTCACGCACAGGGAAAGCAGCGCCGTGACAGGCCCCCTGGCAATTTCATGACGCCTGAAGACGCTCTGGCTTTCCCTGGAGCCTGCCGATAAGATAAAGCTAAAGGGCGAGAAACACATAGGCTGCTGGGTTTCACGTGCCGTGAGAGTTCATGAGTTCTTCCAGAAATCCGGTCCTTACGGGCAATTTTATTTCGACTACACAATGCCCTGTAACCAGAACGTCAGACTCCCGGCCATCAGAAATTCAAACGTTTTCCTTCATGTGCATGTTAATTTCCTATTGCTGCTGTAACAAATTACCACTGGCTTAGTGCCTTGAAACAACATATTTATTGTCCTATAGTCCTGTCGCTCCGAAGGCTGATGTGGGTCTCACTGGACTACAAACAAGGTGTCAGTAGGGTGGCTTTCCCTCCAGACGTTCCAGGGCTGAACCTATTTCCTTGTCTTTTAACGTCTCTAGAAGCCGCTCGCATCCCTTGGCGCGTGGCTCCTTCCTTCACCTCTAAAACGAGCAACTTTACATCTCTCTGCCCCTACTCCTGTTGTCGCATTTCTTCTTCTGGCCCTCCTCTTCGGCCCGCCTCTTCCACTTTTAAAGATCCTGTGGTGAAACAGTCCACTTGAATACTCCAGGATAATCTATTTTAAAGTCAGCTCATTAGCAACCTTAATTATATCTGCTACCTTAGTTGCCCTTTGTTGCATAACCTAAGAAATTCACAGGTTGTAAAGATTAGGACATGGTCATCCTTGGGGTAGCCATTATTCTGCCTAACATGTTTGACTTCAGATCTTTCTCCAAGAAGAGGAACGATCTCAAATAACTAAGTATTGCTATCATTGGTGAGAAGGCAATCCAAACATTTCTTGAACCTAATACGTGTCGTCACTTTACACTGATTAAATCATTTAAACCTCAGGACAGCACCCTTCGACATGCTATACACGCTATTCGAAGGACCGGCTTGGCTCTGCTGTATTTTTACAACCCTGGCTTTGACCTTCACTGCATCACATATAAATTCCGAGACCCCAGAACCAAAGAAGTTTCTATGACAGAATAGAAATCAGAGAGTCTGCGACTGAGAAATTCAAAAAATATTTTTAAATGTGATATTTTACTTTTAATATTTATTAATCAACATATATTTATCATTCCCTGTGCTAAATACTTCTTACTTACACATGGTATTATTTAATTCTTATGAAAACCCTAATTGGCAGTATTATCTATATGTTAAAGAAATTTCAAAAAAGAGTTCAATAATTAGGGAACTAGCTCAAGGACACATAATAGTACTTGGCAGGATTATCATTTGAAGCCAATTGCCCGACTGGAAAATGCACGTGTTAAACCATATATAAAACTGTCTCCAGTATGTGGGGTCACAGGGCATCTAGTAAAGACCAAAGCTTGAACGGATTTTAATTTGAATTGAAAACAACGTATTTAAGTTGCATCCGAATCTCTATCTAGCCTCCAGTGACGATTTCTTTGAGGGGAAAACACTCCTTCGTAAAGCTGAGCACGAGAGAGAAGTAGGGGAAGAGCTGATGACTGAACATCCAGGAAGACCTTCGTCCAGGGTGAATTCGTTTCCACTGGAACAGAACAGCTCGTGTGAAGGCACAGAGGCGTCAACCTCCATAGACTATGCAGGCGACCGGAATGTCATTACTAATGGGACATAAAACGTGAGAAAGGCAATGAAATAAGATCGGGAGACAGACCGGAACCCTTAGGTCTGTGAATGCCATGCTAGGATTTGAAAGATCCTGAGTGGAGAATCTAAATGATCAAATGTGTAGTTAAACAGAGTGTCAGACAATTGTGACTGAGAGAGATTGGGGGCTAGCCAATGGGCAGGGACCTATTAGGCCGATGCCAGACCCTAGGGAAAAACAATTAGGCTCCAGCTAAGGTTAGTTAGTAGTGTGAGAGAAGGGACCAAACTGAGAAACATTCAAGGAGTTTTAGAATCACAGCCCCTGAATCAAGCTGGCCTCCTTCTGAGACGGCTGGGCTGCTCTGGTCCTCGGGTAAGTGGCTACTTCTGTGAGCAGCCTGGTGCCTGTGGCGAGGCACACAGAGGTGACCTCAGAGGTCCCCGTTTTCTTTGAGACTCAAATTGAATTGCTTTGAAGTGCCGAACCTCCACTGAGGAGACATAATTTAGAGCCTGTCTTAGCCTTTGCAGTAGTCTTCAGCCTTTCTGGAGGAAGATTATACTTTCCAACTAAGATCAGTCAGAGTTGTTTTGGTTTTTACATCAGGTCCGTGATGGAAACTCGGGGTGATGTTCTCATTCTCTCCTTGGATTGCTCACAATTCACACTGTGTTTTTGTGTGTTCGTTCAGGGAGAAACCCATCCTTGGATATCCCTGTTTTAGGGAGGGGCGCAGAAGGCATGCAAGAATCAGCTGTGTACACTTTTACATTCCCTTGCTAATGGCTTGACAGTGCTTCACAAATGCATAAAGATTTTACTGAAAACAACAGGATAAGCTTGACCTTTCGGCTAAATAATCGTGCAAACCTACCATTTAAAAATTTCTCTGACCATGCAATTAATTCAAACACTGCCTACTTGCATAAGGGTTTGCTGAATGACTCATTCAGTGAATAAACATGTTTCGGGCCCTCCCATGAATCAAACTCTAGGGAGGTATTCAGTAGTTTACATGGCTGTACCACACATGTGACTCAACCTCTCCAGTCTGGAAATGGGGACAATATAAAATAACGTAGCAAACAATGTCAGGCAGAAATGACGTGAAAGCTATAACAACATTGGGCAGGGGAAGGTTAGAAGGGAATGCTTGACTTAAATCTTACTGCACAAGAAGGGTCAAGGCATTAATTTTCTGCCCAAACAAGGTTTATTTCTGTCTAGAAGAATAAATCCCCTCCCCCTGTCAGGCACAAAACACCTACACAGCAGATTGTAGCACAGAGCATTCTAAGAAGAAATAGGGAAATTTGGGGCTTTGCAGTAGTAAGATTTATTCTTAATAAATAATTAAAGGCAGGCGTTTATAATGATTTTGGGAGAGAACAGAAATAATAATGTAATTAGCAACTTGGCATATGTCGAGAGCTTTCTATATGCCAAGCACCATGCTAAATGCTCTTCCTTGAAAAATTTCCATGTTAATCTTCACACTACTTAAATTAATTATTATTTGTTTCACCATTTTACAGATAAGAAAACAGAAGCTTAGAAAGGTCTTGGACCGGTCCAATGTTGTACGGCTAGAACACTAATATGAGTCAAGTTGGTCAGCTCTGTAGTCTGATGGTCACTATATTCTGTAAAAAAAAGAAACCTTAGCCGTATCCTCAACTAGGCTAAAAAGATTAACCCATTTCCCGTTTGCCCCAAGAATACTCACTGGCAGGCTTGAGGCTGCAGCATTTACCATGAGATAACTCTCCGAGGATCACAGGCCTAACTTTACTCCCGAAGTTTGCCATGAAATATCTCACTTTTATTATTATTATTGCATCTCTCTAGTATATCGATAGCTTTTAGAAACAAATGGCATTGTTCTATTTATAGTATCCTGTTTTTAGTAGTGGAATGTCCATTTACAAAATACAGTAATTCTCGATCACTGAAAGTGTCAAATCCTAGAAAATGTAGCATTCCTACATGTGATGTTAAATTAACACCGGCAGTGAGCCACACCTTTTTTTTTTTTCCCTAAACAGAAAATGGCCTAAACATTTTTTTTTTCCAAATGATCCCAAAAGGAAAAACTAAGTATATGCAGATCAATGTGGATTCGGAGGTATATGGAACATGTTTAAGAGAATCAGTAGGACCAGACAAAATCAAATGAAGTGCAGAAGAGATTTCTCAGTGTTTTCCTCCATTCCTTAGCAACGAGCTGTTTAGAAATTGATAACAGAATATAACTTCATAATAGATTTTGTGTATCTGTGCGGTATGTGAATATGGAGCAAGATACATTTTTTAAATAGATGTATGAAATCAGATCTGACTGCAGAAGCTTCCCCCTTTGACTATTTTGGGCATCAGAGTATGGACGGTAAGGAAAGGGAATGGTCAATGTCACATCTCTGTATTGATGAGAACTTATACGGGAAGAGAAAAAGACAGAATTTTCCTAAATACTTGCAGGTTTGCCAGGTGGCTAAAGGAGCGCTTTGCAAAGTGCATTCATGGGCCATTTCCAGAAGATGGAAAGATAAATTCTCTACGTGAAAGCAATGAGGTGGACTGAGCTGCAAGGAGGCTTTTGAAGAGGAGCAGTGGACCTGAGCATGGCCGGGTCCTTGTGCTGAGAAAGGCGGCAACGGGAAGGAATTCCAAGTGCTGAGATACCAGAAAGATAGGAATCTCGCACGTGATGTGTTAAGGCCAAACTATACAATACAGAGTGAAAGGCAGCTTTGATTTTTATTCTACTGCTGTATTGCTCATAATGAACTCTAGCTACTATACTCTTCCCATAATTAAGTATTTAATTTTATGGCCTAACTAATATTTAACTTTACGTTGTTTGCACAGCTACAAATTAAAATGCAATCACTGCCCCCAAATCTTTAATCAAGTCTGATTTAAACACACAAACATCTCTTAAGAGAAATCATAGACCATGAATCACATTCCCCTCTCAGATGGGCAAGGCGAAAACAAACACGGAACATGAGAGTTTAGTACAAGCAGAAACTGGGATCGATTTTGTCCAAATCTTGAACGACACACAACCACAAGTAAGGTCTATCCTGCATACGAATTACACTAAAATAACTCAATTATGTGATAAAACTTCACAAGCATCAAGCAATCCCTTTGCCATATTCTTAAAATCCTAAGCAGAAGGAAACATCCAGAAATTATTTTACTCAGGTACCCGGAAGGCAGCATACTTAGAGCAGTGAATAAGAGAGAAACTTTTGAAGTCAGACAGCCCAGGTTTGCAGACTGAACGGCTCCACTTGGCTAGCCTGTAACCTGCGGCGAGTTATTGACCTGCTCTAAACTCTGAGGTGCTCATCGGTACTTCTCTCACGGGGTTGCTGAGAGAGTTCAATGACATGAGAATGTAAACTGCTTACTTTAGAACCACACATATTGCAGGCACTCGCCCTAGAGAAGAACAGCATGGCCAAGTCTATGACAGGGGAAAATCGTATCATCAGCCCTGAGAACAGCACACACGCCACGCCAGTTGGTGTGCCCAGTAACACTCACATCCGACACTCATGACCAACACATCGCATGTGTCAAAGTAGTTTGTCAGCTCTAAAATACTGTAATTTTTAATGTTGCTCTTTTCCTGAAAATACAGGGCTTTCCTGAAAATACAGGGCTATCCTGTAAATTCCTTGAGACCTAGAATCATATCCGTATTGTTTACCATAAAATAGCCAGAATTATTAACAACTCAGGAAGCATTTCTTTAATTGAATAAAACTAAAAGGCAAACGTCTTCAGTGGATAATAGTGGCTGAATTTAAAATCTCTTCCTGGCACACTAAAAGACCTGAATGAAGAAAATATATATATCATTAAGCACTTAGAACACCATCAACCTTACAGAAGAAATATGGAAATGGGTTTTCTGGAAGAATTGCCCTTCATGGTGGAGGATGATGGATGACAAGGCCTCGGGCAGATCAGATAACCTATACCAAAGAGAATGGTACCAATATGTGAGGGTCCGGTAATGAGCCCGTGGTCCCCTCCACACATGTCACAGGGGAACTCACAGGTCATGAAATATAGGCACTTGCAATTCCCCACTGGGATTGTATTTATCTTGAATTATTTACTACCAGATTTCCTGACAGTGGGAATAGGCTAATTATGTGGTTTTTGCATGGGGATGGGGGTCCTCGAATTGTAATTAATCCATCCCTAAGAGATGCAATGGGTCTGACAGAGCCACAGTCCGCAAATTACTACAATTAGTGTCTTTATGGGATCATGCAAGTTTCATGGCATTTGAAACCACATTTCCAGAAAGAACAGTGAGTGAAAAACCCTTTGGAACAGATTGCCTCTGATTCTCGTAAGGTGCCATTTCTCTCAGGCTACATTAGGGCCAATCATTATGGTGAGTACTAGCCACTGGGGGAATGGGTGACAGAATTTTAAAGCAGGCAAAAGTGAGATGGCTTTTCATCAAAAAGTGCATTCTAGTCCCAGAAACCATACATACAGAGAAAAGGCTATGTGAGAAATAATTACAATCTGAATGTGTAGTAGACGCGATAACTCATGACTTTTCAAAGATTCTCCCTGTCACCTTTGGGAATCCAAACTCTTCAGTATAACAGAGGACATTGGTCCCTCGGGAAGCTGGCTCCTGCCTCCTGCTCCAGTCTTATCCTCCAGGCCCTCCACTTAAATATTGCAATCTCGCTTAGATCAAACTATTTGCAATTCCCAAAACGACACCATTTTATGTTTTAGGACCGTTTTTATTCCTCTCTCCTGTGCCTGGAATTCTTTCTTTCCTTTCTGCCCAACTCAACTCGGTCTTTAATGGTTAAGTGAGAATGCTGCCTTCTCTGCAAGCTTTCCCAGACGCCCACATGTGTGGTCGCTCTCTCCCTCCTCCGTGCCCCCAGGTGTCCAGATGTCTCTTAACTCACCTCTCTAATAGTTCCCTGCACTGCCACTGTGAGTGTTCTCTGTCTCCACAAGCGAGCCATGAGCTCTCTTAGGACAAGGCCAATGCTCACTCTTCCCTTTCTCCCCGAAAGCCTGCCAGAAAGACAGGAACATAGGAGATGCCTCTGACAGCGTGATTCTGATGAAGACAGGGGATGCCACAAATCCCAGCAACTCTCAAAATAATGCATATGAAATAAAACAGATACTGGACGTGAAAATGTAGGGTTGATTTCGCCATGAGACAAAATGACAAAAGATGCCACAGAAATCTAATCTTGTCTGTAGGGTTGAGGCTGGCCACTGTAACTGAGAACTGTGCAAGGTATTATGTACTAAACTAGTTACACATCTGTGGGTAGAAAGAACTGTAATTTTCCCATCTCTACATGTCCAAATTTCACCCTGAAGTCAAGGCCCAGTTCACCCACCTGTTCCTTATCAGGAGTTCTATGTTAGCTTCAATTGGCTAGCTCACCATTCTCTGAGTTTCTAGAGTACTTTAACTACTTTTCTCTTGTGGCACTTATAACTATCTGCCTTACATCATAATTATTTATGTAATTTATTTTATAATTTATGTAAGTTATTAAAACAGATGTTTCTCACTACATTAGAACTTATGAAGAGCAGTATTCTTTGTGCTTTGTTCTGGTCATCAATTACTGCATAGCAGCCCCCCCAAAAGTACCTTAAAACTACAACTGTTTTTCGCTCGTGGCATCTGGGAGTCAGGAATTTGGGCATTTCTCACGTAGGCAGTTCTGGCTTAGAGTTTCTCGTTTTCTCATGTGGTCACAGGCAGATGGTGGCTGGAGCTAGAACAGTGAGAGCTAAAGCAGCTGAGGGCTAACTGGGCATCTCTTCCCTTCGGGTACCCTCAGTACCTCTTCACGTGTTTTCTCCATGTACATTAGTCTGGGCTTCCTCACAAGATGGGAGGAGCCTCAGAATTCTTGAATGTCAGGTCAACGCTCCCAAATCGAGAGCCGGAAGCTGTCATGCTTTTATGAGCCAGCCTCAGAAGTCAGAGTGGCTGTGCACGCTATTAGTTAATTTAGTCACAAAGACCTGACTAAGTTCAAGGTAGGGAGATTACAGACTCTACCTCTGTACAAGGGAGAAGGAAAGTTCTGGAAGAGCATGTGGGATAGGAAAAAATGTTGTGGTCAGTTTTGAAACATGCAATCTGTTTCACACGCATTGTTATCCTTTTTCCCTAACCCCGATCCTATGTGCCTGGACTTGAGCTCAGTAAATATATTTTGAATGGATGAATTACTGATTGCTGAGTTAAAATAACATTGGTACCAAATATTTGAGCTAACAGATTTTCCTTATCTAATGCTGTCAGTCAGCTGCTTGTCTAAAAGGGAGGATGTAGGAGCAGAACATGCTCGTTTTATTGGCCCTAATCATTAAGAATTGAGTATATATTACTCCTCCCAAACGAAGTCAAGTCAGGCCAAGCAAATGCCAATTTCCACTACTTTACTAGTTATTTGGGTAGCTAATCAGAAAAGTATTTGGTTATTTTTCCTCTGACTGTCCTAAAGGAAGAGTTTTTATTTATAGTTCTATTATCTACCCAGTTGATAGATGGTTCTAAACATTTTAGTAATTTTTTAATTAAGGTGAGAATTGCCATAGCCCAAGTATTAATTTATGCATATATGGGTGTGCATTATGTGTATGTGTGTGCTTATGTGTATTAGTTGTCAAGGCAAACATTTTTTTCCTCTGGCAAGAGTGGAGTTCATTGAGTTCAAGATTGTTCTGCATGGCTAGTCGATGTTTTGAAACACATATTTGTGTGGTATGATTTGTGTGGATATGGGTGTATTTGGTGTTAATTCTGGATTCAAAGAAACATATTAAAGCACAGAGATTGCATACTTGAGCAGAAAAACCAGAATAACAAACTTTTGTACTGTTTGTTTACAAGTTCTCTGCCCAAGACCCGTAGTTTGAATAACTTACTACCTTTTACCAGAAATTACACTCAAATGTTGTCTGCTCTCAAAATATGTCAGTTTCTTGAGTCCAGGAAATATGTCTGGTGTTTCCCTATGACGTGAGCAGAGCCTCCCCACTTACTGAGTGACTGGATGACCAAGTAGGTATAAACGGAAGTGAGACCAGCAAAACCACACTTGCCACTGGAAATGACAAAGATCACAAAATCCAGCCATAGGTTACTGGTGAGTTGCAACAGACAAAGCCTTGTTTAACAATGAGCTTCGGGGCTAGAAAGTAAACACAAACACAGTATCATGTTGTCCAAATGTTTATCCCTTATTGTAGATATTCTTTTTTCTGCTGTAGACATCATGAAAAGGTATGTAAAACTTAGAAAACAAACATTCGGAACTACACAACCTGCTTTAGAAGATTCCAGTTCCTTCTACAAGCAAGGAAAGGACAGGCACCCTGCAGAAGGGTGCAGCTGGACACCAAACTGAGGTTCAGTCTTCAGACTCCTAAAACCACCTAGCCTTTTCTACCTCATAAGGTAATTAAAAAGATGAGAACATATAATATCTGTAAGAGCATTTTAAATGTTAGTGAGAGCAATTCAAATGTGAAAGATTACTGCAAAGGATCATAATTTCTAGTTGCCCTACACATATTTTAGGTACTGCTAGCTAGCATTCAGGATCTCCAAAATCAGACCCAAATCAAGCCATCTATTTTTGTTTCGACTCTCTCCCAGCCTAGGCCCTAATTCGAACGAAGGAAAATGAAATATTCCCTTCCACATGTACCAAGTCCACAGCCAAGTTTTGCCCCTTCCCATCCATCAGTGCCTCAGTTTTTACTGTCTGGGATTCTCTCCTATTGTTCCTATATTGATGGAAATTTTATCAATTTTACACTTTGTTAAGTCCCGTCTTCAATTTCATTTCTTCCCATATGTCCTTCTCTTTTATGGATTGTATAGGAGAAATAAATGGTATAACATAAATAACATAAATAACGAGAGACCAGGATATCTAGGACCAGGATCTCTAGGATTCCATTAGGGCAGCTACTAGTTTAAAGTCCTTGGTCAAAACACTTGGCCTCCCTCATGTAAAATGAGGCCAAGAAATATCTCTCGCTGGGTCCGATCCAACCAGATCAGTCAGCCAGTGAGTCAGTCAAAATCTATACCAGGAACTGTAGGAGATAAAGATGAATGTGACAAAGTACAGTCCTCAAAGAGACCAGAGTCTCCCTAGGAGAGGCTGACAATTAAACTAACAATAATATCATTGGGTCCCGGGCGTGCCAGACTCTGGGAAGACAGAATGACGCACCGCATATTTTCAGCAAATATATCTGTCTTAATAATAAGACAGATCTATGCATCTGCCAATGAGGAATGTTTGCATAAACATGGCAAGTCTGAGTTTACTCACCATAGATTGAATACTTGCAACAGAAAAAAAAATGCAAAGGCGTAGAGTGAGTGCTTTCAACTCAGAGTAGCAACTCAGCGTGCTCCACGTGGCCTACACCGGTCCTCAGAGTGGGCGAGCTATGGATCCCGAAGGGAGAGGTGGAGGGCGGTCAAGATCAGGTGTCTTCTGGACAGTGGAGACAGAAATCACAGCAACGTCGCATTTGGAGAAAGTGGAAGCACAGTGAGCGACGTACCTTGTCTTAATGCAAGCAGATGGTGAGGTCACGGGAGCTTGTTTAAAGTATCAGTGAGCTGTCTCTTCAAATTAGGAACTTTTGAGAATTAAAAGAGTTCTAAGAAACCCCCATGACTCACAGGACTGTATGTTCTTGCTGAGTGATCAGCCACCTGAATCCCTGCACTCCCCCCAGCCCCGAACATTAAACAGCAAGGAATACATAAGGGCATGGTTGATTGCTTTGATGAAATGCAGGTATTCAAATTCAAGGTAACATGTGGTGACAGATACAACAAGAGACAGAAAGGATTTCCCACTGAGGTACAATCCACTTAGTGGAATCCCAGGCTTCGGAGAATTGCAGAGCTATTTGGTAGAAACAAGGTAAGAATTCAAAGTGAATGAGTTTGAACGATGTCTCAAAAATTGTGGGGGGGCTTACTCAATGCATTTGGAAGTACAGCATCTTTATATACCCTAAAAATGTTACGCACCTACCCTAAAAATGCAAATTAGCTTTAAAAGGAATTGATTGATCTAAAACCTCATCAGACCTGCCTACACCTATAAATATACATATATATGCATAATTAAAACACATAAATATAAAACATATATGACTATATTTATATATAAACAGATGAGTCATGATTAAACAAACAAATATAATAAAATGGAAAACTATGCCTTTGTTTGTACTACAGAAACCATTTCTACCTAGTTAGAGAAATAACTTTATATTGCAGGCATTTTTAGTAACCACAAAAAAAATGAGATATTTAAGACATTTATACTAAATCACTGCGTTGTACATGTTTTATACAAGACATTTTTAGGCTGGCGATTTGAAGCTAACGTGAAAAAGAATGTTAGACCTGAAAAGGCCATTGACCAATAACCAACTCAGTCCAGTTCGCTACGGAAGAGAAAAACGAGGTTGGATAAAGGAAGTGGTTCTCTTTAGGCTACGTAGCAACGGTCGACAAAAATTATAACAGAATTTAGGATTGCGGAATAGACATAATTTCAAATCCATGTCTGATATTAAATAGATCAAATTACATGGCTTTTGTCACCCTCCATTTCCATACGAGATAGGCATTTCGCATGAAATACATCTAATAATACATAATCCACTGGTTTAAAAAAAATAACACATAGTAACAAAGAGGAAGAAAAAAATCTAAATTCAATTGGTTTTCTTTATTGAATACAGTAAACTAAAAATTGGTCTAAATTATTCAGAAGCTAAAATAATCTTCTACATGAATAATATCAATATTAAATTCTGGTCTAATTCTAATTATTATCACAATCTTACCATCTGGAAACCCATGTTCCTTCAAAGAATTTTAGCATGAAATTGAAAATTCTATGGAACACACAATAGTTACTTTCTTAATCTAAACATTTAGATCACTACCATAATTTCATAACATTTCAATGAAACGATAATCCTTAATTTTAAAATAATTAAACTTGTTTCATGGGTTATACTACCCCAGATTTCAAGATTGATCCATAAAAGAAGTTGGGCATTTTTCATTCCTCATGTAAGCTTCCTTGGTTAGAATACAGAAGTCCTCAAGGACATGGACAGTATATCCTCCCTTAGGAGGGTCTGTGCCTCAGCAATGGGGACTGGGGTGAATGGGAGGACTGAGCCACAGAAAAGGCCTTTGGTGGGCAGGAAGTCCGAAGCAAAGTACATGAAAACCTCAAACATCAATTCAAGTGATGAGCAAGGGCAATGTGCTGTTCAAGAGCCTGAAAGTCAAGACAAGTGTAGAAAATGGGTAAGGTCTCGAGGTTGTGAATATTTCCTCTTCCCCAGAGCTCTGGTGGCAGTTGGGGACCTATCTGGATCCAGTGCTTTGGGCGAGGAAGTCTGCATGAATGCAGAAGGGTGTGTGGGCGTCAGTCGAGCAGCAAGAGGACCAGAATAGAACTCTTATCTCGATCAGGACAAGGAAAGGCTTTCCTTGGGGAAAAGATAAACTCAAGGTGATGCTCAAGGAGAATTAAAGATGCACTGCAGGGGGAAAAAGACTCTCCCTGTGGAAAGTTACCAGATTTGTTATAGAAAGGGGGAAAAGAGAAGAGGACATAAAGAAAGCCAAAGAAAGAATATAAGAAAGTGGAAGAAGGAGGGAGAGGAAGAAATAGGGAGGGAAGAGAAGGGAAAGGACAGACCTTAGACATTCATATCCTACGGCAGACAGTAAAGATTATGAGATGCCCGTTCTACAGGGCTCACAGTTCCCAGTCCAGATGTGGGCCTGGTGCAGTGGAGATACGTGAACTTGTCACAGGAGATGGAGTCCCTGCTCGACCACCTACTACGGAAATATTGTTGCGTGAATCACCTTATCTCTCTATATATCCATGTCCACTTCTGTAAACTTCAAATAAAAATATTGTATTCACAGGCTTCCTAAGAAAGCTAGGGAGCAAAGTACATGAATGTACTTTGTAAACCATATTGTTATATACACGGCCATTTCATTATGCTCCTTGCAGATCATAGGACGTCTATTGATGTTTTCCTTCGGTGTCTAAAGCATAGTTACCAAGAGGTGGTTGTGAACAACAGCCAACAAGCTGGGGTGAATCCTCACCCATTTGGGGCTGGCACTGGGATTAAAGACCAACACAAGCGTGACCTTCAAGAAGCCTGGGCCCAACCCTTTCTGCCAGGGGCACAGCAGGAATGAGGGCTGTCATAAGACGCTCTTAAGTCCTTGCTTTTCTTAGTTAAGTGCTATAAGGAAAGTGACTGATGGTAAATTATAGAAAAATACACCCTTCCACCTTCCGACAGCTTTGTTAGTTCAAATTCTGGGTTTTCTGCCTCCAAATACCAACTTTGTAGGTATGTTTATAAATACCGACCAGTAAAAATGTAAAAAAGAAAAAAACATTTTTTTCATGTTTGCTACACTTTAAGTGAACAACTTAAAAACTGTTTCATTGATTTGAATTCTGTTTTTCAAAGCAGCTTGGAGATAGAGCTATCGCCTAAGATTTATTTATTTATTTATTTTCTCAGCCCTAGGTCTGCTGAGCATAGTGTTTGAAATCTGCAAGGCTTATTTGAAATCTGGCCTTCATTCTGTGTAAACAGGAAAATAAGTGGAAAGGTCACTGCCCAAGAACACTAATGATCGACTACCAGATTGGGACAGGGGTGCATGCACATCTCTGTATTCACAATGCCAGACTACCCTCCTGTGAGCGCCTCCAGCTAGCGTGATTGAGTCTCAACCTTGGATGTAAATTAGAACCACCTAGAGACTTTTTAGAACCCCAGTGTCCCAGCTACACCACACACCAAATAAACCAGAATCTCTGGGTGGCGGTAGGTCCCAGTCATTACTACTTCCTGTAGCTACTCAGCAGACGACTTTGAGAACTACCGTTCCAGAGTCATCCTTTCCCATACCTATACGACAATGTGGGATTTTGTATTAATGTATATAACGATGCCTCGCATTATACAGCGCTCACTCTGTGCCGGGCACTGCGTCAAGCACTTTCGCTGCTTTATTCCATTTAGGTCCTCGCTGAAGCCTTACAAAGTAAGTGCTACTATTATTCCCGTTTTACAGCAGAGCAACCTGATGCTTTTGCAAATGAAACACCTTGCTCAAGGTCACGAAGCTCTAAAGTGGCAGGGTCCACCATGGAATCCAGAGCGCCTGTGGACTAGGCTATATTACATCTCTAATCTGACAGCAGCGATGAAAAGGCAGGTCTTCTGTGGCCAAGGCAGGAGTCAGCAAAGTCTTTCCAGTGACTATTTCTTCATATCTACCCATGACCTGATAAAAATTCATTATACATAAAGACAGCTAACCTTCGACTCCTCCATCAATTATGTGAGTATCTGAAACTTACACATGATCCTGTGGGAGACCATTGGCTTTCGCGTAGCATCCCAAAGGGCTGTTCTCACGAAAACATAGGGCCACGACACACAAGTTTTGCTTCTGGGTTTGTTCCACTTGATTCTGTTGACTACCCAGATGCCAACATTTCATGGTCATGTCCATGCACGTCATCCTGGTCTAACTTCTCACAGGAGGACCTGATATCTGGCCTCCAGATTTCATCTGCTGCACTCTCCAAAGACAAGCTATAGGATGAGAACTATATAGTTATGTTAGGGCTGTTTGCACAAACATAAGTCCAAGGACACGTTTGCAGAGGTCTTGAAGTTCTCTATAAGACTTAAAAAATTTTTCAACATCATCGATAAACATTGAAAAATTAAAACACCAAATTCTTCATTATCAGTCTGACTGCTTCATTTCCAAATCCTTTCTCATAGTTTCAGCATCCAAGTTTGTAATTATATTTACAAATGAATTGTCACCAGCCGAACGGTGCTACTTTAATTGTCCCAGGCTAATGAGAAAAGAAGGCAGGCAGATTTAGTAGCAAATGACAAATTCCTGCCGCGTGAACTGCAAACGGCATCACGATGAGCAGCGGGGATGGAGGACCCGAAGCAGCGTAAAAAGCGGTGACAACACTGACTTCGGCCCCACACCGTAAGAAACGTCTCAAATTAGGCCATGCCACAGCCCTCGTGCAAGGGACAATTTGGGTGCAGCAAAATTAATTTCTCTCGACAATGAAGTTATTTTTGCTTTCGTAATTTGGTTTGTTTCGACTCCGGAGTAGTACGAATAAAAAGCATAGGGATTTAGACCGAGTCCTCTGTGTGCACATATTTAAGCAATATGAGGAGAAAATGGGGAGTATAATTCCACACTGCTGTGTCAGTGACAATGTTTTTCTTTGAAAGAAGCCGCACACGCTGAAGTTTGCCTGATCAGCGTGGAAGACTGCCTCCCGTGGTTCTGCTGGGGCTCCAGAACCTTCCCCAAAGACCAAGGATGAGGAATACATGACATGTCCCCCCTTGCACAATTCCACTGGCATTTAAGAGATCTGTTTTAAGTGGTTAATCTAATTTTTTTTTCTATTCTCAGACTCATGTTAATGTTCCAATTAAATAGAAAATGAGGAAACGAAAAAAGGACGTGTTTTTAGTTAATTGAATTTCCATTTGGGTTTTATTGAAATTGCTGTGGAAATTATCACGGAAAAGTTTGTCTCAGAAAATAATGATAATATAAATTGTTTCTATTCTCGTGATAAAAAAAAAAAAAGGCGACATTAGGTTGTGGTGCTGGTCCATATACAGATGAAACAGAAAGTGGTACCACTGATTTGGGAACAATCCAAAGGCAGGAATGATCTATGAGTTGTTCCCACTCCAGACAGGTCCCAACCGTGACAGGTAACTGCTTGTTAAGTTAATTATCATGCCTGGCTTGGCAGGTGCCCTCCGAATCTGGCAGTTGGAATGTGCCTGTGGGCTCAGCCCTGCCCCTAAGTTTAGGATGCAGTGAAGCAACCCTAACACGAGAATCCCGCAGCCAAGCCTCGAGTCTGCCTGGATGCACCTCCCATTCTCTGCTCCTAGAAACTCATCTCCCTCATTCTGAGCCTCTCATTCAGTAAAAGGGGCTCTAAACTGATCTGTCCTGCTCTCCAAGAGATTAGCTTATTTTCCCCTGAATCCAGCTACCCAGGGGATCCCCACGGCCAGGTCTTCTGGATGCTGGTCACCTGCCTGTCTCTACCTCTTCCCACTCTGCTGCCAGGTGACACCACCACTCGTGCAGGAGGTGGTGGATATAGAGATTGAGACTGTGGGCTGAACAGACATGCAGTGCATCGCTCAGATATGGAGCTAGCAGATGTGCTGCTTTATACCTGTCTGGTCCTGGCCAAGTTATTCACCGCTCTATGGCTCAGAATTCTCATCTGTAAGACAGGTATAAAATACAATTTTGGGGAGCCTTATGAGGAATAAATAAATTAATTTATATAAAGCAGTTGGAACAATGCCTGATTCAGAGTAAGTACTCAAAATGCTGGCTGTATCTTTTCCGTAGGTCTCTCATACCCATGCCAGTATCCCTGGCACTGATAATGTGCCACCCTAGAAGGCTCTCCAGCCACTGAATTTTGGTTTTCTAACTGACTTTCTCCCACCTCATATCATCAACTGCTTCATTAAGCAACACCTGACTATTGTTTCTTAGTCTTTAACCCTTGCAGGGTGCTAGCTTAGCCTGGCCCTCCCCTGAAGAAGCTTCACTCTGACACTTACCTGTTCAGGTGTAGAAGTTAGGGCTTTCCTATGATAGAACACATCTCTACCTGGTGTGTAGGCCCACATCCACCAGATCCTGAATGCATATAACCCCTTCCCATCCTGTAGGCAGTCTCCCAGGAGTGAGAATATAGCCATAGACTCTACATAGCCTTCCTGTGAGCCCCTGGCCTTGAGTACGAGATCACAGGTGAAGGTTTGGTGCAAAAGACAAGAGTAGTTCAAAAGGAAGGCCATGAAAGTCGCCTGCCAATGACAATAGGAACGGTTCGCCTTCGTCATTCACCAGAGCTTTTCGTTTTACGAGGACCTAGATTCTCTTGTTTCAGCCTCACAGAAACACGATGAAATGACAGAATGCGTTCCGATGACTGGGACAGTGCTTCATACAATTTCGCCAGATGGGACCCCTTTGAATGTAGCTGAGATGTCCACGGAACACAGTTCAAGAGCGCCATAAAAAAGCAGCTGCAGCTTGTTGCACCTTTGCCGATGAGTTTAGCTCGCCGTGACCTTGCTATGTCTTGAATACTAGCGTCTATACCCTTCTCTGTCAACGACTTCTAACTGCAGACTTCAGCGCTTGCTTTTCTAATTCTCTCCATTCGGCCGTCTCCGTTCGGGATGTTCCCACACTGAGCCCTGGCTTTCTTAGAGCTCCGTTTCTACGATGCCCCCTTTGCCTCTTATATCACAATGATCTCGACTTGAGATGGTCCTCCTGCTCCCTGTGATGTGAACGTGGTTTACACCTGGGGTGGACGGACCCTAAAGGTGACCCCCAGGGGCTGCCACCCCCTAGTGTTCACACCTGTATACAAACTTCCCTGGATTGTGGGAGGGGCCTGTGATTTGCTTCCAGCCAGCAAATATGACTAAGGTTAAGAGTCTGTGCAAGTGTAATTAAGGCCCCTAATGGGTTGGTTTTGAATTAATCCATAATGAGTATGTCCTGCGTTGGCCTAACTTAGGTGAAGGCCCTCACAGAGGAGGGGACCGGGCCCTCCTTGAGGTGACAGCCTGTCGCTCTGGGCTTTTGGATGAGAGCGGCCATGTTTGGACAGCCCACACGGGAGGGAACCGCAGGCGGCTCTGAGGTTTAAGGTCTAAGGCCTCCAGCCAGTAAAGAGCCCAGGCCTCCACTCACAGCCCCACAAGGAAATCAGCTCTGCCAAGGGCCTGAATGAACCTGGAAAGGAATTCTCTAAGTAGAGCCTTCAGATCAGAACACAGCCCGGCTGAGACCTTGACCGAAGCCTCGTGAGACCCCGAATGGAAGATCCAGCTAAGCCATGCCTGGACACCTGACCCACAGAAGCTACCACAGTCATATCAGCTGATCAAGCATATCTCACTTGTTTAGAAAAGCTACAAAATTCTACCAAATTGAATCAACCAGGGTGATAAGCCTTAGGGAGAAAAAAACATAAAAACGACAACAAAATCCAAACCAAATGTAAAGTGGCCATTTCAATAAAATCATGTTGAATTTAACTTGAGATTTGGAAAGTGTGCTATTTTCAGTGAGTCCCCATATTCCTTCCCAAAATGTATTACTATGTGCAGCGATATTAAAAAAAAACACGTTGGAGCAGCCCGTTGTTGGTAGGCAGGCAGGCATTATTTTAACCTAATGAGATTGCCATGGGCACAGGAGAATTCAGTAGGATGCCCAGGGTACGAGGTATAAATGGGTGCAATCCCACAGGGGTTATCGGGAGAGACAGGCAGCTCCAAGTCCCAGGTGGGGTCTAGAAGGGAAACATTTATAGAAAAGCAGACACCGGGGAAAAACCACTGAAAGGCCCTCTCTGCCTCTGCACACCCTGAAAGAACACACACATCACAATACCTCCAAGTTCGTCTTTGTTCTTCCGCAGAAATTACTCGTGCCATAAAAAAGGGAGCTCAAATTAAGCAAACGCATGCTATTTTAATAAACACAGCACATTAGCAACTCTGAGTCTGAGGTTTATTAATATTTATAAGGTTGGAATTGAAAATTTCGTTTTAAAGGAAAATTTACTTTGGGGGTCCCCATTGCTGGCTACTCTGATGCTCCCCTCTGTGCCTGTAGCAGGAAGTGGCCATAGAGAAGCTGAATGCTGGTCAGGACCCATCCATCACAGAAGGGCTGTGTGTGTCATCACAGACACAGAATTCAGTGCTGGGAGGGATCCTCTATTCTTTAATTTTTCACATGGGGCAGGAAAATCTACCTACTAAGGACACTTTCAAAAGCAGTCTATTCCATTGTTTATAGAATGTTCTTCCCTCTTATTTGTTTGCTTGATCACTCTCATTCTAGATCTATCTCCTGAATTTGGAACTATTCTTATCAACTTCCACATAGCAGCCCTTCCTGGAGTACAGACAATTGTCCTTGTCCTTGAGTGTTCTCACTGACTCTTGGGAGCTCAGAGTAGTGGAGAACAAGGTAGGAAAACCACTGCCTGAGGTCAGAACCCTGTAATTAGGTTAATTGTTTTTCAAATTTCTCCCTCTCCTTCATCTTGGGATGGATCCCGATGACCAATATTGTAATGTGCAAGAGGATGGTGAATCAACTCATGAATCAACTCGGGATAACTCAAGAGAGAAGCCACTGGTGCTCAGACTAAGCCCCGAAGATAAGAGGAAGCAGCGGCACGGTTTGTATTCAGAATTCAAAAGAGAAACTCTGCTTCTATGTGTTTACATATGGAGCTTCAATGCAGTTTCCTCTGAAGAAAGTATTCTCCATAAAATGTGTGTGTGTGTGTGTGTGTGTGTGTGTGTGTGTGTGTGTGTGTGTGTGTGTGTGTGTTACCACCTTGCTCGTTTTGTAATTTTTTCATCCTTATTAGCTCTTGAACTTGCTGTATCACCTTTTTGCAAACCTGACTTAGCCCAGAAAATCTGCATACCTGATTAGAATGCTAAGATTTTGATGTGCTGTATATGTAGTATAAAGGAGGCACACCTAAAAGTAAGTGACAGGGATCTTGAAATGAAAACCATGAGCAGAGGTTAAAAAAAAGCGGGAGGGTGGGGCGGGGGAGGGGACAGGGATAATAGCGAAGAGCTTCTGGATAGAATTCCATTTACTAAGACCAGAAACATCTGAGATTTTCTTGACATTCCTTAATCAATTTTATTACATTTTATTGGACTATTGTAAACTGTCCTAAGCTCTTCCAAAATTCAAGAACAAAAACAAAAGAAGACTTTGAAGACCCCGCAAGAAACACGACCCATCAGGAAAGCGTCTTTAACAGAAGACTGTAATGTGAAGTCACTTGAGCTAATGTGCTGCAAATCAGTCCTGAATATATTGCAGCGGGCAGATCTGAATGGGCAGTTTCACAGGAGGAGATGAGCTGAACTGATTCTTATCCAGCTGCAAATCGATTTAGTCTTATAGGTGGAATAATAATAAATTGCATTATGGTTTATTGAAAACATCGTCTTAACAATTCTAGATATGTTTATGAAATTATTGATTTTTTTTTAATGTTGGAACTACAAGTCTAGTTATACATTTCCTTATGCTAAATATTCCAAAGAATGAATGAGATTCTACTAAAAACTGAATTAATTATGGATTCTCCAAGATGCCCTTGATCTCCACCTCAGCAGCAACCTTGCCACTGAGTTAAAACGTGTTAAAATCTCTCTGTGTAACAAAAGAACCCCTTATTTCAGACATAGAGAGTCTGCTGATAGTTACAATTATGTCAAATCCAACCAAATAAAACCTCAGTTGTAACACCAAGTGCTGACCACACCCTTTGTGTGTAATTCAAACATTTTATAAAGTCATTACATGTGCTCCACCTTTATACTTTATCTGATTTAATCCTCCTATAGTATACGATGTAGACGTAGATATTTTTGTCACTAATTTGTAGATGAGGAAACCGAGGCCAAGTATGTTAAAAAGGCTTATCTGAGGTCACTGAGAAAAGTGAACAGTAAGTCTGAAACCTGTATAGGAAACCACAACGGGAGAGCCACTTGCCTCTAATTTAGTGGAAGAGCCCAAATTCCAAGGGGAACAGTGAACTTATTCTCCTAGAGACAACAGCCATCTATCAAAACTGTAGGCTCTTGCTTGGGAGGGGCATTTGATACACACAGTCTCTGCATCTCGGCAGGTGAGCTGCCTTACCTAGGAGGAACCTGGGACTTATCACAGGTTGTTGAAAGTAGAACTGGAACCAGAATCCAGGTTTTCTGTTACCTCCCTTGGCTTTCCTTGGCGGCACACATGGATGAAAGGGGCAACAAAGAGTTCTAGCCTGCATCGGCCACGCCGAACGGAGAGGAAATCACAGTCGAGCTGTGCTCAGAGCTGGCTGGGGCGGACGCAGGAGGGATTACTGGAAAGAGGAGACTCAGAGATAAGCAAGCAAGCGAACGAATGGAAGGAAAGCCACAGGAGCAGAGGATGGCATGTGTTTATTATATCATGGTTCGGGGTAGCCATGGAGGTCATAGCTAGCCATGGAGGTCAGTTTGGCTATAGCACAGTGTCACAAGAGGGGAGTGGCAGGGACTGGAATGTGTGAACTAGAAGGAAGCCAGTGCCAGCTCCAATTTAAAAGGAACCTAAAGTCATCTGGGGTGGCCCCGCACTCCGTCTTCAGAGTGCCTTCTTTTTACCCCCTTAATTCCTGGTACCCCTGCAACCCAGCCTTTTCTTCTATAGGGCAGGGAGGAGTGTGGTGTGAAAACCTCTAACTCACTCACTTACGCAAAGGTAGTCCACATTTCAAACACTCCCCTCACATGGGCCATTCGACTTTTAAAAGATAGAAATCGTGGCTGAGTGATAGAGACCGGCAGCAATGATTAGATTAAATGAATTTGTCACTCATGGTGACATGTCACTCATCGAAGAGGATAGTGGTTTCTTAGGGCCTCTCAGATGACAGAGAAAAGGACACCTCTATTCTTCATCTATGAATAATTTGACCCATGGACGAGGAGGACCAATGGGAGGCATAGGTTCGTGCAAAGTATGACTCCTGCTGAAAGATCGGTCCAGAGCAGGAGCCACAGGGTGCCGGCTCCAGTCTCAGCTCCACTGCTAACCTGCCGACGACCATGGATAGAGTCACCCCGCCCTGCTTCCCGCCTTCTCACTTAGTGAGAAGGCTGTGCATGGCCTCTAAGGCTCCTTGAGATCCTGACTATATGATTCTAACACACTTCCCTTATTTGGGAAAGTTCCTTTATTTGTAATATTAAAATAATAACAGCACTCCACTAATAGCCTCCTTGTGAGAATTAAACAAGATAATCACTATGTAAAGGGCTTTGATGGTTTCCTGGCCTATAACAGGCGCCGATGGATGTTAAGTCTGCGTCATTTTAAATGTTGATAAATGATACATCTGTGAGTTGTCAACTCTCCTGATTCTCTCTACGGAGCATGGCCCACAGGATGGTCACTTTCACAGCGCACATTTAAATTAACTTACAGTTGCATTAGGAAGAACGATTCTCTTAAAGCAAATGGATCATTTTAACATCCTCTCCAATCGTGTTAAAAACCTTCAGGTGGCTCCCACTGCTTTCGAGATACAGCCCACTCTCCTGGTTGCCCTGAGGCCCGCTGCTTCGCTTTGTACACACACTATCCAGACACCGTGGCTGACTCGCAGCTCCTGAAACACGCCGCTCCTGAAACTCATCTATTCGTACCAGCAGCTCCTGCCTAGAGCACAGTTCCCCAATCCTCACCCCTTCTGCGTACTGCGATATCATTCATCCCTCAAGGCCCAAACCAAAGGCCACTTTCTTCACGAGTCATTTTTGTTACCCGCGCTTGGCAGAGAGCTCTCCTCCTGCAAACTCACTTGATTTGTTCCTCCAACAGAGCAAGCATCTCGGTCTCATTTGACTTGTATCAATGAGTTAGGCAGGCGTCCTCCTTCTGAAAGATTCTTGAGGGCCGAGATTCTGACTTACCCATGCCTTGTGATCACCTCCAAGGTGAGGAAGAGAGAGAAGGAGAGAGACCTTGGAGGCAGCGGAGAAGAGAAGTCCCTGGAAATATGGTGGAGCGGGAGGGGTATTAACAAGAAAGAAAATCCTTGATCAACAGACCAAACTGAAGAGAGACGATGTCAGTTGCAGCCTGGTGAGATATGCTGAGAAAGCGGATCTTGTCTCCGCTGCAGGGAGGCTTGGAGGCTTAATCATCTGGGAGGCAGTCCTGGGAAGACTGACCTGGACTAGGTCATGTAGTTGGTCAGGCCAGGTGGCCTGGGATCTAAACACATAAAACATGGGGACTTGAGAATTTCTCTGGTGTCTCCGAGATGTCTAGCTCAGGGAGAGGGGGAGTGAGACAGATCTTGAAGGGCTACGTAAGGACCCGCTTGCTCGGAACCCCCGCAGAGCCCAGAAGGTAGAAGCTCTTCACACACTCAGGACATTCGGCGCATGGAAAGCCCCGGCGCCTTCCCACCATCCTCCCTACTAGACCCCAGCAGTGCTCCCGGCAGACACGGGCACTGCCGTCCACCGGTGTCTCCATTTCTGATGCTTCCCCCATCTCAAACATGCTCAGCCCACCTCCATCCCAAGGCCTCTCTGGTTCTAGCTCCATTACCGGAAACGCTCCTCGCAGGTACCACATAGTTTACACCTTCAATTCCTTCATAGTTTTCCTCAATATCCCTTTATCAATGAGGTCCCAAATACTAAAACGGAAAAGCAAATCTCTGCATCCACCCTCTCTCTCTCATTTCTTTTTTTCTGCTTTATTTTCTAACGTCGCCATTTTCATCACCTAACTTCCTACATGTTTACTTATTTAGTTGCTTATCTCTATCTCTCACCCTGCAGCATGTATGTTTCGTAAGGTCAAGGGCCTGTCCACCCTGTTCTCCCATGTATCCAAACGCCTGGAGCGATGCTTTAGTCACAGGACTAAATAAACATGAGATGAATGAAGAAACCAGTGAGCTATACCACTCCACCTACATAAAGTCCTTGTGCAGAAAACAGATGCCGCCGGTTTGTCTGCATCCATTTCTAGTTTTCAGCTGGAATCTGGAGGGAATTCACTGCCTATCTAAATACAATACATGTTCAAGTGCTGACATTTTAACCCTCAGCCACTTCAAAAGCCCCAATTCTAACTGAATTATAGATTTTGCCTTTCCTTTTGTATTAATAAGTCTCAGAATACTCTGCTGCTGGGCCCGCCCGTTATCACAAAATGTGGGTCTAGAGCTCGGTATCTTTTTTTTCCCCCCCAAATGAATTAAAAAACAAATAAACAACAACAACAAAAGCAGAAAGCACCAGCTGGAAACCTCTCCCAACATTCCTGCAACGATTCCAGCTCTTTTTGAATAGAAGCTGATAAAGATTGACTACCTTTATGTGGTAGCAATTCATCATACTTAGAGTCTCTCTTCTGAACATCGATCTTTTAAATTTACCAGGAGACATAATAGTGTAAATATATTATTCATAAACTAGAGTGAATCCCCACTCACCACCATAACCATTTTGACAATAAATCATAACATGTAAATTTTTTTTCCTATTTTTTATATTTTTTTTCTCATTTGGAGACCCAGCAAAAAACAACTACAGCAGAGCAAAGAGAAGCAGAAAGAATTCTCTGACCAGGAGCAGAAACTCATAAAGAAGAACCTGGTGTAAATTCACAAACATGAGGGGACACAGTGGAGTTGAGATGATTTTTCTTTTTAGCATTGTTAAATCATTATAGAACCTTCCTTATTATATCTTTTTGTTAAACCCTAACTACAGTTATTCTATGCCACCGAGTATCCTCAGTAAATGCTAACTGGCTAATAACATTCAAATGGTTAAAAGTCCACTGATTATAAAAAGCAACCAAAGAAGTGGTATCTTAAAGTAAATATCATATAGAGAGTAGAAAAAAGTGCAATTTTGTAGTTAGCACAACTGAGTTCTCAGTCAGTTTCTCAAGTTTCTTACCACCATTAGCAAGTCTTAAAACATTTACTTTTTCTCATGCGTAAAAGGAGAATCATGCTATATTTTATTCGTCTATCGCAAGGTATACAGGAGTTAAATAAATTAATGCACATCAACGTTTTTATGACAAGGTTTAATAGGAATATGATAGATCAACTACCACGTTTTGGTGTAAGACTGTGACACATTAAAATAGAAACTCTAACTTTATCAGTAACAGATTCGGGGAAAGGTTGGAAGGAAACACAACAAACCAGGAACTGAAAATGTTAAGATGAACTGACCGACCGCGGCTGAAGACAAGAATAGAGATAGCTAATTCGCATATTTGGTTTATTTTTGTAACTCGTGTTAGAGGTTAGTAGCCAGCATGCAATTCAGATCAATGACTTTCTCAACACCTAGAGTTCACACGCAAGTCAGAATATCAGATTGAAGTAATTTAACACTCTCTGTGGGGTGATACCGATATGCAGCTCAGAATTCACCTGTATTTAAAGACTTACTTCGGTGACATCTGGGTCTGGGAACGATTCTTAGTCATTGAATGGAGTTAAATGTTAAGAATCTTTTGAATTGATAAGACAATCTTTCTCTTGGTATGTCTTGATGTTTCCAAGAAGGCTGCAATAAGTAGAAGGAGGACAACCCTTCCGCTTTGTTGTCTAATTTCTGTCAATTCTATTAAATAATTCTCTCAGACAAGATTACGCATCTATGGAAATACAGAAATAATTACAGAAACTACTAACACGGGTTCTAAGGCATTGGAGGAAAGGGCTCAGAGAGTGTAATTCTTGAATCCACTACATATTGTTTCCACGAAGTTAAACGAAAACTATTTTCTCTGACACTGGGTTTCTGCAACTGTAAGATGGGTTATAAAAAACTTAAAAAAATAAAAAGAGTTAAAGTCTACTTTGATGTATTGTTTAGAGATGACACGACATTACATGAAAAGTGTTTTGAACATTGAAGAATGCCATATACATATTAATAATGGTCAGTGTTGTCATAAACAAGAAGCAGGTAGAGGAGGTAGACTTAGTCCTTTAAAATTTCTGGGCCTGAGATGCAACCTCAGCAATAATAGAAAACAACCCATGTCTGGCTGATTCTCAGATAGCTGGAAAGGTCAAATGATACCATGTTTCTGAAAATGCTTTGTAAACTATAATGAATTTGACAGGGTGGTTAATATTTCAATATTTCCTCACAGGTCCTGTCTTAAGAAGTGGAATATTCCAGACCTTTTAAAGCCCGATCGTCCAATCACAGCTTCAGCTGTCTCTCCATTCATTACATATTTACTCATCACTCTGTGTAATTACTAATTGAAAGCAAAACAGGCAGGAGGTAGACCAGACGTCAATGTTGCTGAACATTACAACTCAGAGAAGAAAAGAAGCAAACAGAAGGAAATTAGCAGACTAGGTGCCACTTAATTTGCATGAGATCAAAAATAAATACTGGGGCCTGAATTCAAGCCCAAATGTCTCCCAAGAATCCATACTTTGGAAAAAAAGTAAGGGCCACACCATATCATATCATTTTTTTTTTTTTTTTACAGGTCAGGAAATTGAAGAGCAGAGAGAGAAAATGATTTGCCCAAGGTCACATTGTTACAAAGGGTAGAGACAAACACCCTAGTATCCTGACCCCGTCTCCTGCCCCCGGTCAGCGTGCCTTCCTCTGTCACACCGTACTGAGGGCCTGGCTGTGGCTAAAGCTCCACGTCAGGATGACAGGTAAGTAGCTGGAACGACGCGACGCGCCACTTCCTGCCTTCCACTGACTCACGATCCCGAATTCGCCATTTGAAATCACACTTCGCGTGTGCGACTCAGCGTGGTTTCTCCCACCTAGACCGCTTTTCATATTTTTATCCATTTTCTCTGTGTGTGGGTTGGAGGATAGTGAAGGTGAGGTGGAACCTCGTTATTTGTGATTTTTAAAATTCACGGTCGGTAATTCTGACACACAGTGCCAGAGATAATAACCACAAATGTGATTCTTTTTTACGTACATTCATCCTATTCTGTACTTATTTCTTGTGAGTTGGCCGTATATCCTTAGTAAGACTCTGGACTAGGGCTAGATAGCATCTTCGTAGGCGGATCTGGAAAATAGTTACACAGTGTTTCTAAGCCACTTGCCAAGAATCACACGGTGACTTTCTGACAGAACAGGAGCTAGGATACCTCCTGAGTCCTGACTAGGCCTCACTGCACCTCCTCCCACAGTCCCCACCATATTTCTTCCCACTCTCCCCTTATTCAAGCCCAAGACTTTAGTTTCCCAGAGAACAGTGGCCAAGACATTAAGAAATATTTAATATTGTATACCCATAATATGCATTTACTTCACCATTTCAGGGTCAGTTCTTGATTCTCTGTCCCCCCACCCCCAGCCAGGATGCAAAGAGAGAATCCATCATGAATAAGCCTACATCATGTCATTTAATTAACTGATAATGAAAAATACAACCACCAAGTAGAGCAGCTGTTCGTTCTTTTGACATATACCTATTATCCCTGTAAAAAATTATGTGGTAAATCTAATTTTAGCCAGAATATTTCTTTTTCATGAAGAATCAGAAAGAGACAAGGTAACTGTATAATCTAAGGTTCAAACAGCATTACACTATGACAACCGGGTGCGTCTGCGTCTGCGTCTGCGTCTGCGTCAGAGATACGCCAGACAAGGAGAATCCTTGACCTGGGTCCTGGATAATGCCGGAATGGACATGGCCCATGGTCAAAATTCCTTGAGGGGAAGAATGTTTCCACCCTGTATCTCCAGTCTGCCTCACAGTAACACTCAGTAACAGCTTGTTGATTGTTTGAATTTAAAAACAAAACAAAACTATGTCTTAGGCATCGGCCACCCAAGGGTTGAATCTATCTACGCCACTTCCCTCTCATTCATACACACTGCTCCACAACCTGCTTCTGTCGCCCTGTCTCAGTTGGTCCAGGCTGCTGTGACCAAATCCCACAGACTGGCTGAGGTAAGCTGAAGTCTCTTTCTCACAGTTCTGGAGGCTGGAAGTCCGAGACCAGGGTGCCAGCAGGGCTGGGTTCTGGCATGCGCTTTCTTCCTGGTTTGCAGATGGCCACCTTTGCCTCTGTCTTCGCCATGGTGGTGGGGTGGGGACTCCAGTCTCTCATCTCTTCTCAAAAGGGCACTAATGTCATCACGAGGGCTCTACCTTCATGATTTAATTACCATCATGGGGGAGGGGGGTTAAGTTTTCAACATTTCAATCATCCAGTGGATAGCAGACTTCCCACCCTTCACTGGACTTCATAATTTCAATCAGCTACCTCCTAAGGTCAACAACTGATTTTGGATTTCATATCTCCCTTTTGGTTATGACATTTCCTCCACTACATACCCACAAGAGTCAACCTTCAGCTTTTCCTGAGGAGACTGTTTTGAAAAAGACTCAAGAAGTCAGAGAAGAGGCATCACACAGTCTTGCCAGGTGGCAGATATTTCGTAAATGCCTGTTAAGTAACATAATGCTGGAGGGGACTTAATTGTCCTTCATTTTAAATGAGAAAAGCTGAAATCATTAGATAAAAAAAAATCTGGATTTTTTAGTAAATAACATACTACCCTTTATTTTCTGAGATCTGTCTGAACAATGGAAATATGACATCGCTCTACTATTTGCAAGGAAATAAGTTATAGACATATACATATGTGCACATGTATACATAGCATCCAATAAAATAGTTTTGCAAGGTTTCGAGATGTATGAGTGCTATAAATTAATCATTCAAACGTGTCTCATCAAAGCATCTGAATGTTTTGTATAGTTTCTAAGATACATAACATCTCAGAAGTTATATTATTAATGTGCCTCCTAAATGATTCCTTTCTAACAATGTACGAGACATTGGTTAATATTTTAACATGAAATATAATTTCCAATTAACCTGCATCTCATTTCTGAGGACCTTGACGGGTATCAGTAAGTTCAACAAATGAATGAGTAAGTGCATGGGAATATGTTCTTCGTTCTGGCCTTTTAGGCATTCTGTGAAACCATTTTAAGTGGAAATACTCAATTTTAGGACTGAGAAGGGGCAGATTCCTCAACAAGAGAAGAAAAGGCCCCCTGATGAGGCAGCCATCAGTGCATCTGCACTGAAAGTCTGAAGGAAAACTAACATGAATTTAGCATCCACTACATGACAAGTGCACGACACATCATCTCTTCTGACCTCACAGCAACCCAGTGAGTAGGAAATATGGTGTCCCTTTTACACATGAGGAAAATGGGACTTACAGTAGGGAAAGAACTCGCCACTTACTTTGCAGCAGTAGAATGGCTAATCTTGGACTTGAATCAACCCATATGTCTGCTTCCAAGGCTCATGCTTTTCAATACTATGCTGACTCCCGCTGTGCGTTCTCTGCCTGCTCCCCAGGGGCTGGGGAGGACAGCATAGCTGGAATGTCTTGTTTTGCAGGAAGACTCCCCAAAGGGGAAAGTGAGAGCTCTTTCTCACACTTCCTAATTGGTTAATCCCCAAATGGAGAAACTGATGTAGTAGGTAAAGTATTGGCTTATACTCACCCCTTTCTAGGCAGCAAGCTGTCGGCATTACACTGTGATTAGTTGGAGATTATAACTGTATTTAAAAACCTGGGTGTGACCTATTCAGGGAGATCAAAGGCAGCCTTTGTGATCTAATGTCGTTCCAAAAAAAGTTAAGGGAGTAGGCCCTAATTAAGGAGTGAAACTCCAAGTACCCAAGAGAAAACTAACAAGAATAATGAGACCTTTGAAGTTCACACAGCGTTTTTCATGCCTGACCTCATTTGTCATAAAAGAAGAAATCACCATGTGTTGAAGGCCTCCCGTGCTTCTGGCACGGCGTGAGGCACTTCGCATGTGCTGTCTCCTGGATGTACAGGTGTAGCAGGTGGACGTCAGGATACCTGTCTTGCCAACAATGATGCCGAGGGTAAGAGAGCAGAGTAACAGTAATGCTCTGCCCTCCCATTCACTGCCCTCCAAGATGCCAGCTGCCAAGAGCCGCCTACTCCTCTCTATGCCTTCCCCAACTCATTTCTATTTCTAGAACCAACTGAGAAAATGCCAGTTCTCCAAATCTAAAAACCAAGCTTATGTCTCACAAGTCTGTTTTGTTTCAACATGATTGGAATTAGTCTAAAACTGAGAAATTACCTAGGAACAGTTGGACACATTTCATAGGCAAGATTCCAGTGTGGAAATCAAAGGCAAATGGCTGTCATGAATTCAGGATGCACAATCTGGGAAACAACTGTTCTTCCATCCTAAGAAATCTAAGCCAGATATGAAGGCAGAGAAAGAAAAAAGGAAATCAGCTACTCAAAATAGACAAAATGGAAAAAATTTCAAAAATTACGCAAAGCATGGTGGCTATCGGACACAAAGTATGGGGAAGAGATTATAGTACAAGATTGATTTTAAGAACACTGAAAAGTATCTAACATTCCCAAAACATGTCCTATCAATCACAAACATAGTCACAGGTGCAAGGTTTGGCTTTAATGGGGAGAACACAAATCATATTATCAAACACAAAACTGAGCTCTGATGATTTAGATCAACATGCCATCTGAAATTTGTCTCTTATCAATTGTTTGTGAATCAAGTAGCCTCGTTCAGCCTTTTCATCATTTGTAGCAATATCATCTGCACTGTCTCTTCCATGAGGTTGTCGTGACATTAAAAAGAGATAGTACACAATCACTAATCATCCAAATCAAAGCGAAATGGGTGAGACTGTTCATTTGTACAAGGAAAGAAGCAAGCTCTACAATTAGCTCCAATTTTTAAAGACTTGAATAACTGACAACACAGTCAAACAAAAACAATAGAACAAGGTCAAGACAGTTAAGGAGAAACCGAGATGTTTTTTGAGAAAAAAAAATGTTTCTGGCCTAAGAATAATAGGTTTAAGTTTTGGAATAAGATAAACAAAAACGAAGAGGGAACAGGCTGGCTTAGGCAGAAGGTGCTGTGTGAAAAATGAGCAAGAGAAAGCAGAATGACTTAGAGTCCATGCTGGCTCTTTGCCACTGGAATTGTTAAAGAAAACTGGATGTTTACCAATCAGAAATGCTATAAAGGAAATTCCCACGTGTGAGATGGTAAGGCCTGTCACTTTTTATTTGTCCTCTAGTGTCAAGATTCCATGGAAGGCCACAAAGTAAGGTGAGATCAATTTCAAAATGCATTACCAGTGACCTAGGCAAAGTTTAAGGAAAATCTCAAAGTCACACTAAATGTATTAATAACATGCCTCACGATACAGAGAAATAGTCATTTGAACAGTATGTAGCACGACATTGGGAAAAGGCAAGATATTGACTCATTAACTGGGTCTACGACCTTGGGAAAGTATTTAACCTAGTAAGGCTTTGGTCTCCTCGCCCTTAAGAAGAGGGGTTTGGACTCTGCGGAGTCATCTCTAGGTCACTCTGGCTCTGACAATCTGTATACAATTCTATTATTCCACCAAGGAAAGTTGGCCCCAAACAGAATTGTTTCTTTGAACGGAAGAAAGTTCTCTGTGTACTGAAGAAATGTTACCTTGAAATTGGGGCGGCTAAAGAATTTCCAAATCTCTCTTTAAAAACAACAACAAAGATCTGGGCATAGAGAGAAAAATGAAGAAGCTAAAAAGGAAAAGGAAAGATAATCAGTTATAGCTTTGCTTATGCAAAAGCAGATCATGTTAGCTACCATTACTTGTAATGCCGTCTTTAAAATTACAAGACCCCAAATTATAGTGTTTTGTAACCATAACCACCTACAAATAATATGAGGTTCCATTCTTAACCATTGTCTTTTTAAGACTCTGAGTTCCCAACCCACATTCACCCCAAAGTTAGATTTTCCCCTCTTTTCTGCACATTCCCTTCTTTCTAAAATGTACTTTCAGAAAAGTCTGAGTCCACCATTTGTATTTTACTGAATTTGCCAATACACTTCTATTCTGCCATGAGACAGACACTCTCTTTCACTCAAACCCCAAAATGCAGTTTTCTCTTTTCACGTGGCCTTTGAGGAAATGGACAATAATAGTCCCAACAGGTAATGACAGCTCCAGAAAACCTCTTGGCCCCCCTGCCCCCTTCCCCAACCCTGGGTCCGCTCTGATCTTTAGCATCATGAGATCAAGTGCTTTCTCCTGGCATGAGCTTATGGTCAGACAGGTAATGCGATGCCAGGTTTGGACAGGACATGAAGAAGTAGCTAATCAATGTGTACATGAACAGGCAAGTCAAGGAGTGAAGCTCTATCGCTGAATTTCTGACTGGCGATAAAAGAATATCAAGGGAAGAGAGGGTAGAAGAAAAGAAAGTTCGCATGTGTTGAATTCCTACTATGTGCCAAGCACTGTGTTAAGCACTTTAAAGTCATTATTCCATATTCTAGTCACTCTAAAGTCACGATCCCATTAAATCAGCGTAATAACCCAGCAACTGCCGTATGTGAAGATGACGTTAGGCACTTAAAAGTCTTTATCCATTGACTCATCACAACGCCCCTTTCAAAAAAAAGTGAAAGCTTGCTCGCCATTTCACTAATACCGGACAGCTGATGACCAGCTGAAACAAGACTCAAACTGAGTCTTTCGATCTAATGTCCACTGTTTTTTTTGTTTGTTTTTTTCCCTTTCTATCCCAGATGCCTCCAAAGTAGAGCATTAGAGGCAAAAGTAATGGTTCATGGTTGCCCAGTGGAGGATGTGATCAACCTTCACCCAAAATTGATTCCAATACTGAGACTGATGATACTACACATGTGCCATGATGGTGTGAAAAGATTTAGAACTCACATAATGGAACTTTCTGGGGAGAGTGAGACAGGCCGAGCTGATGGGGAATAGCTCAGGTGAACGGAGAGACAAGTGGCTCCGTTGCCATCAAGGTCAGCGGCTAGAGCCAGGGTGAAGGGCCCTGTGCGCCCGGCTCAGGAACCTCATGGTTTGAACTTCTCACAGTGTAGGGGGAGGGGCACCAGGCTCTCGTAGTGATTTGCGCAAGAGGGCAGGGGGAGGGGGAGACTGGGAGCTGCCAGTCATCAGAAATGGAGTCAGACTCTGTCTTCGCTATGGGAAATGCGTTCAGTGGGTAGGCCATGCCCTCTGAGTCAAGATCCAGAAAGATCACCGAGGCATTGATATCTGTTCTAGAACACTCTTTCCCTCATGCCCTAGCCAGAGCGACAGGGCAGGGGAGCTGTGCGTAGTGCTGACGCTCCGCAGAGCAGCACCTGTTTCATTCTCTGTGCCTAATGAGTCAATTCGGATGACAGCACAACACTCGGATGTAAACAATAATCAACCCCAATCCATCAGGGGCCAAATTACATGTTTGCGTGCACTGAAAGGGTTTAAAGCATCCTCTCGCAAGTGGCTGAGTAAAACGCGCTCGGCCCAGTGTACATGAGAACAGCTCGAGAACTAGCTTGATGCCAAAAATAATGACCTCTTCATTGAGACCCAAATATATGCCAAGTTAAATGCATTATAGTTAATGCACCTTGACAACCAGTCTGGGACTCATTCCCCCTCCCCAGAGGGGTACTTGGCAAGCAGTACATACAAGCCTGAGGATGTTAAGTAGCAACTGACCAGGCATTTCAGTGGGGTATTAGCCTTTGTGTTTGAAATTCCTGTTCTGAGTTCAGGAGTCATTTTTGATGATGAATCGGAGGATGATGGGGCTCAGGGAAGAATGAGACAAGCTTAGGAATACTCACTTATTTATGAACAGCGATCTCCTTTAGAGAAAAGGAGAGCTAGAAAGAGCATTCTGATATGAGTTTAGATTTGTACCCACCAAAGAAGTGGGAAAAGTAATTCGAGTTATGCGGGATGCTGGGACGCCCCTGCTGTACAGCACGCAGTTGTGGACGTGCCCTGTGCCCTGTGCCGAGCGCCGTCAGACACGCCTGGGAGTGAGACCCTGAGGTGGCTCTCTGAGGAGCTGACAACTTAGCAAAGAGTTGGGAGGTGAACTTCTGGAGGAGACACTCGAGAAAGTGGCCTGGGGAGCTGGCATTTGCCCTGAGCCTCCCTCCAGTCACATTGTCAGTCCCTGAGGTCACAGTGGTAAACTAGTTGGTGAGGGCCCTGCTTCCTGTGCGGAGACTCAGGGTTTTTACAAGTAGAAAGGAGTGAATGGAGAGATGGCAGCATGAGATGCAGCGCGGGCCAACATTGCTGGCTGTGAGTACGGAGCAAGAGAACCAAAAATGTGGGTGGCCTCGAAAATCTGGAAGAGGCAAGAAAATAGATTCTCCCATAGAGACTCCCAAAGGAACGCAGCCCTGTCCAAATGTCAATTTTAGTCCAAGACCCATTTCAGACTTCTGACCCACAGACTGTAAGATAGAAAGTTGGCTTTGTTTTAAGCCACCACCGGGTTTACAGAAATATATTACGGCAGCAGTAGAAAACCAATACACACTGTAATTAACTCTGGCTGTTATTACAAATAGTATGGGATAAAATCCCAAAAAGAAGGAAGAGGAGGAAGGGGAGAGAAAGAGACGGGAAGAATGAGAAGTTGGTTCTTCTTGGGAGTGAGAGGTCTTTACTGAGAAGTGATGAGAAAATGCAGAGTGTGTTCGGGAAGCAGCCACGATGGCATGCGCCTTGATCAGGCCATACTCGAAGTTGGTTATACAGATGAAAAAGTGAATGGTCTTCGTGCCGAGCCGAGATTTGTGTGTAATTCTGTATTCAGTGCTGCATGATACTGCAGGTCATCTGTGCCCGTTGCAGCTTCCATCGATCCTTTCCACTCTTTTTTCCTTTCCTTTAAGAAATTAACCTTTCAAGCAATATTTGTCTTTTCAAAGAAAACATAGGAAATCAAGAATATAATACCTGGAGAGAGATTCCTGAGGAAGCCAGGTATTGGGAATGGGGGTAAAAGCTACACAAATGTGCGTGAGATACTTCCCGAGCGACCTTACAGTGGTGGCACAGTGACTTCCCTTATGGGAAGGCGGACTCTGGATGCAAAGTGGATACGGTAGCTGTAGCTCATTGGCAAGAACTGACTCTACCATGACTGTGCTAAAACGAACTATTTCCTTGGGCAAGTCCCTTCTCTACTCAATCTTATCTGTGCAACGGGAATTGCAATGCTGTTTCTGATTCTCTAGCAGATTGCTGAGATCAAAGGAGGTAACGCAAGTGAAAGAACTTGGTAAGCAGAAAAGCGCATGCGTCTGCCATCGGCCCTCATCAATCCACAGGCCCCCGACATCGCTGAGAGCAAACACATGTCAGTCCTCCGCGCAGTCCTGCTGCAGGTTTGATCATATATACACACACATCATACATCTTTCCCTTCATTTATATCTCTTCTTATGTCCTAATTTTTTTTTCTATTCCCCTTCTAATCAACTGAATACTTTGATCGCTTGTTTGCCTTCTTGGTAAACAGATCTCTGAACTTCATTTATTTGCAAACTGGTTTTACAACCCAAATTGCTCATGCATAATGTTCAAGCATGTTAAAGCAAGCCTGGGGGACAGCATTCACCTGGGAAGGATCAATAGGCAGCAAGACTGTTCTTTGAAATCAGGAAGTTTGCCTTGAATAAATATTCATTTTTGGATTTTATACTTTATTTCAAGAAGTGGGGGGAGCATCAAAGCATTAAAAGGTAATTTCATTGGTTACGCATCAATAATAATTTCATAATTAATCCAGAGAATGACTGTTCCTCAAGTTATACGTTCCAAGTAAGTTTCAAGGTTTAGATTATTACTGAATAAAAATCTTCCCTTTCCACGGCCTCATTTTGAGGTTTAAGTTGGCTATTCATAGATAAGAAAAACACACATTGCTTCCGCCATGAAATTGTGTCTGCCACTTAGAACCGAGAAGCTCTCCTTTCCGACTGTGCCTCGTCTCTTTTCTGAGCCAGAGCCCTGGGCAGATGGCACGTTGGCTCACTCCCCGCGAGCCCGAGCAGGTGAGCTGTGGCAGAGGGAATGTGAGAAAGCCAAAGCTTGGCACGGCATCGGCCCACCTGGGCAAGACACACACCAGGAAGATTAAGCTGTTGCAGAGATGGATTCTGGAAGCATACGCAGGCAAAAAGATGGCAGTCCCCAAAGTGTATAGACATGTAGGGGAGTTTAACGATGACATGGACATCTGCACATGACCTTGGACTACGGAGAGGGGCAGAGGTCAGCTCTAAGCATAGAAAAGGAAGGGGTCTGTCCCAGCAGAGCCAGCCATTCGTGCAGTTCTGTTTCCAACTGTCGTCATCTGCTTGACACATTGTCCTGGCCCCTTTGGATGCCCATTCCACTCTCCACCCAAAGCTGAGCTGGGACGATGCACCGTAGCAATGACATCTCAAATTTAAACAGAATGTGAAATCTGGAAAGACCTTCAGTAGTCACACAGTTTAATATTCTCATTTTACTAGGCTTCAGGGAGCTCACTGGCCTTCTGGAAACGAGGACCCCAGTCACAGAGCACGATCCACTGTAGCAGTCGCTGTACTGACTCTTTCTGGGGCTGTTTCCTCGTCTCACCACGTGAAAGGCAAGGCTTTGTATCCAGAGTGGAAAATTTAGGGACAGGAAATAAAAAGCCTTCTGAGGTTCCCCTCGAACAACCCCATCACTGTGACTTAACATCACGCTGTTAAGTCAATCAATACAAATGGAGCGGGTCACTACAAAGGTTTTCAAAATTGCGTTACAAAGCCAGGAAATGGTATCATTTCTCTGCATTCGAGATCTTAGAGGAAATCTCAGGAGGACTCTTGCTAAATTGGTATGTGGCTTGCATTCCAGGTCTCTTTCATCTGTCACCCAGCATTCGGTCATGGTGGCATGGGCCCAGCTAGGTGAGAGCTCCGGGTCTCAGAGCTCAGGATCTAGCTTATGAAACATTCAGTAACATGAGAAAAAAAATGTTCAGGCACTGTTCATGCTTTTCTGGTACTCTTGGGTCAACCTGGCTCTCCTCAGCTACAGCCTAATGTGCACCTGTCCCAATAAAGGCACAGTGTCTGCCTAGGCGACAGAGTTAAATAACAAGTACGTCACTCACCTTCACGGCACATCACAGGCCACCACATATGTGATTTTCTCTACCAGAGAATCCGTCCCAACACATACCCGATCCCCTATGCCTGTCTGCCTGGCAAACACCACCATAGCTACCCCAGCACTGAAGCCTTTCCTGATTGCCCAGGATGACTCTAAAATCCTCCCTTTGCACTCCTGCCATAGCCCGTGTGGTAGGGCCGCTGCACTGGCATTGATCCGTGAGCTCCTTCCACACAGGAACCTGGCCTCACTCATCAGGGCCTGCCAGAGTGGGCACTTCATAAAGACTTACTGAGTTCAAAAATGAATGAATGAATGAATGAATGAGAGTGACTCAGCCCTAAATGCACTTACAGACAGCTAAAGCTGGCTGGCTGTCGGCATCCAAGGAAACTACAGATTCTACTGTTTTCAAAGACAATTTAGAGGACTAGGCTCCTGGTCACACTTCTAAAACTCCCCCAACACACATACGCATGCACACACACACGTGCACACACATTCACACATTTATTCCTCTGAGCATTTTTAGAAATCTGCACAGGTCTCCATTAGAGGACATTAGAACTGGAGCATGAAGCCATTCTAAGACAGTTAAAGAAACTATGAATCAAGGAAGTACATAGTTTGAGGAAAGTCACACAGCTAGAATTATGGGTAACACATAATTTAGAGCCTCCGTATGGATATTATATATTTCATACATCCAAAATATCAACACCCTAACCTAAAACAGATAGGTCAATTGAAAAAATAAAAGTAAATCATTGTTGTTTGTATTACAATATCGTTAGAGTTCAAAATAAAATATACGATACCATTGCCATGTTGCACAAAGTCATGGAAACCTCTGGGATTATGCAACATAGGGGTCCTGCACACGTCTAAGCTTTTCTTCGTCACTGAATCCTGTCACTTAGAGATAGAATGTCTGAGATTAGAATCCTAGAGTCCTGATTCCTAGTCCTTTTTATATAAAATAACTTGACCAAAGCACAAGACTTTAGGCCTATAAAGAGAAGAGAACACTTTAATTCTCAATAACATGTACTTCAGTGTTATCTCATTATCTTTAGAATAAATCTGAAAAAACTGGCTAAAAAACATGATGCCACGCAAGCAGCACAGGATTCCGAGCCAGAATTCATCTAAGAAACTGTGTTCCCACCGAGTGAACCTTTTTGTAATCGCGTAACGCTTGGGTATTCGCTTCCTTTTCTGCAAAATGGACATAATTTTTCATACCTTTTACTTGTGGTATCAGATTACAGATCCAAAAATTACTTGCCAAATACTCTGCTGACGATGGTTTACTATAATAATCATCATCATCACTATTATGAAGCAGCAAAAAAAAAAAAATGAGAAATAGAAAGATGAATGTGATGGCTATGGGGATGCCACTGGTCCCTAAAGATGGCAGCACCTAGAGTGCAAGGAGGAGAGGACAGAAAGAGGGGCCAGCAGACCAGCATCAGACACGACGGTGGGTTCCAGGCTGACCCCCGCCCTCATCACAGTACACGCTGAGTCGTGGGACGGGAAATCCTTCAGGAGTCTTGCTTCATCGTCTGCTCTTTGGAAGAGAAATGACCTTGGCCTAGGGAAAGACAAGAATGACTTGAAGCTGCTCTAGCACGTGAACCCAGAGTTAGGTTTAGGGGTCCATCCTGGAACTGTGCTATCAGTCCATCTCCAAGTCCTCTGTACACCTGGGCCAAGGATAGGACAAGAGTTCTGTCTCACCCTACAGGAGGTAGGAATTGTAGGAAGGTAGAAGGAACATTTCTAAAGCACCTGGGGTAAGAATCCTTCATCTAGAACCACAGAGAAGGAGGGAGTCCAGGCCGCCTGTCCTTAAACCATGCCAGAAAGGGGACCTCATTTTCCCTAAGTCTCCTCAGAAGTCAGAATAGATCGTTTCCTTTTGGAAACCCCCACAACCCTGTCGTTTCAGCATTTAAACCATCACCCCACCCTGTCTTCTTACATCAGTCATAGGACGACCTCTATGCCAGTTCTCTCTTGGGGCAGCTTGGAAATTGTGCTCAAACATCCTCTAGGAGACGACGAGAGATGACTGCGTGATTGGCAGAGGCAAGAGGGAATACTGCACACGTGTTTGTACTTTCTCAGCTCTGCCATGTCTTTTATGTCATTGAAGTTTCACCTTTGAAGACTCTCCACTCAAATGTGGAGTTTGTCCAAGATCAAAAAGCTAGTAAGACAGGGGAGCTGGACTTCAAGTCCCAGGGTGTCCACTCTAACGCCCTGGAATGTTTTTGACCCCCTTAGGAGACACCGAAGTCCTCTGAGTGACCTGATCTAAAGGATATGTTCTGTCTTAAAGTTCACATCATGGAGACGTTGAGAGACATCGAGAGCTCTGTACTAAAGATCTCATAGAGTCCCTCCTTTTTCATCCTGAAAAGCTATGGAAACTACTTAAGTTAAAATAGCCTTTTCTTTAAAATATAGTAATCGCTAGCTGCCATGAAAGCAGTTAATTGTAATTAACTCCCCATTAATGTACAATTAAGATGCCTGTCACTCCATAACTAGCCAATAGCCAGAAATAAATGAGAAGATAGCTGATGAGCCTTTACAAATCTCCAGGTTCGGGATGAGGAACCTCCTCCTGAGACTTGTCAAAATGTTTCGGGGACTTGATCCATAGTCTTTTCCAAAAGTATGATGGAGAACACTCTGTATATAACCTGTTTCCCATGGCTATGGAAGCAATAGATAGATGGCTGTTAAGAATTTCAGGTGAAGCACTTCTGTTACGATCGACTTCAGTATAATGTAAAACCCTATAATGGCTGCAGTTGGCTGGTCCTTAGACAACCTCTAACCCTTCAGGCTCACAGAGGAATGTCTTGACCAGAGATATAAAGTAATTTAGAGGTGAAGCTAAGATGGGAGCTCCAGACTCCACATTCCATGTCTCATATTCTTTCTGCTCCACTCAGATGACATTCAGATGAACTCTTTGAGATCAAAGCATTTTCAACCGAATATATCTTAAATCAAAAATCTGTGTTTGAACCCTTTGTCCCTCTCAAAATCCTTACTCACATCGTGATTTGCTCTGGGATTCAGGGCAATCACGAAGTAGAACAAGGAGGCAGAAGTCTTAAGGATTTGGAGAAATAAATGCTGAACTTCTTGGACATGACTTTTATGTAAATGATATGCAAATACAAGTCACCTTCTAAGGTCGCAGCATCATTAGGCCATTACAAGAGGGAAAGAGATCTCCCCAGAAGTTTATAGACAGTTTACACTGTGTCAACACCAGATGGACCCCAGTATGACCGCAGCTGGCTACCTACAGCTCGGGAGAGTCCACTCTATCTATTCATGAAGAACAGAAGAGGGATCCTAATATTGCTTTTTGTGAGTTTAGTACCCTGCACCTTCTAAGCGCTCACTTATCTGTTTGCGTCACGTGACTTTTCAGTCCTCTGAGAGTTAGACAAAGCTATTGTGACTACCCTCTCTGAAAAAATAAGTTTTGAGAAGGAACGAGCTATGTTGGAAAGAACATCCAGCTGGAAGCCCAGAGACATGATGGCCAAATCATGAGGTTAGATCTGGGCTGGATTTGGGGTAAACGCTTAACTTCACATCCTCACCTGTAAATGCCTCCACTCCAAGACTCAGTGTCTCTCAGTACACAGTTATGACAGGATCCAGGAGAAAGCAAAAGTCATCTCCCAGACAAAATGAATATGCTTGCATTCGTATTTTAAATAAAAACCTTTGAGAGGCAAGCATTCCCTAACATGGAGTCACGTGACACTACCTCCCATTCCCCTCGAACCACTGAAGAAGCTATTCGACACTTCTGAATCTCATTTCTCCCACCTGTAGCACATGCACTGTACCACTGGGATGGTTTGAGATACTGACTGAAAATGTTTTGCAAAAGATGAGTGCATCACGTGAACATAAGGCATCATTTCTAACTTCTTGCTGTTCCATTTTCATTGCACCTTGTTTGTATCATCTGCAGAAGTGGTAAGCATCACAGAAAACATCTGCTCCCCTCTTCGCTCTCCAAAATGTCAGCTTCCTAGAGCTGCTGGAAGCATTTAGGGTAGGCTAAACGATTTCGTTCCCCCTTAGGTCCAGTTGGTTTTGCCAGCTCCAATGGTTGTAGCCTGCATTGTGCTGTGTTGATAACACACTGCTTTATGTGATGTAAACGTGCAGGCTCTTTGCAAACTGGTAGTAATGACGAGGCTAAAATGTCACTGAGGTGGGCCTGGGTCCTGGGAGCATATCATATCTGGAGGGCAGTTACTGACCTTCCATTTGTCTAAGCAAATAAGAAAATTGTGACTTTGATTTTTAAATATTTACTCGCCTTCCTTTCAAGACAAAGTACACACAAAAAAATATCAGGTGCTCGCTTTTATAGTGTGTTCTGGAATCTCACCTTATTCAAGGCTATTTTCCTTCCTGGACTCCAGCTGTTTAACAGTTTTTCTGCCATCGGAGAATGAAATTTGTACTTAAGATGCTGTCTTCTGTAGGCTCAATGCTGGAGAGTGAATCTACTTAAAATTACCATTGAAAGTCATTTTCCCCCCTCATGGATTTCCCACAATTCTCCTGTTGAGATGGGGCTGGTTTTATTTACCTTCATTTTCAATGCTCTAATAATTTTTAAATGAACTTTCCTCCCTATACACTACAGTACCCAGATGGACCTTATCAATAAGCTGGAAATGCATGTAATAAGGGTTATTAATCAATTGAGTCTGTTGTGATTAGATAATTAATAAAAGGAAAGGTACTTGACAAAAGAGATAGATTTTTAATTTTTAATGCCTTATGAATTAGTGAATAGAATTTTAATGTGCAGTTCAGCTTTCCACTGCTGGATCTGGCACAGAAGAAAAAAAAATAGCAGCTATTCATGCATTCTGAGGCAGCACAGCAAGCTGGGACAGTCCTGTCCTGGGAATCAGGGCACCTAGGTTTTTCGGCCATGACCTAGAGCAAGTCATGGAACACCGCTGGCTCTCGGTTCACCCACCTACACATTGGAGGCACCGGCAGTGGTTAATATCCTGACGCTCAAATTGTTTGATGTCACAAACTAATAAAATTCTATAACACACCCAAAGAAGGAGGAGGCTGAAATAGGGTTGCCGATTTTTCTTTCTCCAAATAGACAAAGAATACTAGCATTTGAATTCCATGGGACAATCAATTTTTTTTTAATTCTTTAAATTTAATAATTGAGCTTATGAAAAACTTACTAGTTGTTTTTTTTTTTTCCTCTCATTTATGGAGGATTGATGAAAATGTCCTCATGCATCAGAACCAAAATGTGGCATAGTATTTGAGAACCTCTGGGCTAGCATATCTCTAAACACCATTAGCATCCTGAAGTTCTTTAAAATTTCACAATAGGAGGTCTAAAAGATCGTTTATGCCCTAAAAGTCTGTGGAACTTTATAATTTGAGATGCTACAAACCATACATATATATGAGAGTCTTTAAAAAAATAGATTTCCTTCACTGAATGTTTTGTTTACAGAAGGTTGATAACATCAGCTCTCAATGTGAAGGCTGGCTCATATTTTTACCGCTTTCATCCAATGATCAACTCACTGGCGAAGGCATTACAAGTGCTCTGCTACTGTGCCTTGAAGTTTTATTTCTCTTGCGAATATGTGCTTGACACAACTATATTCTCTTAAGAGTCTACTTATTTCGGTTTTTATTTTTAATGTGATATTTGTGTAGAAATCCATTTTATTACCCAACTATGAAATTTCATGTATTTTGTACAAAGTCAAACAAAGGAAATTAGAAAGGTTTGTCTTGCATCTCAGTTCCCTGCTCCCATGCTGTCCCCTGTAAATGGGGGTGAAGGGCCCACACACCCTAGGGCTTGAGGTGATTGTGAGAGTCACGTGATAGTTATCTGCAATGTGTTTGTAACCTAAAGAGTTTTAAGTTATCTCCACTTGATAAAAATTTCTTAAAATCATAGGTAACTTTTAAAGCATTTAACAAAAACCATGGGTGATACTATGATGATATATTTTATAAATGTTAACTAAACAAGTTTAAAAATAACTTATCAAAGATTTTTAGAAGAAAAGACTGGGTCAATTTTCTTTTATCATTAAATTTGTAGAAAATAAATTTGTCACATGAAACGACCTGAAGATCGGAGTTTATAGAATAATGCAGAATATTTCAAGAACAATTAAGTCAAATGAGTCAAAGAAAAATTGAATATAAATGAAGACCCATTCTAAGAAAATGGGATAGGAAATTCATGCTACGTGGATTTGCCGAATTACCGTTCTAGTAATCTGGATATTTCTTAGTGCCTATCTAAAATTAGGATGTCTGAGAAAAATGATGAGAATCTAATAGGGGAGCCTAAACCTGTTCTCATTTTTCTTGGAAACGGTAAGACATAGTACTGTTTATTATTTTCCTTTGAAAAAAAATGACATAAGATCACAAAATATTAGTATAGCAGAGATGGGTAAGAAGCTGAGAAACTTGTCCGGTCTGGAAGGTACGTGCACGGTCCACCCTGAGTGACTGGCAATTGCTGACTCAAAACTGGTGGGTGAAGCTTCCTCTGAGCTTCTCAGAAAAGTCAAAAACTTGTTTTTTTTTTTTTCATTTCTATGGCTGATGTTTTTGATCTTTCTAATGTACCAGGGACTGCACCTGACACAAAGTTTATCCTGACGAAGAGGACACAGCCCCAACCCTCAGTGATACTTACTGTGGAAAGTATCACATATTATCAATACTCAATGAGTATTGATAATATGTGATACTTTCCACAGTAAGGGAAATATAGCACCCTGAAGGCGCATGTCACAAGCATCTAACCTAATCCAGGCACCAGGGAAGCCTGGTTGGGGGAATTAACTTCAAACCAGAAGTTTGGAAAGTCTCAGCTAAGAAAAGTATCAGCAGTAGAGTGTTCCAAGAGGCAGAGAAAACATGCAAAAGCAGAGAGGATCATGGAATTTCCAATGCTAATCACCATTCAGAATGCCCCAAGCAGGGAATACAACAGAAATTGGGGCCACATAACAAAGGGCTATGCATGTCGCATGTATCAGGAATTAAAAACGCTGTTGAGTAGACAAGGTATCTGCTACCGCTACTGCTTCTTTATTCTAGGGGCATAACACAATTCACCTCTGGAACAACTGGTCTTTTTTGTTTAGGAAAACATCGTGATGGACCTATTGCTTGAGAAAGTAGAGAGATAGCGACTATAGCCTCGTGTGGGAAGGGAAGATAAGCAAAGAGAACTGAATTTCTCTCTACAACAGACAAAACTTCCAGTTTCCAGCAGAAGGAGTAGAGGAGGACAAAATATAGACTCGACAGCAAGACGTGACTTTCTCAATTAGAATCTCCTAATTGAGAAAAGGGTAGAGAAATGGGGAATGAGGCCAAATTACTTTTATGACAGTGATAACTAATGTGCATTTAAGTTAGTACTAAGCTCTAATCCCTGTCACCCACCCAACTTCAGTAAATGGCAGTTACAGCCTTGTATTAGAGTTACTTTGGTGGGGGCGGCAGGGAAGGCGGAGGAGAGACAGGAAAGAGCGAGAGAGCGAGTGAGCAAGAGAGAGCGAGCCCTCCAGAATGAAGCCTAATGGGTAGGAAGCATTCAGCAACCTCATGAAGCGAGAAGCAGCGCAACGAGGAATTCAAGAGGAAAAGGGCATCAGATGATCAGAAAAATCCTAAACCTCCCAAGAACTCTCAGAGGTATAAAGAGAAAGGTTTCCTGCAGAATGGCAGTTTAAGCCACTGTTTAGATATGAACAGTGTGATTCCAGAATGTCACATGTCATGGGTCCCCACATGGCAGGCACTCTGGTTTTCCATATTAAAGCTTTTGGAGTAAATAATGCAGGAGATATGAAGTCAGTAAGAGATCCCTAGTAGGTGAGAAACATGACCATTCTAAGGGAACTATCGGTGCAAAGAACCAGGTAGGAACCATTGAAAAAAATGAGTGTAGCAAAACTAGGAACAGGAGGACCTGCCTTCAACTTATTGCAGTAATCCCAATAAAAGATGACATCAGCAAAATCTGTGTGTGTGCATGTGTGACAGCTGGAGAGATGTAAAACAATGGCCAGACGATAGAGCATCTGTAGCCATTGAAGAATCGAGAATGATACCAAAGTCTGTGTTTAGGCAGCCAGTGGATATTGGAGCCATACATGGAAACAGGAAGTAGAGCAGGTTTGGGAGGTACTAAGAAAATTCTATTTTAGGCATGTTGAGATATAATGCCTAGGAGACATTCCAATGAGATATCTATGGTGAGGTGAATATGTAAATCAGAAGGATAGGATGGTATTAAAAATAATGATCTGGGAGTAGAAGTAAAAAAAGATAATAATAATAAATAAAAACAAAAATAAGCCAAGGAAATGTATAAAATTACTCAAGATTACTCAAATAAAATTACTCAAAATAAAATTACTCAAAAGGGTGTGTAGAGGATGAAGAGAAAAAGGTCCAGAAGACATAACTCTGAATTTGAAAAAAAAAAAAAATTTAAAAAGCAAAGAAAGAATAGCTGGAATAAGACACTGAGAAAAGCAGTGAAATGGAAGAAGAGAAGAAGGAAACAAGAACAGTGCAAGGGGCCCGAGACTTCCAGGAGTGAGCCAGGGGCCTCGGCCAAATGCTGCGAAGAGCAAGTAATAAAAGCTATCGGGATTACACATGTGAATTTGATGCCAAGAAAATGACTGATGACTTTACTAAGAAGTTTCTAGTACTAGTTTCTATTAGCCTGATGTCGGAATGCAGACACAGGTGAGAAAGCGAGCTGAGTGACCCTAGAGACCTCTGTGGAGACACTTGGCTTGAGAAGCAGAAGAAAACCATGATAGATGAGGGGAACGGAGGGTGAAGGCAGAAAGGCTTGAGTCTGTCGAAGAGGTGATGAGAAAGCACCAGCAAGGTAACCATAGAAAAGCAGGATGTGACCAGCCCAGCACTTTTTAACTTTTGTCGTGAAGAGCACACAAAGCATACATTAAACAATCACTCAGGCAACCACCACAGTGCCCGCACCTTAGAAACTTTCCATGAGCATCTCTCCTTCACAGTCCTTCCGCCTGCCCACCCCGCCCCCATCCGTCACACCTGTCTTACGCTTGTCTTTGCTCCTTCTCACTTCCTTTGGGTTGCTTTTTTTCATCGCATTCTTTTTTCTTCTTTCTACTGGGCTGGCGGTTTGATACTCCACTGCAATTATTTTAGTGGTTTTCCTAAAAATTGTAATTTGCATGTCTACATTACCAAAGTCAAAAATGAATGACTATTTGTGCCATCCTTTGAAATATTCAAGAACCCTGCTGACCTGTGTGTTATGTAAGGTATGCCTTGTAAGGTGTTACCGTATTCCTTTTTAATATTATAATGTATTATTATACATTTTTCCCATCCTTTTACTTTCAATCTACTCTAGGTTGCTGCACATTAAGTGAGTTTCTTGCAGACAAAATATAATTGGGTCCTATTTTTTATCCACTCTGTCAATCTATCTTTTAATTGGTATATTTAGGCCCTTCACATTTAAAGTAATTATTGATACGTTGGCGTGTAACTGTGTTCTTTTATCATTTGCTTTCTGTTTGTTCTGATTTTCATCTCTGTTTCTCTTTTCATGCCTTCTTGGGGATTGCTTGGATATTATTTTTAATTTCATTTTGATTTACCCACAGTGTTTTTGAATATATCACTTTGAATAAGATTTTTAGTAAGTAGTCTAGGTATTAAAATATATATCCATATTGACATTTTACCACTTCAAATAAAATGCAGAAATCTTAATTCCACATTGGTCCCTTTACTCACCCCACTTAAAAAATATAACTGACAATGATTTTCTCTACATGTGTTATGCACCGCATCAGATCATGTTATAATTTTTCCTTCGGTCGAACATTATAAATATTTAAAAACTCATATGCGAAAGGATAACCTAATATATTTATCTCTAGTTTTACATATTCCATCGTTCTTCCTTTTTTCTTTGGGGCAGCCTCCTTCTTCATTGTTTTTCTGTACAGAACTTCAGTCATTCTTTAAGCATAGTTCTGCTAGCAACAAATTCTCTTCGTTTTTCTTTATCTGAGAATGCTTGCATTTTGCCTTCACTCCTGAAGGATATTTTTGCTGTGTCTAAAATCCAGAATTGATAACTTTTTTTTTCAGTACTTGAAATATTTTATGCCACTTCCTTCTGGCTTCCATGGTTCCCGCTCAAGTTTTATGTGTTTCTCTCTAGCCTTTTAACAAACTAATCTCATCTGCATTGATCCTATTCCCAAACACATCACATTCTGAAGTACTGGCGGTTAGGACTTCAACATTTGAATTTGGTGGAGTGGGAGGGAGAGGTAGAATTCAACCTATAATACTTAATCTGTCGGCTCTTTAGAAACAAAGATATTTAAAAAAAAAAATTCAAATGTCTTATCTAAATTTTGTCATTATTTCCAGTGGTATGGGTAGTTTGAATACCATTTTATTGTAAATCTTGATTAGTGTTGGTTCATTCTTTTATGCAATTGTTTATTCATTTAGTCAACAAACTTGACTTCCTACGCTGTGCCAGGCAGAGGTAATAAAAGGACTAATTATATATAATGCCAGCATCTAAGAATTCATAGCCCATTAGGGGTGTGGTGGAGGCATAAATACACATAGCCGTAATGCAAGTTGGAACAAGCTCAGATCCTAAGAGTGGTAAAAGAATGTGCTTTGGTGATTTCTAAGAGGGAGGTTATTTCCATATTAAAATGAATCAAGAAGAACTTTATGGAGAAAGTAGCATTAGATCACATCTAGAATAGGTGGGATTTGAATATCCCACATGAGAAAAGAGAACTCCTATGCGAAGAAAGAGATTAAAAGGCAAAACGAAATGTTCTCTCTGCACAGGGAACAGAGGTTTGCTTCCCGCATCTCTTCTTTCGTGAATGCTGATGGTGCCACCCAACAAGTTTGAAAAGTTTTGCAGAGCAGAGATAAGGTGTTATGTCATCAGGAAGAATGAGCCAGACTTTAGAATTAATCAGGCCTCAGCCTGAATCCCAGCTCCCACACTTGAGAGCTGTGTGCTCTTGACTTTCCCAAGTCAGTTTCCTTAACAAGTAGGATTCTGATAAATGAATGCAAAGCACTCGGCAGTCTTCCTGTATTTCCTCTCAAGTGACAGCTACAAGTAAGACTACTGTGTATGATGGTGCCATTTATGTGCTTCACAATGTTTCCCGGTCTGTTGGCAAATAGGGGTGCGATCCACCCCGCTTTCCACCTGTCAAGTTTGTGTCCTTGTGGCTCAGGGCTGCATACACCTGGAGGAAGGGATGCCTGCTTCTTCCCAGCAAGGTACTCTCCCTTTGCCTAGCAGTGTATCAATTTGAGGGGTAGGGGAGAGAGCACTTTTTTTTTTTTTTAATGCCTACAGCACCTGGTCTTCCTAGGTGGTCTCCCATCCAAGTACTAACCAGGCCCAACCCTGCTTAGCTTCCGCGATCAGACATCGGGCTTCTCCAGGGTGGCATGGTCCTAGACCATGAACCGTGGCTCCACTGGGGAGCGAACCCAGGACCTTCTGCGTGTAAAGCAGATGTGCTAACCGCTACACTATGAAACCACGCCCGCGCTTTTCTGATTCATATAAAAGATTAAAGACTGGCCGAAGCTCTGGAAATAGGATGGGCATATTGTAAAGCCAAATATGTTACAGTTTCAAACTGACTTCGTAATAAACATTTTCACGAGGAAAAGCCAAGGTACCTCATGACTTTTTCCTAAACGCCTGTGATTCTGTTCACAATCTATGTTTTATTTTTCCGATTGAGACTATTGCGACATCTTACCTTCTATAATTTCTTTTTGGTGCAATTCTAGAATCTGAGACAAAATATAAGAAGCAGAAGACATCTTTAAAAGCAAAATTTGGTGTTCTGCTACTGCACGAAGATTAATAAACAAGACCAGGAAAAGGTGTGCTCTAACTGCACGGTGCTGACATGCGCAATGTGGAGAAGTATGATCCTTACAGCTGATTAGAGAACTAATTATAATTAGTACTGTTATATGGTTTAGCCAATCTCGATACGGTTAAGAAACTAGATGTTCAAAACTGTCCAGTTACACCTGAAACGTTCCAGTGATGTCATTGAGACGGAAACATTAGTAGAAACATTTACTTAAGTACAGATGTTTCGCCTCCATGAAGCCTTCCTCCCCATCTCTCCGATCTGTTGATCTCTCCCACTTCTGAATCCTCGTGACACTGATACGTGGTGGAGAAGAAAGTTACTTGGACTCCAACCCTGACTGGATACCTACAGGCAGTGCCACGTCGAGAAAGTTATTTAACTTCTCTCGGCATCAATTACATCTTTGATCCAGCTGCTGTGAGGATTAAATGAGATAATGTATGTAAACCACTAAGCAGAAGCGCCTATCATATGGTGATCTCTCAATAATCAGCAGCAATATCATCTGATATTTTTAATATTTTTCCCACCGCACTGTACTTGCTTGCACATCTGGGGTTATGTTAACCTCCTCTAACCACCTGGAACCCAGGCTATTTTCCCAAGCTATGCCAAAATCATGGTAAGAATCGTGAGTCTCGTGCTACGGATTATCAAACACCTGGGTTGAGGAAAAGCTGCAGAAGCTCATACACAGATATGTCAGCCTCTAGTCGTTCACTTGTCATGGTGTATGTAGCTTACTGTTTTGAATGCATGCTTCCTTAAGTTAAAACATGTATTTCCCATCAAAGAGAAATTAAAAAATAATTAAAGTCTATGGGCAATAATTTTAACTTCTGCAATACGGTCTACTGTGCAGTCTCAATCAGCCACGAAGAATCGGAGACTGTGGCTGATAATGGTTGCCTGCGTACTTTCCTACAGTAACAGACACGTACATGATGAGCTGGAAAAGTGATGAAACAGGCATTGTCGTCGACCCGAAAGTTTACAGCTCTCATTTACCACCTCGCAACAGGACTTAAAGGATGAATATATCTTTCCTTCTGATTTGAAAGCTAATTTATTTTGAATTTATTTGATACAAAATGAAAGCAATTTCAATTTTCATTTCAGACGAGTTTCTTGGAGCTGCAATCTAAAACAATGATGTTTAAGACAAGCCAGTATGGATAGTGGTGAAATGCACTTTCAGAGGCAGCTTTTAGAGGCAGACAGCCCTATGTTAAAATCTTGGGTGTACTATGTACTATTTATATAGAGTGAAAAAGTATAATGACAGCCTGGTAGATGGGTGTTTATGAGGACTAGATAAAGTAATGCATGATTTGTTTAGATGGTGCATGGCATGTTATAAGCATCCAGTAAACAGTAATGATTGTTCTGCCACCAAAATTATAAATTACAGTGAAAGCATTCAGATAAATGTGGCAAAGGCCAGCTTAAACAAGAATATTAACAAAAATAAAATACTGAGACAATTGTTAAAATGTGAGCTCCAGGAGGCAGAGCTATTTGTCTATTTTTTCTCACTGCTTTATCTTCTGAACTAGAACAATCTCTGACACACAGCGAGTGCCTAATATATATTTGCTGAATTCATTAATAATGAGCCCTAGGAAATTACATTCCAACAGAGGACCCCTCAGAACTGGGAAAACATTATGATGCGTACCTCCTTCATCCTCCCAGCATGCTCTCTGCTGAGGAATTGACAAGTTTGGTCATGGTTGGGAGGAAGCAACACCGTAGCTCAGAGCTTTTCAAATGTGAAAAAGAATTTCCTTTACACTACAGACTCTCCTGTTAAAGATCTCTTGTGATTCTCTAGTCACCTAAATGGAAACTATCTCAGTCCTTTTGGATAGCCAGTGACGTGAGTGCCAAGAGCAAAGGACTCGATACTGGATATTTGGCCTTGGTCTCAAGTTTGCCGTTCAGTAGCTATGTGGCCTGAGGTCCCTGTAATAACCACCCACCAGTGGAGCTTATAAGAAGTCAGAAATCTGTTCAGCAAGAAAGGGAAATAAAGTTATGAAACATTCTGAGTCAGCTCCCTTCCCACTAGAGAGAGAAAAACCCTGATTTGTCTCTACCACAAGATTCCTGAAAAGATCAAATAAAAGCACTTAAAAATGATCACTGTACAAAAATATTTTTCTTTGTCCAGAAAAATACTACTTTATTCCAGTAATAGCTATAGCTTATTGTTAAGATTTTTGAAAACTACTGAAAAGAAAGAAATTGAAATACCTGGACTATAAAAGCAAACTGAAAAAAAAAAAAGAAAAAACTAAAATGGCTGCTACTAATAACAAAAGCTTTAAACATGTATTTCCTTTCAGAATACTTTCTTAGGAACATCATTTTAAAACTGGGCTTCTCGCAACAGCTAATTTTTTATATTGCGGGCCTAAAAATAATATGCAAAACAAAAAACTCTTTCTGCGCACTTTTTAAACTATAGTGAAGAAAAAAAATGGCGATGAGAGAAGAGGTGGGAGTTTGGTCAGTCTATTCTGAGTTTTGTCTAGAAAAGGGGTTATAAGCATAGGTTATTCCTATTCATCTTTCTGTCTCTGAAATCACAAACAAAAATCAATGATTTGTAGAGAGTTCGAAACACTTTATGTTACCAGAAGAAAAATATAAGAAATATACTGAATTAAAAAAAGGACACAAACTCTTCGGCAGATCAGCAGGGTCGAGCTGCCTCCTCCATATCTCCTTTGAACACAGTGGTGCCTCCTCCAAGGTCGCCAGGCCCACGGGCCGCAACAAACATGTAGCAAAGGCTCCGGAATAAAGAGATTTGCGTTTTCAAAAGACGGGAAGCAGGAATCAAAGCGGGGCGGGGCCAGGCAGCCCGTACCAGGAAAGGCACTGAAGCAGAGATGCTCTGGGCGCTATCCCGAGAAGCCTTGCGTGTCATCGCCGGAGAGGTTTGAGGACAGCGACCCGAGTGCAAGGGCCGCTCTGCAAATAAGGAAAGCACGTGCAGCTCATTTCCCAGCAGTGGTTTCTCCCGGGGAGTGGGAACTGTGATACGTCTGTGTGTTTGCTTTCCTGTGTTTCCCAAATCTACCCAAAACGGTCAGTTTTTGTAAACGGGAAAATAGTAAATAAAAATGTTACAGTTCGAAAATTTACCTCAATGATATTGATGAGATTTCAGTAGAAAGGGCTTTTTTTTAAACAATTAGTTATTTCAAAACCCCTTTATCTTCTCAGTCCGTAAAATTATTTCTCGGAGACACCGTTTTACTCCTGTCCCGCCCTCCAACTTCCACTGTAGCTTCTCAAAGAATTGATTAGGCTGCTTGACTGTTTTTCCAGGAATTATTTAAACATCATCTAAATGTGTAGGCAACACTTCGCCACCATCTGCTTCTAATGAGGACGCTAATGATGACGATCACAGCACTGTGGATTAAGACTCTGGAAAAGTGCGCATGTGTTTACAAAGCTGTGGAGATTAATTTAGGTCACAGTTTCGGGAGAATGAGGTAAGTGTTTCAGCATCGTCTTTATGCCTCTGCTTTTAAGAATTTCCACTTCTCTCCTAGATGAGCTGTAGATGTGGGTGCCAAGGACACTCCCACATGGGTGTAGCCCCTGAATATAATTTCGAAGAATTGATAATCAATAGGGATCAAGAGAACAGGTTTATTAATCTGTGAATTGCCTGAGAACCACCAATGTGTGTTTTCTTAAAGCTGGTTGGGAAAATACTACTTGGGTCTGAGGACAAGTGGGACACACCTACCCCCGCCCCTCACCCCATCTCATGGTAATGGGGTCTGCAACAAGCCTTTATTAGATAGATCTCCTATCCGGTCATGAGCTGAAATTCTGCATTGGGACAGTAGGTGGGTATAGTTTTCTTACACTGAGACAAGAAACAGAAAGCAATTCTCTTCCCTTTTATAGATTCACTAGGCAAGCAAAGAAAGGAAGAAGCATGAGTCTTAGCAACCGGATTAGTGCGAACCCAAAGAAACTACTAGAGAGAAAATCTGAAATTGCTCACTTCGAGATCCCCACTCACGGGGAAGAGAACAGAGTCTTCTTTGGCACGGGAAGAAAAATCTTGACTGTTTTTTTCTCTTTTCCCCCATTTCTGTTCTCACTTAACCCATTGGGTTCAAAAGCCAAGACTTTGGTCAGCCAGGAAGGATACTTATAACATGCCTAGCTTCATTCAGAGAGAAAGATCAGCAGTGCCCCGAGGGGTGCTGCTTCTGCCTGTGAGCATGACTTACAACCTGGGCCATTCTATTCTTGTCCCCAGAGTCAGAAAAGAGTCAGAACACATATTAGTTAAATTAGCATCACAGACAAATTAGCATCCTAAGCCCAAAATTCTTCACCTCTTCTATTTCTCATTTCACAGCATACCCAGCGACATCATCCAAATATTGCCCAATGAGATTCACAATGAATAACATAAAAATCTCTCAAATTTGAACGTGGATCCTACCGCCCATTATAACATTCCAAGAGAGAAAGGAAAATAAAAAATCAATTCTCCTCTGCCTTTTAAGTTTAGAGAACTGAAGTCCTTGCTCCTATGTTAGGCAGAATAATGGGATAATGTCCCATTATTCTGCCTAACATAGATGCCCACGTCTGAATTGCTAGAATCTGAGAATATGCTATCTCGCATGGCAAAGGGGTGTTAAGGCTGCAGATGGAATTAGCATTGCTCATAAGTTGACCTTAAAACAGGGAGATGGTCCTGGATTGTCTGGGTGGGTCCTGTGTAATCGTAAGAGTCCATAAAAGGGGAAAAGAGAGGCAGAAGAGGAGGTTAGAACAGAGAGAAGGTAGCAGGAGAAGGACTCAGCTGTGAGGATGGATGAAAGGGGTGATGAGGCAGGAAATGCGAGAAGCCTCTTGAAGATGCAAAAGGCAATGGTGCAGACGCCCCCTAGAACCTCAAGGAGTCAACACAGGCCTGCCAAGACCTTCACTCTATCCCGGTGTAACCAATTAAACCAATGTCCATTTTGGACTTACAGACCCATAAATTAATATATAAGTGTTGTTTTAAGCCGTTATGTAGGTGGTGATTTCTCACAATAGTCTAGAAACTAACAGACCCCCTACTTCCTTACTCTGTTCTCCCTCAGCCAGACGTGCCTCACTCGGAGGGGGTCTGGGTTCTTCATCAGAAGCTGCATCCAAGCCACCTCCTGATGGAATGGTACAGCTCTCAGCAGCTCCAAAATTGAATTCGTTTCTCACCATTACCAATTTTCCGAAAGGACACATAAGAATATTACAGCACCAAATTCATGCCGACAAAATTTAGGTAGAACCAGCAAAGCCCCCAGCCTCAGTCAGGAGCAGCTACCATACACAGAACTGGGCTGCTAGACCCCAGTACTCGGGTCAGAGCAGAACGCGGGCTCACGGTGCCACCTCAAGCCAAAGGGCTAGGGCTGGCTAAGAAAGGGAGATGTTTTGGGCTTCGATTCTGCCAGAACGCTCTCATCTAGCCCAGGGGCCCCAGTCTAGAACTAGGAAGGAGAGATCTTGTACTGAGACGTTAGTTGTGACCTTGCAATTTCTTGGGGGGAAAATTACATTTATTATACAAATATGTGCTAAGAGAGGCCTCCGGGACTCACCTAACGTGCAATATTCGGACAGGTATAGGCAGACACTTCCTCTTAGGCTCTCGCCCTCTGGAATTCCATCTACATTTTGAACTGTAGGTTCCGGAACTCAACAGTAAACTGTGTAGACTCTGCCTAGCGACATTGTCTCTGGAAAGAAGGCTTCCTCGCATTTATAAGGTTTTTAACGGGAAGCTCATCAAAACCAGCTTCACCGCCTTGGTTTCTCTGCTGTCATCCACCCCATTAAGATGCCAAGGCATATTTTACCAGTGGCTACTGCCTCTTCCTCCTGCTCCTGAGTTACTCAGGCTTAGGAAGCTCATCACTTAATGGCAGTCTTCTGGTTCTCTACATTTGTCTCAGTTTAAAATTACCTTCAGCAAACTCATGAACATGCAAAAGCATGTGCGCCTCTGGGGGCCAATAAGAATCACGATGCCCTAGACCAGGTGCTCCCTCTACGAATCTTTCCATCCCTCATCTTTTCAATTGTCCAGACTTTGACCGACCTGTTCGATTTTCCCAGCAGCAAAAACTTATTTCCTCACTTTTCTGTCGCAGATGGATGTCTCTGAGTGCCGTGGGTCCTGTTTTTCAACTTTTCCTTCTCAGCTGGCCACGTGAAGTTTAAAACAATTTAACCTACTTTCTAAGTTGCTTCTCTTTCTTCCCGTCCCTACGTGGAGCTGGATCACTGTGCTTTCCTTTCTTCCTGTTTGTTCTCGGACCAAGCACATACACTTTCAAATTCTATCTTGTGCCATTCCCAGCCCGAGAGGTATGTATTCAGTCAGTCCCAGGTCTGCTAAAACTAAACGCAGCCCACCACCCGAGAGATCTCTTCCAGGAGTCGACAGCAAATCCAGGCCTAGTTTCAATCGTGTTGACCTTTCTGGCTGAAATTTAGGCTGTTATCTATCCTGAACATCTACTCCGTAAACATCCTGCCCAAGCTCCCCTCATAGTACGTACCATACCTGTTTTTGTAAGTAGCTGTGTTATCTTGAAAAGATGCTATGTAAATATGCTTTGTTGACAGTCCCTAAGCAGTTTGAACAAATCTCATGTAACCTCCTTAAGAGTCCATCCCAGAGTTTATGTGGCTCTCATTTACTCTTATGATCGACCCATCCACCCCCATGCTGCCAAGAGAAGGTTCCTCAACAGTGCTCCAGCCCATCTCCCTCCAGCAAACACTCCCGTCCACGCTGAGAGCGTACTACTTAATGTGGCTGAAACTTAGGGGAGAAATCCATTCTCTGATCTAGTAGCCTCTTCGTTTTTAATTCTTCCTTTAAAAGGAGTTAAATATAGGGGCACATCTCCTTCCCGTTGACATCTGTGCTGAGTTCTCGGTCTTTTCATTAAGACAATTCCTTTCTTGCTCCATGTTAATCAGCACATTTTTAATTTTTCTAGTGCCCCTCTCTGACTTGACAATAAAAACTTTAAAAAGAAAAAAAGAATTCTGTTCCAGCATAACTGATGAAACTTGAAAACAGTCTGTCCCAGACATAAGATGTTTTAATGTTTTTCCACTTAATAGGCTTTCTGTCTCAATTCGCCAGGACAGCATGTTGCTGATAAAGGAGGCGATCTTATTCCTTTTTATCTGTTTATTGATTAAAAATGCAGCATTTCTCTGTAACTGATAAAAAATGAGACATTGTTCTGTAATTGTAATATGGGTCTGTGAAACCAGCACTTATAAAGGGAACGATCTAGAACCAACTTGAGACCCTATGGAGAACGATGACTCCACGGTGTCTGGAAACAGAACGAATCTAAGTCTATACAGCTGCCTCTTTTCCTGAATTAAATGACAAACAAAACCCAGACAGATGTGGGGGAAGCTGAATGAGCACTCTGTCAAAGCCCTAATATTAACAATCTACAGGCTAAAACATCACACGTTCATGCCGTAAATGTACAATTTATCTGCTTTTTGTAATTTAAATTCCTATTAATATAATTGCACTGCAATACTGCACACAACCTACTGCAACCGTCTAGGCCAAAGTTTCATTTATCATTCATCATATGAACAAACACTCAGCTTCTCTATAAGGTAACTTTTTTCCCAAATGGCAATAAGACTAGGAGGAGATGTCTGATGCCCCAAGCCTGTTATTCGTCCCTCTTGCTGTCTTTCTGTCCAGAAATCTGGTGAGTAGAAGTAGCAGACGGTAAACTTGGACTAGAGATGGCTAATGGGGTAGGTCCAACAGAGCCCTCTGGTCTACCCCCACCTATGGAAAGCAGCTGGACCCACGGCGCAGGCCCATCTTGACTTACACCTGTGATCTTAGACTGAAAAGCTGGAACATGGGGCCTCTCCATGATGTGAATAAGACCAGCGCAGATGAGTTTAATTCATTGAAAAAGAAAGCAAAGAACCACCAACTGAGTCCATCACCTGGAAGACACTGGGGCAGCCTTGAATGCAGAGCCCAGGGGCCGTGTTGGAGCCAACAGGATGGTCCAGGGCCCTCCCTCCTCTTCTAACACAAGCCCCTGAAGTCAGCCCCTCCCCAGACAGCCTGGGCTTCCGGGAGGATCCTTGCTTGGGCCTCAGGATGGAAGAAATGCACCTCGGGCTGCAGCGCTCCCCTGTCCTCAAGTGTAGGCCTAAGTTCAAAGCACTTCCACCTTCAAGCCCAGGATCTGGTCTTGGAGCCGAGCCTCTACCCCCACGGCCCACGTAGCCCCCTAGCCCGGCGCAGAGCCCGCCCTCCCCAGGCACAGACCAAACAGGGGGTGGCCCCCGCCCCTGACCTTTTTCTTTCCTGCATGAGGTTATTTAAAAACGCAAAGAAAAAAAAACTTACTGTTTCATGAAGCTGCCAGAGAAAGGGGATTCTGGCTTGAAGCAGTGGTCCCTGGTGGGGCAGAACCAGCATCATCTGGGAACTTGTTGGAAACGCAAGCTTATTGGGCCGCAACCCAGACCCATCCATTCAGAGGTTCTGGGGGCGGGGCCAAGCAGTTTGTTTCTCGCCCTTTCAGGTGATTGCTATAGGCACCAAAATTTGAGAATCCACAGGATTCAAGAACGTCATTACAGATATCAGGTCCCTAGAAACTTCTCTACAAGTGGAGAGAGGCAAACAAGCAGAGAAAGAAACCCACTCCAAGACTTTCTCTTTATGTTAAGAGGAGTAGCCTGTAATGTGTGGGGATATCATACATTTTCCTTTGTCTCAATGTCAGTGATTTTTCAGCAACATTAAAAGATGAGAAACAGTCACAAAGAACCAATTCTGAATTATCGACTTGTTCTTCTCACCGTTCCCTGTCCTCACTGCTACCAGGATTATTTTACTAAAAATCAAGTCTAGTATTCCACTTTGCTCAGAGTGTGCTTATCTACTTATTTCCTATGGAGTAAACCTAAACTATCCAGCATGGACAATGAGGCCAGCTTTTCAGTCTAACTCAAGGTCATATTAAATTCTGTGCATCATATGGAATAAGCAGCTTTGAATAAAGATGCAGAAGGAAAAAGTCTCCATCCTGGCCAGCGGTCTCCTGTATATAGGTTAGCAAGGCACATGTTCAGACACATCCCCAGAGTTTCGGCTACAGTGGGCCTGGGACGGCGTCTACACGTCTGCATTCATCAACGTCAAGGGTCTCGATGAGTCAGCCGCGGCATGTGGAGAGATTCAGCTCAAGGTGTTTAAGAGCAGGTGATGCCTTGGCCAGTGCCCAGACTTCGGCGAGTACCACTGACTAATGGCTGGTGCCACAGGAATAGTTTCCATCTTCAGAAATCCTCAAACCTCCCTCATCAAACCGTTCTGACATCTTATAGCATCAAATAGTATTGATATTGATTTTGCCCATTTAAAACACAATAAATTCGAATAGCGTCCACTACATTTTGAGTGAGGTGTCTAGTAGTTAAGTGCCTTAACACTTGAAAGGCAGGGACACCAGAGCCGGTAGAGTGCTGTACTTGAGGGAACTCAGCAGGATTGCAGAGGCATCCATGGATCTAACGAACGTCTCTACGTGCGGGCTCCTTTCCCAGCGAAGACCTCTCTGTCTAACGTTAGACGGCTGCTCAGGGTTGCTCTGCCGATGCGCAGCCGCGATCGCTCCTTCTCTTAATTTTGCCATTAACTTTTTTTTCCCTCTGCAAAGTCTCAGAATAAATAAATTCTGTTTGCATGAACAATGTGCCATGTTCCCCAGTACAAAAGAGAAGTTTTTGTCTGCACAGCTGCAAAGGAAACTTAACTGAGACCCATTTCCAATGCTTTGCCTACATCGAAGGGCTGAGCGCCCACTGGGGGAAACCTTTCTTTTGGGGTTAATCTTTTGAACTTCTTTCCCCTCCGCTCCCAGTATTTTAAAGTCCACTTCATCAAACCAAGCACACACTTGTTGGTAATGGATCAGGAGTCAAAGCCTGGATTCTACTGCTAGGTTTGCTATAAGCTGCGTGACTGTGAGCAAAACATTTGACCCCTTGGAGACTCGATTTTTCTATCAGAAAATCAGGTCTACGGCCACTCCCCCCTGAACAAGCCCGATCCCATCTGATCTCAAAAGCTAAGCAGGGTCGGGCCTGGTTAGTACTTGGATGGGAGACCACCTAGGAAGACCAGGTGCTGTAGGTGTAAAATAAATAAATAAATAAATAAAGGATCGTAAGCTGACAAGTTCTTTGCAATCTATGAGGTCGACCAAGGGGTTGCCTCACCTAAAATTTAAAAAAAAGAAAAAAAAAAAGAAAATCGGGCCAGATGAAGAGGAGGATTGAGTGGTCGCTAAAATATTTTTGCTCTGAATCATGAAGAAAGGGGATACGAAATACTATACCCAAATCCAGACCGCGGGATGCATTCTCTTCTAATGAGGGCGATCTTCCTCCTAGATACTCTGATGACAGCTTCAGGCTGAGATTTTCTCAGATGCAGGATTTTAAGGGCTGAAGAAGTGTAGTGGAGTCAGAGCTATTCAATAGCCTGCGTAAAGGGTTTTAAGAGTTGCCGTTTCACGCGCTGTACGGGACTTGGGGTACACAGGTTATAGATCCTTGTGCTTCTCTCATTCTCATTTCAACAGAGGACATTAAGGCTCATCCCATAGCCAGACACCCTGTCGGCCTGGGCTGAAAATACAACCGTGAATTAAACCACCTTGGAGTCTGTAGTCAATGACCAAGTGTATGAATATTTGACTCTGTTTCTACAATTAATGGCAGATTGGAAGACAGAAATAAAATTGTTTCATTTTATTTTAACGGGCTAATCTAATGTAAGTAATTAAGATTCACTGCTTAATTAACTCCAAATGGCTATACATAATTCTGTTACTTTCTAAATATCAAGGTGTATCCACACAGAAAAATCACGGGTAATCGAAGGTCTCACTTTTTGTCCCTGTCGCATCATGAATGATAGAGCACCCTTTAGGATTATAGAATATTTATGCTGTGCCCTCTGTTTACAGAGAGTGCACCAGAGGATCTGTAGGTTAATGACTGTGGCAGGTCTCATAGCTATTTGGTGACAAAGACAGGTCCCAAAGAAGCTCTCATGGTAGATTAGTGCTCTTTCAAAACAGTCATTGAAAGGATTCATTTTTATTAAGAGGAAGCATTTCTATTTTATCATTCATGGTTTACTGAGCGATTTGGGACCAAGGGCACTTTTGACATCGGGCAGTGGTGGGGTAGGACGAAAAGAAAAGAGGGAGAGCCTGTGTGTTTTGCAAATTTATTCAAGTGCCATTTGTTTATTTTCATAATGTACCAGCAAGACAAGCTGAATCTCGGGCGCACTCCTCATGAAAAGATGACTTTAAAGGCACACTTTAAAAATAAATTAAGTCAGAAACTGTGTTGCCCAGAGTTTATGGGGCTCTGAACAATTTGTAACACAGCAAGCAGTGCCCTCTCTGGGGTGCTGAGGGAGGCCTGGCCAGCCCGAGTGCCATTCCAGGGCCCAGGACTGCATGTGCGAAGAAGCTGCCAGAGGCACCAGGAGCTCAGAGGGACAAAGGAATCGAGCATGAGCCTTGCCCTAGCGGTGCTCAGCATCTAGCAGGAGAAACTCACTTTAGTCACCGATGTGAGGGGTGTGCTCCAGCCAGTAATAGAGACGAAGTCCAAACGCCAGAAGCCAGGTAGAGCAGAATGCAGAATCAGAAATGGGGAAAACCAGGTTCATCCCTGGGCCCAGATCTAGAATATCCTTGCTTTCTTTACAACCCCCTGGCCCCTGGGGTTTGCCATATGAATGAATGAATAGATGATGGCAGATTCTCTGTGAGAATAGTGTTGCTTTTCCTTCTTTCTCACGGGAGTGACGAATCATGTCACAATATTGGCAGGAACTGGGTTCTCTGTAGAGCCCCCAAGGTGGCCTACTCAGAAGGGTGAACATCCGACTCATTCTCTTGAGAAAGAATGTCTGATGGGACCCTTGGTGTTGTTATGGGTTCAAAAGAAAAGCTCAGCCCCAGCAAGAGAAAGTGGGGTAAGAGCTGGGTTACCGGGGTAACAAATGCTTAAACATGACTTTGCTCAGACATTTGGGAAGGTAGCTATGTTTGCAAACTAAAAGTTAACTCATCGAGCTAAAGATGTTTACATTCTGACCTGGTGGCATGAGAGACCACCAATTAATAGCACCGGCAGCAGACCTGTTGCTGACCTGCGTCGGCCTTGGTCCTGCCCCTCCTGATCACGTGGGCCTTCTGTTGGGGAGACCGGCCGCCACCCCCGCCCTGTGCGGTGTTCCTAATTTCTCGTGCCACTTAGTGGCGGCACTCCCCCTGGCCTGTCTCAGCCCAGATCTCTGCTGAGCGACATTTAAATCAGTGTCCTTGACAGTTTGATGGTCATCTCTCCCTTGAACACAACATTGAGGATGGGCAGCCCAAAACTAAAGACAGAAAACGAAAATGTCCTGAGTCTCTGGCCACTGTGTTTGTGGGGGAGGGGGGACTTGGACTGGATACCGGACTTGGACGCAGGTCCCCAAGGTCACCACCTCCTCAGCCTCCAGCTCCCCTTTGCCAAGCACAGAGGAGTGCCCTCTCTTCCCACCCTCCCCCTAGACCCAGCACAGGAAGAGGAAGATGCTACAGGGAGGGCTGACGGATGTCAGAGCTCTTACTCGTTACTGATGGGAGGGCATGTTGGGGCACGAGATTGGGACTGAGGATTCGCCTCCTGGAGACAGAACGGCCAGAGCTAGGCGCACCCCCGTTTCGGAATAAACAAAGTAATTCATGGATGACTGACTTGAACATGTTTCCAGGAGATCTAGCCTGCTTTAAAGTCACTCTCGGGATACGCTGGTCTCGACTTAACCACGAAGGGACTTTAGCATCACTGTCCACTGCCGGCCTTAGCTATGACCCCCGAAAAGTTGGATCACATGCAAGCTGATCTGATCTGAGCACCCGCCGGGGGTGGAAAAGGTCCAGCCCGCAGCCCACAGTCTCTCCAAGAGGCTTGTAGGAGCTCATCCTGCACCTAAGAGGCTCGTGGGAGCTCATCCTGCCCCTACGATGCCAGGCCTCCGGGCTGAAGAGAGTCTAGCAGCCACCAGGAAGGGCGTGTTGAATACACAGCATATCCTTGACTGGGGACCCGGGGACCCAGGTCCTAATGCACAATCCCATTTACCGCCTGTGAGAATGCAACGGGAAAGCGGGAGAGACTTGTCTTTTGTTTCAAATTCTGAAAGCTTAGGCCAGTGTAGGAACTCTACCAAGCGAAGAGCAGGAAGAGGGAGCCACGGACAGGGGAAAGACCGGCTGGTCTTCCTCTTGAACTTGCTGTGGTGACTCCATGGGGAGAAGCCGGGCAAATGCTCTGTGAACTGCAACCTGTTCTGTAAGTTCCAGAGTTTGGTGGGATAAAAGTTAGCCCCTAAATGCCACAATGAGAAGTTTCATTAAAAAAAAAAAAAAAATTTGATGGTCTCTTCTGGAAGGATCCACCAGGTTTTCCTGTATTAAACAAGACCCAGTTTCTCATTTTGGGGGCACTGGAACATGAGGAGTTGATTCCCTTGGGTCTCAGTGCCAAGCTCTACTGAGAAGCAAACCTCTTTGTGGCACAGCATGTTCACAGGTCACTTGTTTACACTGTCAGGAATAAACAAGGCCAGGGGCACAAGAGTGAGACCTAGACTGGGACTGAGTGGGGGGAGGCATGACTGGAAGTGGGATGGGACACCAGGCCAGGGGTAGCCAGGCCTAACTGCACTCACATGTCCAGTTAATCTTTAAAGAGACACATGGTCTTCACCACCTCTTAGACTTCATAAGGTATGGTTGAGTGGACAAGAGAACAGATTCTACAAGCAGACTGCCTAAGTTCAAAGTACGGCCTCATTTCTCTCCAGCTCTCAAGGTGGACAAGTCACTTCACTCTGGATGGATGTGGGGATGATAATAGTACCCGCATTATCAGCTACTGATAAGTCACTGAGGATGATGACAGCCACATACCAAGTGTTTGGTAATCATCTGTTCTCATAACTTCATCCAGGTATACTGGGGTCAAATGCTTAATCGAAATCAAATAGTTGTCATGAAACAGGCTTTGGTTCAAGTCGCGAATAATATCTCATTTAATCATATACATCAGTCTTCACAATGATGTCACGAGCAAGGAAAATTCTCCGTCCGATAGATGTGAAAGCTGATGTTCTAACGTGGTCAGCTGGTAGGTGCTGGAGTCTGGGTTCAACCTGAGTCTGCTCTTGGAAAACAAAATAAGCAAGAGCTATGTTTGCTAATACAGATGTCACTCAAAACAGAAGAGTCTGTGCAGACAATGAGGTGGCTTTGAAGGAGGCCGGAGCTGGCGCCAACAGCAGTGGAAAACATAATAATCAGTAGACGGAGATAAAGCATGCTTCGTAACCTCAGAGGCACGTAAAAGACCTCAAGCTTTGGTCACAAGGTATGAAAACTACAAGCAGGGCGTTCTCAGACGGGGGATTTGCAATGTTGCTCCTAATCTTTAATGAAAGATAAAAGCTGAATGTTCAAGGAGCCTCCATGTAAAAAATGCCCTTAGGTTTTGCCCAACTGAGTGGGATAACTACCAAACTCAAAACTCTCGATATATCTGGGGATGTCAGATTCCATTATTTTTACTGAAAATGGGTAATGAGGGATCAAGTCTTTGAGGAAGGTTTGATGAAGTCTGTGAACTCCAGACCCACAGAAGCAATGTCTCAGTGAGGATTTTCTCTCCTTCCTGGCCAATGAGGGCCTTGGGAAGTTTGAGAAAGGGAAGAGGAATTTATTGTGAAACCTTATCTGCATTCCTCACCAGCTTCTCTGGAGGCTCTCTGCCTTGCCGAAGGGAGAAGATACTTTCATCCAGTGGTTTTTAGACTGGTTGACTCATAGAGGCCTGACACAGGGAAATGTCATGCTCCTGCTTCCCAACTCTGCTGGACAAGCGCAAGTTATCGTATGCTTTAATTTTAGTTCTTTTAATAGGAGGAAGATTATTGCCAATGACGTAAATGAAAGTACTTCGTGATAAACAAAAGTAAAATGCTATGCGAATGGATAAGGGCCGATGGTGATCATCGGTGTAAATACGAATGTTATTCAGCACGGAAAAACAAAGCCCAAATATTAATGACAGAAGAATAGTTAAGTAAACTATGGCTTATCTATAGAATAGAAGGCTTGGCGGCCATTAAAAGTCACTTTATGAAGAAATTTTTATGATGAAAAAAATGTCTGTGATACGTTTTATGAAAATCTACCTTTTATGCCTGCTGATAAGCGCAACAGGTAGATGGACGGATAGATGGATGGATAGATGGATATAGAGAAAATGAGAGAGAAAGGGGATTTGGAAGAAAATCAGAGCAACACATAAATTAGTTTTACCTTAGAGTGGCTATACCACGAATGTGTTTTATTTTGTTCTACCCCGCCTTGCTCTAAAAACAATTTGTTTACAATGTATATACAAGATAAAATTAACTTATGAAAAGCAGGTAAGGAACAAATATGAGAAAGATATAGCCAGCAGGGTGGCTGGTATGTGGAAAGCACTCCCAAAAATCTCACACGTCTGAGGGAAATCAACTACGAATCCACCTGTAAGCTTTCTAGCCACCAGAGAAGAAGACAGTGTATGAGGTGACTCATTAGAACAAAATAAAGCATCCACAGTCACTTCGATATATTTAATAATAATAAAAAAAAGAAACTCTAAAGAAAAAGAAAAAGAAAAGAAAGACAAAATAATTCCACTTAAGGAAACAGGAAAGGAAGTTTTCTGCCAGTCCTCTGCTCAGGATGACACTGGAAGGTGGTGAATCCAGCAGGGCAACATTCGTCACCCTCTATGACCTAGTAAGTCATGTACAGAAGCTCCAAGTAGCCAGGGCAGAGTGTCAAAAGACAAGAATACAAGCTACCATGTAGGGGTGGTCACTGATTCCCAGGCACTGTGCTAAGTGACTCGCACACACTATCTCATCTAATCCTCGCCCAGCCCTGTGATGCATCATCATCTCGCCTTATAGACCTGGAAACGGGTTTAGGGAACAGCTCGAATTCAACTAGCCATTAAATAGGGCTCAGGAGCCAGAATTCTGACTCCATGTGCCCGACACAGTTCACACCCGCTCTGTTGCTTCCCCATCCACACAGAAAGCAACGTTCCCTACTACGGGCCAACGGTACGATGGCAAAATGCAGTTCAGCAAAAAAGGGTCTAAAGCAGATCTATTTTCTCTTTATACTTGTTAGTATTTGCAAGCATTCGCCAATGATTAGGTTTACTTTTCAATTATCCACTCTGTAGGATTCCCTCCTCAAGCCCACCTGGCTTGCGCTACTTCCAGTTGATTTTAAGAGTTCTTGAGGCCCCTGACAAGCAACAGCCCTCAGGATGCAGAGAAGTGCCTTGTTTTGTACGTAATCTCGTGCTAATCCTGCAGCTTCTCACGTTCAAATGTAAAGGCCATCAAGGAGCTACTTCTATGAGATCGGTTCTCAGAATCAATGGCGAACATCTCACCGAGCCCCTCCTATGCAGCCATCCTCTGCCTCATGTACCACATTGAATCCTCGCCACATCCCTTTCAGTGTACGTCCAATCACGCCCAGGAATTTTGAATGAATTAAACTGACCAAAACAACGTTTACTAGAACTGGTAAGGTTGATAATGCCGCTCTCATACATTCCAATCTGGAGCATAAACGAGAATGACCTTCATTCTTTAGGACAGTTTTACAAAGCATGTCAATAGCATTGACAGTTCACTGAGACTTTAACCAGAAATTCTGCTTGAGTGGATTATTCAAAGGAGTTTGTTTAAATAAACTGGGATCCATCCTTACAATGAAATAGCATGCATCCATGTAAAAGCTATGTTGTAAAATGAACTATATTTATTGACTTTAAAATTATTTTTGGTTTTGATATATTCAAAATGAGGAAATTGGATTATGAAATAATTTGTGTACCATGATTTTATTTCTTAAATAAACATTGTAATATATGTGTAATAAAAAACATCCAGAAGGATATAAGGCTATACACCAAAATGTTAATAGTTATTATTTCTAGGAGTAAGGCATTACTGGTAGTTTTAATTTCTTCTTTTTGCAAATACATGTATTCTTTAAACTTATCAATAGTGAAGATGTATTATTCTGTGAAAAAAGAAAGAGAATTTAAAAACGGAATAGGCGAACCATACCAAAACCTTTTGCATTTCTACTTGGGAGAAAAGAGCCAAGATATGGATCAGAAGGTTGATAAGCCAGGTCAGAACATTCTTCTGTGTTCACGGCATTGCCATAAGCAGAGCTAAAGATTTAAAAATCCTTCACATTAGGTGGGGGTTGATGGAAGAAACCCATGTAAGTATGGAGCTGTCCCTTGAGGCATGCCAAGCTTGAGATGTCAATACAAGTAACACAAAGCTTTGTCTCTCTAATCCTTTCGAGTTCTAATTTAGAACCATAGTGAGCCAGGGAGATGGAAGTCAACTCAATTTTTATAATGTTTGTAAAACATTTTCCTTTCACCCAAACTTTCCCCATCTTTGACTTCACAGGAATGCATGTATCCCAATGGACCCAGTAGCAGTTTATTATTTATAATACTTTCATGTGAGCAGAAAGCACTTGATAATCAAAGATAATTCTGCTCCCATGTGAATAAGCCGTTCGGACTTGCCTGTCACTAAAAGCCTCAAAGGACTAGAAAACATAAGTGGATATAATTTTAGTCCTAAATGGTTTTTAAAGTATGTTCTAGTACTTTTAATAGCAGAGTGAGCTAACGTACATCAGCAGTTCTTTTTCTTGAAGGCTGTTTGCATGCGTTCCTGAATAGAAAGATGGTTCTTGGCCTTTCATCCAAAATAGCATCCAACAAAAGGAATGTTTTCATTAGCCCCTTTCCTTTTCCCTGATTGGGGGAAACCTTCCTCTAATACAAAGTTATCGAGTGCCCACTGGAAAGCCCAAGTATCACCACATTCTGCTGCAGTGGCTTTCAAACAAGAGAAAGCCATTAGAGGCTGCTTTGCCTTATGTCTGCTAAACAAGCCAAGTAAATTCTGAGCGCCTATGTGAAACGGCAAGGCCTAAAAACATTACAAAGCCACTGTGCAAAGGGCAGTGGTGATACTAGGCTCCTCGTGACTCAGCCTTACCTTTCCTCGCTCTACGGTTTCTACTGCTGACTTGGATTGGCACGTCCCAATATACTCCGTGCTCCTTCATGCCTCTGTGGCTTTCACACTCTTCCTCTCTACTGGAACCACCTCCTACCCTGACTGGCTGGGAACTGCTGAGTCACTTGCTCAGACATCTCACACTCTGTGAAGCGTTTGACGAACACGGTCCTTTCCACCTTCCCTCCAGCACGGCCAACTACGCTGTACTACTTCCTGTTTCTTCAAGAGAATCCCATGATTACCCAAGCCGCACTTGGCTAGAATCATCTGTTGCACGTGCATCTTCTCTGCCAGAAGTAAGACCTTGGAGAGCGTCGTCTAGACCGCTTCTCTTTTTGATCCCAGAATTAGCAGAGTGCTGTTCTCAAAAGGGAGGACGCATAAAACGTGGTTGACCTGGATGAGAAGACGACATATCAGGTCGTCAAGAGACAGTGAAGGAAAAGAGAGAAGGGACGTGGGTGCAGGAAGAGAAGGTGCAGAGAGTGAGAGACGCAGGAGAGGAGGGAGGGCGAGAGGGGAGCACGGAGCGAAACGCTCGAGGGCGTGAAGGTTTCAGGACCTTAAAATCTGATTTTTTTATAGCCAAAATTTGCTTCTTGTATTACATCTATTGTTTAATTCATGTCGAAGTGGATGAGGAAACAGGACAGTAATATTAAAATGTGTATGTTTCTAGGAGAAAGGAGGGGCAAAGGGACCAAATAATGGCAGCAAAAATTCTCTCGCGGTGGATATGAATAGATTTGACAACTCTTATTTCCTCTATTTTGTGCCTTACTTCCTCAAACAGGCAAACGCTGGTTGGAAGTGAATGAGAAGAGCTTTTCAACCTTAGCAGAGCAATAAGGGATAAGGGGTTAAGGACAAGGAAACAGAGCAAGAATGCCTGATCACCAACTTGTACCCCATCTTTCAATCTCCCATGCATCCTGAAAACCTGAGACTGAGTTCCCTTGTACAGACTGTCAATAGAAGGCTCCATGGAACAAAGAAGCATTTTAAAAGGCATTTTAGCTCCAATTCAGAAGGAAAATGCTTCCCATGATCCTTCCCTTTGGAAAAAAAAATGGAAAAGAACCTAGAGTCGGTTCATCTGACTCTGAAAACAAAGATGACAGAGAATGACGATATTTTATATATTTCATTGCCATATAATTATAGGAGAAGAAAAAAAAAGCCTGTGGAATCCTGATACAATTTCAGAGACGTCTGAAAAAGAAAAGATGAGCAATTCATCTTGGATCTGAGTTCTAGTTCGAGAGAGGTCTCTTTAGAATGGGAAAAAGGGAATTTTGTGAACTTACTAGGAAAAGGCAGAATAAGGTTCAATGAGAGTCCGTTTAAGAATACGACTGCCGGGTAAAATAACGTCAGAGCCCATTGGCTGGAGTTTCTCTCCAGGGTAAGGACTCACGAGCATTTTGGTGGGTAGCATTCTTCAGTGTGTAGACAGTTTAGCACACCCGGTGTCAGGCGCGCTCAGTTTCTGGTTACCGCGACAACCAGAAACTCCCTTGTAATTCTCCTAAGCTCCTGGAAGACTGCCTTTGTCTTGCTCCGTCCCCTCTTGAGAACCCAGTGAGGCTGCAGCATCCTACCCCGCCCTCAAGTCCCACCTCATTTTCACAGATAATATTAAGTCTGGCCTGGAGAAGAAATGTGATTCTGGACAGTCTTTGAATTGGTAGGTGATAGAGCCGGACTAGAATCCAAGCCTCACAGCTCCTGATCCATTGCATGTCGTCTCGGGCTTGTTGAGAAAGGCAGGACAGGATCATAATACCTCCTGGAGAAGCCATATTGTTTAGCCAGCCTGCAGTGCGTGCATCTTGACCATCACGAAGAAAATCCCAGCAATTTCCTTAATGGATGAACGAACATCTGTGGGTCTGTTTGATGATCATGGGTAATGGAGATCGAAAATTTTGTTTGCCATGTTCAAAAGCCACTTAAAATTTTCCAGAGGGAGGAAACAAATTAAAACACAATACGATGTTCAAAATAAATTACATTTTTTAAGCACTAAAATATGTATTATTCAATGTCTGCTTCATCTAACCGGTTAATCACTGCATCAAATTAACCTTGAAGTCTAAATCAACTTTGGATTAGCTTTGGATGATGAATGCAGATTTGTTCAGTTGTAACTCCTAGTAAGAATAGCCCCTGGAAAGTTTCTGAAGCGAATCTTGCCACACATAACAGAATAAAAGGGAATGATGAAGTTTCTCTGCGTTAGGACTGCACTACTGTAGTTTTACTAAGTTTGAGAAGTTCTAGAAAATAGATAAGCCTGGGATAGGGGAAAGCATCATACTCACTGATGCAGACTTTTTAGAGTCTAGTTAGCGATGCAAACTGATATATTGAGAAATGTATTGGGGTGGGGTGTAAATCTAATCTCGTATGAGGAATCAGAGAAAATACACTTTAGCTGTCATTAAACTGAAACCCTTCATTTTCAGGGTGGGCACATGGAGAACCAGACTGGGAAAGTAAAATTGTCCTTACTCACAAAATGGTGCCAACCATCTACAGCAAAGGTGAGCAGTATTATAGTTAAGGAATGGGTCTTAAAGGAATAAGAAAGATAAGAAAGATTATTTTCCTCCAAGAAATATTTAGTAGCTTATTTTTTTTCCGTTTTTCTTTTAGATGTTTTTAAATCACTGGTGGTGTTTGATGCCCAGTCTTTTCCTCTTAAAAATGGCACGGAGAAGGAACTGTGATCTCTTTCTAATGCAGACATTAGAAACAGCTCTGCCAATGGGTCCGTGAGTTGTTCAATGCTATGCAAAAAAATGTTATATGTTATTTGGTGATTTGGAAATATACAGTTAGCAACATAGTAACTGGTTTAAAATCTTGACACCCTGCTCCCAACCGAAGTTATTTGTTTGACTTTTGGTTGGTCGGTTTATTAGTTGGTTGGTTGGTTGTTTCTGCCCAACACAGCCTAATAAAGTTTTGAGGTAATAATGTTGAATTGCCACCTCCAGTACATTTGATAATACAGTTTGAGGATTTGTGCTTCTGAGAAAGAGGGAGATCTTCAAAACACAGCAACTATTTCACTAAAACAATCAGAAACGCAAGATGAATTAAAACAAACACGTATTTCAAAGAATCAGAGAAACGATGAGGAAGAAACGAAACGTTACAACTGCAGTGCAGGAAGCCCCTTCCAGAGGAGCACTGAGGACTTCCTGCGTTGGGGGGAAGTCATTTGTCAATCATGGGTGAGGGCTGAGAGTGTAGAGCCTGGGCCAGGCACAGGCAGAGGGCCTCTGGTGTGGGGCAGAAACCGGCAGAGCTAGTGTCGGTACAAAAGACTGCAGTGACAAATTTGGGAATTTGCACAGTCTCAAAAAGACAATTTTCACCATCAAGAGATACATGAAATTCCAAAGGTGCACAGGGCAGGAGACTAAAGGATTAGGTCAAATCTTCCATAGAGCAGAGTGGGATTTCCTGCGGGCTCCTGTGGTTCAATAAATACAATCCACTGGGGCCGAGGCCGCGAGAACCATGAACCAGAACGGAGGAGGGGACTGGTCACGGAGGTATGCATCACTTTTTCCAGGGGCACTGGTCTATCTGGGAAGAGACAAATGCTGAGAATTCAGCCCCAAGCGGTTGGTTGGGCCAAGTCGTTATCTGGGGCGACAGAAGCAGAGAACTACGGGGGGCTGAGCAGCGGTCCCATCGTTCTAAATTGAGGTTCTGTCGCTTCTTCTCACTAGCCTTCCGCATCCACCTTACACTCTGATCTTCACGAAAGTGTGCCTTTTCTGTCTCTTTAGTAACATGTGCTCTTTTTTTATAACACGTGTCATGGCACAGCGTATTCTGCCGGGTCTTTCTCTCTCAATGGTCCGTGGGCTCCTTGAAAGCAGGTGCTGCGTCTTCTGCATGTCCGTGCAGCCAAGACTCAGCATAAGTGCTCATAAACATTTGTCAGATGAATAAAGAAAAACGAGAAAAGAATGAAAATGGAAACTCAGCCTAAAGAGAGCACTGAGACTTAAAATAGAGAAATCAAACATAGATTGTAAAGAGAAACAGGATCAGGAAACAAAGATGAGTGTCCAAGTAGATAAAACAACAGAGGATGAGAATTAGAAGAGGATGGAGCTATTTTACTGGGAAGAAAGTTCCATTGTGTCCCTATTTTGGGAACGGGCGGCGTGGTGTGGGAAGGTGAAGCCGTTGACAGCATAGGGGCGGGTAGGAAATGGAGAGTGGGCTAGCGCCAAACCATTTAGCAGGGTCACGCTGGACGCATCCCTTTGTCCCCCCATCACACCTTTACCTCATAAAACCAGCGCCTCCTGCCCTGCAGCCCACACAGACTTTGGGTCCTCAGGAATCTGGCTCCGTGGCAGTGCACAGCACCACATCCAGAGGGACAAGGTCAGTCCTCCATGACTCAGTGTTGCCCACCCACATAGGAGTGTAGGGAAGACCCCAACCAGGCTAACGGAAGCTAACCCTTTAGGCTTTCTCAGACTAGGAGATCTTTTTAAATGATCTCTAAAACACTTAATTGTACACTGATGAGGACCCTTATTTAATCAGGTTCACTCACTCATTTTCTAACTTCCAGGACACCTGGTGGCACATATAAAATTGGCCACAGGATCATAAAGCTGGATTAAGATAGCAGTTTTTGAGTTTGGGGTTAAATCTTAGGTACACTGTTATTGAGGAGTATACAGGAGCAAGGCAACTTCCTTAAGTTTTCCGAACCTCAGTCACTTTAGCTATATAATGGGTATAATAATATCTACCTAGTAATACCTATCGAAGAAGAGTATTATGAGGATTCGATGAAATAATACTCATAAAGCACTTAGTATATTGCTTGGCAAAGAGTGTGCTCACAAATGGTGATATGAGCCAAATAAATCCTGGAGCCTACGGTCCGATCTCATAGCAATGTCATAGTAAAGAAAGACAAAACAAAACACAATTTACCACTACCAACAACTAAATGTTACCAAGTACAGTATCTACGATCTCTACAATCTTTTGAGAAAACAGCTTCTTACGCAAAGTAAGGCTCTCACACCGTCTCCTTCACTATGGATGCCCTTTTCAATATCCTTCATAATAATGATAATCCATTTTCTTTTTTTTTTGGCAAGGCAACCCTTGGTTGACCTCACAGATTGCAAGGACCTTGTCAATTTACGAGCCTTTATTTTATTTTTTACACCTACAGCAGCACCTAGTCTTCCTAGGTGGTCTCCCATCCAAGTACTAACCAGGCCCGACCCTGCTTAGCTTCCGAGATCAGACGAGATCGGGCATGTTCAGTGTGGGATGGCCATAGACGATAATCCATTTTCAAAACTCCCTCAATCCACCTCAAAAAATCTCCCAGACACCCACCTCCGTGGCTTCTCTGTGTCTTCCCATACTCCACTAACTCACTATTCATTCATTCACCTGACAAATAACTGAGTATCTCCTGCTGAGTGGAGGGTACGAGTTGCTGAATTAAACCCCTCTGGTCCTTGCTTTACCAAGTCCTCTAATGTCTTTATTTTTTAGGTTCTATTCGCCTCTGTTCACTCTCCCAAAGGAGGTGCTCGTCTATGGAAACTCTGTGAACAGAGAACAATCACTCAGCTCCTCATCGTACTGAACCAGGTTAAGGATGGCTGTCTTATTACACAGACAAAATAACATATTTATAAAACAATCTGTAGCATCGAAGATCAAAGCCATGGGCCATAGGTCATGGAACTGAGGAAGAAAACAAAGAGATGTGTTTGGGGGGAGATTAGAAGACGCAGAAAGGAGAAAGTGAGAACAGAAGACCGTGGAGCCCGTGGGTGATCCAAAGGCCTAGACAGGCCCCATTAAGTGCCCATGAACTTGGAACGGAACTTAGATTGCCTCAAAATTAGTCAATTTCACCTAGGCCTCTACCTTAGTTCTCGAAGTCCAAGTATACTGTAAATGTCTCGGAGGGGGTTCTTAAACACCCTGTAGCACTTAGTGTGGCTGTGAAGGCAAGAAAAGGTCACAGTAAGAGAATGGAAGGAAGAAGGGGAGCAGCTGGAGACAGGAAGAGAGAGGGCCGAGACTCAAAAGCGAGCGTTACGGACAGCGTATCGACCCATCATTTTATCAAGGAGGGTGGGCCGAAGCCAGTTAAAGGTCCGGCGTGTCCGCCTCACGGTGGCCTTCCGGGGCCCAGCCTTAAGTGCTCCATGGATGGCCTGCATAACAATTAATTAAAGGCCCTTCACGGAGTGCCCTCAGGTTCCCAGTTCTGTACTATTTGCAGTGCGTTTGTTTAGGGGCACAAAACTGGCCCCCATCCTCGTGGAAAGGCCGGAAGACCCCTGGGAAGACCGCCCTACCTCCGCATGAGAAGAAGTACTAAGTACTGACTGGCTATAAAATGAAAGGCGCTCATGTATTCATCTGTGTTTGTTGTTTTTCTCTCTCCTCGTGCTTCTCTTACATTGTTTCCTGAACTAATTACCTAATTAGGGAGGGTGAAGTAATTTAAAGGATTAAAGTGAGATCCCTCCCCAGTCAGTGGAGGTAAAGTTGTTTATTAATCGCTTCACTGGAAAATGCTCCAACCCCTTTCACAGCCAGCGGAAAATTCATTCATCTGCCCTCTCTGCCCACAGATTGAACCAACGCTAATCGCCCCACGGTGCCACGAACCACCACTGGTCATGCGTCCTAAGCCTTTTAATGAATCCCCTCCGCCACCGCGTGTTGACCCTCTTCTCTCCCACATGCCATTCATGCAATTTCCTGAGGAACGAACCAGCTAGAACACACATTTCTAGACGTAGCTGCGAGGCGCTTTGTAGGCAATTATTCCTTTAGAATTGGAGTCACCAGCGTTTCAGAGGAGAGGTCAAAGTGTGGCTATTTTTATGGAGACCTACAGATGTGGCTGGCGTTTGTATCCTGCTCTACGCAGAGGACGACAACGAGGGGCACACACTGGGAAGAAGCTACCGCTCGAAACCACGGATCCCACACATCAGAGACCCGGGCCAAATGGATGCCTGGCTTTCGCCACATCAATGCTCTTGGGAGATGCCTTAGTCGAGGTAAAGCAGGTGATGCCGCAGGAACAAACAGCTGCGAAACTCTCGGAGGTGTAACATCGAGATGTCATTCGCTCGAGTTCCGGTGCGGGTCTGAGTGACATCACGCGGCTGCCCAGCGTGGCAGTCTGCTTCAGCTGTGGGCTCGCTCCATCATCACAGCCGAAACCTCCTGCCTCCCGCGGGGAGGGAACTGCAGGCTGCAGAACGGCACGTGGGCTTTTACTGTCTCTGCCTAGGGTGACAGGCATCACGTTCAAGACTAATCATACAGTCTTATTGAACCGCAAGGAGACAAAGCCACACAGTCTCTAAGTGTCTGGAAGGGAAAGCCGATAATGGTAACATTACTAATATGTCACCAGTCTTTCCTTCAAGCACTTATTAGTATTGGTGATAATACTTTACTCTGATACGGTGGATACTAGTTTATAAAGAATATGTCATTGCCTTATCTCATTTGCTTTTATCATTTTTTTATATCTATCATATTCCATCATGTTTTCTTTTATCATGTAACTCAGAGACTAAACCCTAAGTAAATAGAAATTTAGTTGAAAGGTGTCTCAACTCATATGTGTATTTCTATTCTGTCAGTTTCTACAAGGCTTTTTAATATAAGCGTCATTATTCGGAGGTTACAAACACTTTCTAAGGTGACGTGTGTGTAATTTTTCTTGAGTAGAGAGTCCATACTTCTCAGCAGCTTCTCAGAAAGGTCTCCACTAGCGGGTCCACTGACTCCTCGAGAGTCGAGATCGTCTTAGCAATCTTTTGATCTTCCAGAGCATCCATGGAGTGTGTGGCACAGCCAAACAGACAAAACCAATAATTGAAGAAAGAATTAAGAAAAAGAAGCTGGGGCGGGGAAGAGGTCCTGCTAGAGAAAACGCACAGCTGGGCTTCAGCAGCTGGAAGAAAGGGATCTGGACAGCGGGTCCAGCAGGAGGGCGCTGAGGGCTTAGAGATGGATGGTAGCCAGGCAGCAGAGTAAGAATATTGACGAGAGCAAGGAGATCTAGAAGACAGCCATGCACCTCACATTTTGCGAAGAGCTAGGAAAGTCACCTGCTCCGTCCCTGAGTAAGGATGCTCTCCCACTGTAGCTCGCAGGCCACTGAGCTCCTGGTGACCTCGTCTAGGTCTGGCTGTGCACCCAGACACGTGAACTGCATTTTCTAGAATGAAGGATTGGCATATACGACAAAGGTTTTTAAATGATTCAGTGAGCATGTTGACTTAAATATTAATTTTAAAGAAATCCTCTACATTATCATCATGTTTTAGTGCTGAAGTTGCTCTTTATTGGTGGGAAGATGACAAGGTGATACTCTAAGGTAGAGAGTGCACGATGTACACAGTGAACTAAATAAAACATCTGACGAAAAAATTTTGTGAAAACAAAATGCTATCCCACGAAAGATAGACAGACGGCCACAACTAATTACTAACACTGTAGTATATTTCCATGTTTGCGGGAGGCTGAAATAGCTTTACTTTTTTTCTTCTAAGAACGAGGAAGTTGGTTTACTCTGAAATTCCAGGAGGTCCTTTATAAAGCGGCGACGTCAAACATGGCTTAAAAGAGACACGGTGCACTGAGCAGGTAAGAACACCTTTTCCCACGTGTGGCAATACTGTCCTGGCAGCTCAGTCTCAGCTACGGGCCCTTCCATTTGTACTTGTGGGAAGGGTGGAGCGCTCTGCTTGAACTGCAAAAAACTGCATTTGAAACACTCCCCACTCCGCTCTGTCAATCAACATCACACCTGTCCTTCAGAAGCCAGCTTGGAAAGCCCCGCCCCACAGGTTTGCCAGCTGAGACCTGCTGAGAGCTCTCTCGTAACAGCAACTACTACCATTTCCGAAGATGTGACACGTGCCTCCAAATACACCTGGAGGCCTGCAGGTGAAAAAATTGTAGCCTGGCCCTTCTAATATATCAGCGTACTGATCTGTCTGCATGTCTGTTTCTCCTGGCAGACTTCTCATCCTTCGAAAGGGGGCAATCCTTTGTCATTTCATCTTTGGTTTTACACCCAGTGATATCGGCTAGATGGCAAGGATCTAATAATGTCGATTACATAGAGAGTGTTGGCGGGGGTGGAGGAAGACAGGAAGGAAGGAAGGAAGGAAGGAAGGAAGGAAGGAAGAAGGAAGGAAGGAAAGGAAGGAAGGAAGGAAGGAAGGAAGGAAGGAAGGAAGGAAAGAAATAAATGGCGCTCAAATAGAAACACATTATTTTCCATACTGATAGTTAGGATCGGGGATAGAGCTGGAATTCTTTCTGACCATGAAGCCACCTGGGACAGGACCTCATCTCACCTCCAATAGTCCATGGGGTCTGATTGTGAAATGAAGGATGTTCCTGATTTGCTTTGGTCAACGAGGACAACTGCTCGATAAAAACATTTACTAAATGCTTACTTTTTCACCACTGTTTTACATGTTTTGCATGCACTAAGTAATATTTTTACACTCGAAAACTGTGCAGTAAACATGGGCACAGAAAGGTGCATAAAATAGTAAATGTTTAATGAATACTCAGAAAAGTGATCTGCCACATAAATGTCTCCCAGTTGAAATAAAAAGAACATTTTCCAAACCAGAGCCAGAGGGAAGCGTGTCCCTCCCCCTTGCCCAGTAGAAAACGGTGTACTATGATGATGACAGTGATGTTCTTGCTTTTCTTTCCGTTTTATCTCCTGTACCCACGCATTATCTTACCCAAATATCAAGTTCCCTAACTGGTAGTTATGCATTGCCCCTCCCTGTCTTAGGAACAGGACATCTGGAGTACGGAGCTCAGTGGTCCTGCCTGTCCACAGGGGTAGAAGAGGCAGAGCAGCCTTCCAGGGGGGCAGGCGGGACCCAGGAGCTCCAGCGACCGACTGCCCTTCTCACTTCACAGCTCATTTAGACACCATGCCAATCTCTGCCCGGGGCTCTGTGAATCGAAGCTGCTAAAAAGCTCAAGTTCAAGATTTCTGAGCTGGAGTCACCTCTCAGAGAGCACAGCGGGACTCACGCTTACATCTGGCATCAGTCAGTGTCCCCATCAAGGCCATTTAACTTAGCTGGGGGAAAAAATAGAAAAAGTCAGTGCTGGGCCACCCTGTGTGCCTCTCCCCTGCCAGCACGGTGGAGCCCTAGCTTAAAACACAGTTACGCTGGAGGGTCCCTAACACTGTTTTATATGTGAACTAATCCTTCATTGAAAACCCTTTTCAAATCAGGAGTTCAGACAGAATCCAGAAATCAACCTTTCGAACCTCTAAAATTTGAAAGAGCAAGAAACTCCAGCCCAGAGAAGAAAGTGACTTGTTCAAGGTCACACACTGTGATAATGCACGGTGGCCGAAAAATAAAACTCCTTTAATCGCATTAAGCACCCAGCAGAGCGGAGGTCCTAGTGTTTTCGCTTTCCGTTCTGGCTGCCCAGCCCAGCTGGTTCACACTCTGTTCTGATGAGGTTCTGGGAAGCAGGCCAGCTAACTCGAGGGATTTAGATAAAGCTAACAGAAAGAGTTTTACTTTTTCTCCTAAGCCCAACTTTGAGGCCAGAATCGAGTGATCCAGGCAAAAGTAGTGGGTCACTGTCCTCGCGGCCACATTGATGAGCAGAAGCCACTGGCATTAGTCAGTAATAACCCCCCACACTTACCATAGCCTTTGTCCAGTGCTCCATGGTTTATGAAATGCTCTCACCCAGGTTGTCTCATGAGATTCTCTAAGACTCCCCTGGGAAGAGGCAAGGCTGGTCGTTTCTGGTTTTGTTCTTTTAAAAATTCATCATCATCATTATTATTACGGTGACGTTGTTTAATGAAATCCAATACGTTTCAGCTACACATTTTAACACTAAGGCATATATATATTTATGCTGTGTTCACCTCCCATAGTTAGATTTCTTAAGGCTGGTCATTTCAGTACTAATTTTAAAGAAAAAAACTGAACGTTCTTCTGAGATCATCCAACTAGCGGAGCCGAGGGGACCAACTCCTACACCATGACCGCACGTGGTGCAGGAGAGAAGAGAGTCTGGGTGACAGTGACACGTGCTTCGTCCCTCACTCCACGATCGTGTGACGTTGAGAAATATTACAAACCACCCTGATTGTTAACTCTGTATCTCAATCATCTCTCGATCATCTTTATATGCCCCCAACCCTGAAGGATCTTTGATTTAAACACGATGTGACCTATAAAAAATTTTTCGAGTCATAAAAATCAGTAAAACGTGCCATTTTTCTAAGATGATTCAGTCTGTCCTTGTTTTCTGAGACGTTATCTCCATATATTCGAGTCAGCGTGTTCGAGCTACAAGTAACTACGAATTAACTGGCCCATTTCTCTCCTTTTGTGGGTAAAGAAACTGAGGACAAGACAAAAGGCAAGACGACCTTCCCCAGGTGTCATGACAAATTCATGGGAGAGCGCGCCAGGACAAACACCAGCCTCGCCTGAGCTTCGGTTCCGTGCTCCACCCACCAACCTGCCCAAGTCCCCCCACCTTCAACAGAAGCATCCGCCAACCCTACGTGTTCTTAGCAATTCATAGCACTTCGTCAGGACCTATCAGTACTTGTGAATGTGTCTTGTTTATTGTAGCATTACCTCTGAGCCTTCATCTCCTTCAGTGTGACCTTCTATCTTCTTGATTCCCCCAAACCCCCCCACCCCGCCTCTGAGCCTGAGGTCCTCACCTGTAAAATGTAAATAATCCATGTATCTCCCCCTCACACTGTTGTGAACGATATAAATTGATATGCAAATGGGAGTGATTATTATCAGTACTTGGTCTTGGATTTGCATTCTATGCAATCTGAGCAAGATTCTTCTGTGCCTGGGTTTGGCTCTCTGTAAAGGGGACATGTCACAGACTAGGATCTAGCCCAGAGTGAGGCTGCAAAGACACGTGCAGACGTTAACACACCCCGATCTCTTCCAAATGAAATGCATTCTAGCTATCGATGTCCTCATCAATGAATCATTACTATTCCATCGATCTACATTAATCGTGCTTCTATTTAGTCAACTCGCCTGAGTTTTGCACTTCCTGTGTGCCCAGAACTAGGAGGGAAAGAAGAGCAGAGAGGAAGCAGCAGACCCAGCCCTTCCTTCAAGAAGCAGACCGATCTAAGACAAACGACACAGACACAAATAAAACAGACGACATCATAGACAGAATGACTCTACAAGGGTGCATACAGGCATTTGAGGGAGGACAACAAAATAATGGCTCGTTCCTAGATTGGTCCATTAAACAGAAGGATTTTCCGCTGCTTTGCGATGAAAGAAAATAAAAGAGACAAGAACAATTATAATTAGAGTCTTCCTTCTTGACCCTTCCAAAAGCAGCATGGGAGAATTCTGGTCCAGTTTTCACCCTCCCTATCCCTCCTAACTCTTCTGTTAGGGATCCATTTAAGACAAGTAGGGTAACTAAAGTCAAGACAGGGGTTTTACCCCACCCTTTAGTACTGCTGGGAAACTGGAGAGACCCCAAAAAAACTGTATTACAAAAGCAATCACCATCACTCCAAACAGACACCCACAAGCTCACTATAAAACAAAGTGCACACACACAGAGCCAGGTCAAGGTGGTGGAGGTGGGGTGGCTTAGCTTTAGTGGGCCCAGGCCCTGTGGTATCCCATTTCCACAGCCAGCAGCTGCTCAGGGCTATCTCTACGTGCCCATGGAAGAGTTTGTATTCTGGCCCCAGACTCCTCCCTCCCCCACCCCCATTCATCATCAAGCCTATACCGAATGCCTACATCCACAGGATGCTGATTTATGGACCCTCGCCAACCTGTTCTCCTGAGAAGCTCCTTAAAACTACCAGTGTCTTGGGTCCCCGTCCTGGACATTCTGATTCAGGTCTGGAATGTAGCAGCAGAATGTGAGACGTAAGGATGCTCTCTGGTTGATTCTCACGTGTGCTCCTGGTTGACAACCATAATGGAGTCAGATCTTATCTAGTTCACATGATAAACAGAGGTCCCGTAAGAAGGCATGGGTTAATTCAAAGCCACCTAGAGATTTCCTGGCCAAGAAAGGACCCGAGTATCTTGATTTGCACTTCGAGCCCAGGTATCCGTTAGTGTAATAGCATTGACAAAAGGAAGAAAAATGAACTGTTCTTGCTAGTTATCCTCCCTTTATTCCAGAAAGAGGCCTCGACAGGAAAAAAAAAAAAAAGAATATTTCAAAGCCTTATAAGCATACACTTTACATAATCAGAATAGAGAATTCGGTTTTAACATGCCACTTGCATTTAAACACAAGAAAACCAAAACAAAACAGAAATTGCTATTTCTACTGAAACCAGCCCTATGAATTATCTGAGTGATTCCACCAGTACTTCATCCTGGGAGAAGACAGCCTCAGGGTTTTATAAATAGCTATTGTCATTCAGATGGAATTTCTCCTTTTTTTCAATCAGGTATTATTATTGGTAATATTTCTAAAATCACTTTTGAGATAATAAACTTGAAAATCAGAGTCTTATGGATGCATGGGGTTTTTATGACAAAATAAATAGCAGGGCAGGAGGAAATTGTTAGTGTCTCATTTTAGTTAAAATATCTCATTTTGATGAAGGTCCTCAAGGGCAGGAAGCAATGTATGCACATTTAAAATTGGTGGCGTTACACCAAAACAGAGATATTAAGGAAAAATACAATAAAAGATGGTGTTATACACTAGTGAGAAAAGTAAGACCCAGCCTCATCGGCAGCATAGCAACACCTAAGAACACTGTGGCTGAGGTCAGCATTCCTACATTCCTCAAAAAAAAAAAAAAAAAAATAACTCCTTTACCAAAGGACATTATAATCAAAAGCAGACAAGTTTCGTTTTCTTTATGTCTCTTCTCATAAATGCAAAGGATAAGTCAATGGGTTCCGACTAAGAGAGAGTCTCAAATTCTGACCAATTAACATTGTTCATTTCTTAACCTGAGAAAACAGATTCGGGTACACAAGACAAGGCATTAGATGGAAAGAGGGAAATACTGTAAAAAAAAAAAAGAGAAAAACAAGATCGGGATGGGCCTGTTAACACTGGATTATCACTTTATCTCCCATCGAAGAAAGTCTTTTTATATTGTCATCAAACAAAGGTTCGATTTCATCCAAAAGATATTTATTAAGAACGAAGAAAAGCACAGTGTCAGCCGAAAAAAGGATGCCTGATTTTGTTCCTGTACCACAAGAGGACACCAAATAGTACTGGTCACATCAGTCAGGATGGAGCATGCTTTGCTACATTAACATCTTAGTCCCCAGGTTGCGGTTGACCACAAGAAAGCTATTGTGGTTGTTTTTAGTCACTCACGTAAGTCTAATTTAAAGCCAATTATCTGTCTTCGGCAATTGAGAGTCAGCTTAAATCGAGAGAATGTAAAGTTAATATAGCTCCTGTCCCTAGCTGCTTCCACTCCACCATTTTAGAGCTTCCTTTCAAAATGTACAAGACAGAAGAGGCAAAATCTGGAGCGTTCTGGACACTCCTAGCCACCTCAGGCCACAGGGGACACCACGCCCACTCACATTTCCATCGGTGAGGACCTGGGCACACGGGGTTAAAGCTCTAACAAGGAAGCTGGAGATAAATAATCTCCCCGTGAGTTCAGGGAGGGAGATGGTGATGAGAAAGAACACAGCATCGCATCTGCCACAGAAAACCTATTAAATGTATCAGAAAATCAGACAGACCAGTGAGCGGCATCGTTCTGAGCAGCTGAGAAAGTTCTCTAAGACAGGTAAGATTAGAGTCACCTTCAAGGACAGATTAGATGGGGAATACAGAGCACATGCTCTGCGGCAGGAATTCTGTGATCAAAACTCCAGAGGCAGGAAACAGTGTCGTGTGCTTGGAGAACAGTGAGTAAATAAGCCCTGCCGAACAACGGTCAGTGAATAATGGAAGACAGGTATTCGGAAGCAGCTGGCGGGGCGGGATGCGGGGGATCACATTTTGGAGACTTATGAGCTACAGGGAAAGGAAGTTGAAATACTTTTTCAGAAGCATCGTTGTGGTGTGTGAACCCAGACTATCCAGGTAACCCCGGGTCTGGTCCAGATGTCCAATCCACGCAGCTGCAAGTCACCCAACCCACGCCATTATCTCGAGTATCCAAATGCTCACTAATCCCTATTGATTCTCCGTCCTACAGGTATGTCAGAGTCGCACGTTCCCCAGGACCTGCACCTTATTCCAGGCCCTCAGGATCACTTACTTGGTGCCATGAAATAAGTGTTTGTGTTATCCTAAAATTCACATGTTCAAACCCTGATCTTCAGTGTGGTAGGATTTAGAGATGGAGCTGTGGGGAGGCAGAACCCTCGTGACAGGATGAGACAGGAAAGCTCTCTCTTCTTTCCTCCTCCTCCTCCCCCTTTTTCTCACTCTCTCTCCCCACCCTCCCTACCGCGTGACCACACAGCAAAAGGCAGTTGTCTGCACACCAGAACCTGACTATGCCATACCTTGATCTTGGACTTTAGCCTCCAGAACTTTGAGATATAAATGTCTGCTACGGAAGCCCCAGGCCTTGGTGTCTGTTAGAGCAGCTCATGTGACTAAGGTACCCGGCCTCTTGCCACATCCTTGTCCACAGACTCCCTGTCCCTGGCCTCTTTGCCCTTCAGTGTAAGCCTGACACCACGGGGCAGATGGCCTTCCTAAAAACCGTTTCTAAAATGGCATAACACTAGGGCCCCTTTCTGACCTGGCCATGTCTATGTCACCTCCTACCCATACCAAACCATTTGGACATTCTCTGAAAATGTCAGGTTTTTAAGACTCCTGAGCATTTGATACACGCTGTTCCTTTTGACTAAAAGGGCTCCCACTCTTTCCTGCTCAGAAAAATCATATTCATTCTGCAAAACCTCTCTATAAAACAGCCTCCTCCTGATTCTTCCGTCGGTTAATAATTTCCTCCTCTGTGTTAACTTTACATGCTTTTAAAACGCTTTATTGCCTCTGTTTGTTTGCATTGGATCATAGCCTGGTCACTTCTCCATACACAACGTGAGCTCCGGAGAACAGGAAATGTGTCCTCTTCACCTTTGGCTCCCCAGGCCCAAGCCCCGGGTCTGGTTCAGAGTACATGCTCAGTAAACGCTTTTCAATCAGATGTGAAGTTAATATAATAGACACTAGCTAAGGTAGAATCTGGGTCTAATTCCCAGGCTTAATACTACGTGCTCCAGTGTAATAATAATCATCATAATAGATAGAAAGATACAGAATATTATAAAGAAAGAATATGAAGAAGAAAAATGCTATGGATCCAGCAGGAAAAAATTCTTTAATCATACTTAATAATAGTTTTTAAGAACGCATTCTGGGCCAGACGCTGTGCTAGATGCTTTCAATATATTATCTCACTTATTATCAAAACCCCTTAAAGAAGAAATACTATCATTATTCACATTTCGAAGATGAATAAATTGAGGCACATAGGAATTAAGCATCTAGCCCAAGGCCAGACAGCTAGCACGAGTAGAGCCAGGATCTGAATGCAGGCACTCCGAAACAGAACCAATACAAAAGCTGCTCTATGGTACAAGGACAAGCTCAGATATTAGGACCAAAGTGAAAGACACAGAGAGCAATTAGGACAACACCAAGGCAAGAGAGCTGACGGAACGGGAGCGTGAGGACATGCATTAAGCTCCCTGCCCTCGGTAATTTAGAAACAGCACGAGTATGTGTTCGTAGGAGTGGTATGGTAACTACATGTTTTTAAATAGAAACCATACTTGATTAACTATGTGCTCGGGCTGTACTTAGATCTCAACGTTTGACAATGGGACAATAAATACCTCATTATGATAAATATAATTACTAGGCAAGGAAAACAAAATGAATCAGCATTAGTAGTTTAAAAAAATGCACCATGACGCCGGAAGGAAGTGCCCTAAGAACAAGTGAAGTGTAAATCTAAGCGGCTACTTTTCATCGTTCACTTTTCCCCTTTCGCTAAATTCTGAAGTGTCTCTATCAATTGGCAATGTGTTTATTACAAGTCTGCCGGAGATGGCCTGCCCTGTGGTATAGGATGTAGAGAAATTTAAATGGGAGAGGAAAGACTGAGTAGAGGAAAGAAAGAGAAAAAAAAAATTCCTTTGATTCCCTAGAGCTACACTAGCAATTCGATTCTATTCCAAAAATGTGTCTTAAACTTCTGACTTGCAGCCTGAACAGAGCTCAGTGACGGGGATGCCAGTGGGAACATCACGGTCTGTCCTCTTGCTGGGAGGCGGTGCTATCTAAAGTCAGACCCTAACAAAGCTTTCTTGCCAGGCGAAGACCAGAGGAAAGAATCTTAGCAGAGGAGACAGAACAGTGATGCGAGAAAGGCCACGGTCTGTCGAAGGGACTGGGACTAAGGTGGCCGCAGTAGGAACAACTAAAGTGGACGGATAGGAAAGATATCCGTGAGGGAGAAACAACAGGAGGTGGGCATGGTGACGTGTCGGGCCTGAGGATGACGGCAAAGTGACAGAGTGCCTAGGCACAGACTTGCAGAACTGGGACGGAAATGGAGCCCATCCTCAAAAGGAAAGATGCCAAGGGAAGCGCACGTTTCCAGATAAAAGGAGTCTTCAGCTTAGGATATCCTGGTCTTTTGGTGTCTGTGGGACAGACTCAAGAATGCGTCTTCTAGGCTTTTGGACAGCTGGGTCTGTAATTCAGGAGAGAGACGAGACCTGGAGATTTCCATCAGGGATTCACCACTACAGTATGATGAGAATCAAAGAAGCAGCCAAGATCGTGCAGCGAGAAAGCATTGAGAAGAGAACCTGGGAACGGAATCCTGAAGAAAACCAACAACGAAAGGACAAGTTGGAGGAAACGAGCCCATAAAACACAGTCAGAAGAATAGACAGGGAAGCTGAAGGGAAAGCAGCACAGTGTGATACAATGTAAGGTGAAAAAAAGAACTTATCTCAATAAAGAAGAAGTCGTCAGCTGTGCCACGTGCTTCTGAGAAGCCAAGGAAGGTACGAACCCCAAAGCATCCATCAGATTCAATACCAATGGACTGTTTGTCCCTTTGGTGAGAGTTATTCATTGGAGTGATAGGTTGCAGGAGTAGCCTGTGGTGGGTTGGGATAAAATGTGTATTGACGATTCTTTTAAGATGGGAGTGCATCTCAAAGAAGACAGACAGTCAGGGGATATTTTTAAGACGTGAGAAACTTAAAAGTGTTTATATGCAACTGGGAAGGAGCTAGTAGAACAGGTAGGATTCTAAATGAAGGCGAAGAGAAGCGGTAATGGAAGTGTGAAGTCCTCAAGATACAAGCAGAAGGCATTCAGAGCACAGGGGGATAGACTGGTCTTCGCCTGGAATGGATCATAAAAAGACCTGTGAAAAGAAGGGAATTCAGAAGCAATAAGAAGAGCAAAGAAGTTACATTTGTAGAGCCTAACCCAGGATTTTCGTCATCAATCGATCAACAGCCAAATGAGGAATTCACCATCTGAGAGCAGAGAGCCTCCTGTTCCCTAGGGTTTCTGTTCTATTCGCACAGCAGACTGGGACACAGGAATTCGAAGAACAGAAAGAGAGGAAAATCCCCAGCTCTGCCACACAGCTGTATCATGACTTATAAAAACCACTTGACTTCACACACCTTTGAATGCAAACAGATACACTTACCAGTTTAGTATGAATAAGTCTAAAATGAAGTTCATTAAAGATGGACCACAGAATGCCTTCGGAATGTAATTCCAAGTATTTATTAGGTGCCCACTCTTCCAGGGCTGTCACTGTACCCAAAGGAATAAGATTGCCCTACATTTGAGTAGTGCTTGACCAGTGATTACTATGTCACATCTAGACAGTCAACGTGCAGGTTCATAGAGCCCATGCTGAGATAACGTTTCACTGAATCTGGGACAGAGCCTGTCTAGTATCTGTATTTCTACCAGGGTCATTGGTGACGCCAGACCATTTGGAAACCCAATACTGTATAACACAGAGCAAACCTTCTCAGACATCATCTAATTTAATGCACATGCTAGGTGTCGGAGCTCTCAAATTGGTAAAAGCTGAAACAAAAACAAGCGCTAACATCTCAGTAAATAAAAGTGTCTACTGTTCATGTGTGCCTTAGGTCAGATAAGATGTAACTACTGAGCGCACACTATGCACCAAATCCCCTTCTTGGCAAAGGGACTATACACATTTGCAGTGTATTTAAGGTTTTCCTCAAATATATCTTAGTCTATTATGAAAGAAAACGAAAAGTAGGATTTCACTTTTTTTTTTTTTTTCACAAGGATGGGGAGCATGGCATACGGAATGCAGTCAGCAGTAATGTAATGGCTAGGTGGAGAGCCAGAGGGGTGATAGAGTAATTGGGGGGGCTGTTTCATAAACTATGCAAATATCTAACCAATGTACTGTATACTTGAAACGAATAATGAAATAAAATAAAATCCTAAAAAAAGAAAGGAAAGAAGGAAGGGAGGGAGGGAAGAAAATCAACCAACGATGCCTGTTCAGTTTGGTAAGCGTTTGGGTTTTCTTCTCCAACCCTCCCCACCCCCTCGCCACCCCCCCAGACTTCGTTGCTGGAGTTCATACTCCCTGAACACAGAACGCGGGCAGGCGGTGCCCTCAGTTACAATCGGCTTGGAGGAGGAGCTGGGGGCAGCGGTTGGAAGCGCGCAGCGACACCTTGCAGAAGCGCCGCGCCCCTCGCGCGCTCCCCGCGACGTTCACACCTCCGCTCGCAGGGTAGGCGCGCGCCCCGGTGCGCGCGGGGACAGGGCGGGGAGGGGTGGCGCGCTCTGGAGACCCGCCCCTACTCCCCTCCCCCTCCAGCGGAGATCGACAGGGCCTGGGCACCCGCCCCAACCAATGAGCGCGTCCCGGGGCGGGCCCTGGACCCAATCGCTCCGGCTACTTAGAGTCGTCGCCTCCGCTGTGGGAAACCAGAACCGAGTCGGGACTGCCCAGGTGGACCAGGCGCCCCAGCCAGCGGCGACCGGCCGACGCACCGCTTCCGCGCCGCGCACCGCACGGTTCCGCACGGGACAGAGTGGAGCTGCAGCCCCACGCGCCGCCCAGGACCCTCTCGCCACCACCGCCTCCGCAGCACCCATGGGGAACAGGAGACTTTAAAGGAGTTTGGGGTTTCGGGAGCAGGGAAATCACGGGTACGGAAAGGCGGCTGTCTTTGCCTTGGAAACGTTTTCTTCTTCGATCGTTTGGACCCTGTGCCGGGTAGGGCGTAGGGGGGCGTTTTGGCTGAAAGTGGACCTTCCTACACAATCCACACGCACACCGCACACGTACACAGCGCCGGCTTCCCCCTTCCCTCCCTCGCCTCTTTGTTAGGTTATTTTAGACAGAGCAGCCTCGCCCTGGCGCAGCCGGATCGGCTCTGCTGGGGAGAAGGCAGGAGAAATAAGGGGCAGAGTGCACCTGCCTGTGTGGCCAGGTGTGCCCGGGCGCTTGGGCGTAGGTGCATCGGCGTGCGTTCGAGTGGGGGGCTGGAACCGCGTACCAATGTGGGGGTCTGAGTGTGTCATCGAGAAGGTCTGTCGTGTGTGTGTGTGTGTGTGTGTGTGTGTGTGTGACACTATCACACCAGTGTACGAGCAATGTCTGGACTCCAAGTGTGCAACATTTTGCTGGTGTCAGATGAGCGCCTGCGAATGTGTCCGGTTGTCATTGTGCGAGGCGCTGTCAGGAGAGGAGCGGGACCTCATGCAAAACCGAGGGGTGGGTTGAGAGCGTAGGGACAGAGATGAGAGCGCCGCTTGCTCCAATCTCTGAAGACTTAGGCGCCCCCTCTCCCTTCCAGCTGACCCCTCCGTCCTTTCCTGAGTACACCTCCCACGCTGTCACAACCCGCGCCGTCCCACCCACTGGGACCCCACGCCCTCCAGGCCTCCTGCCTTTTCTCTCTTGTGGGAGTTGGACCGGGTTCCCTGACGGAGTCCGCGGCTGTGTTGTGGCGTCCGCGCTCACTCGCTGGTGGCTTCTGTGCCCGTCCCACCCGCAAGGAGGCACGGGAGACTCGGCTGGCCGGGGGACTCCGGTACCGTAGCGTGGGCGGGCGGGCAGGTCCCGTCCCAGGGGCACTACGCGTCCGGCGGAGCGGCAGCTGGATTCTGATCCGCGTCTCTCCCTCTTCTCTGATCCCGCAGGTCCCCGCTTCTGGCCCTCACCTCGCCGCGTCATTGATGGGCAACCAACTGGACCGCATCACCCACCTCAACTACAGCGAGCTGCCCACAGGGGACCCGTCGGGGATCGAGAAGGACGAGCTGAGGGTTGGGGTCGCCTACTTCTTCTCGGATGAGGAGGAGGACCTGGACGAACGCGGCCAGCCGGACAAGTTTGGTGTGAAGGCCGCTCCGGGCTGCACTCCCGGCCCGGAGAGCCCCAGCCGCCACCACCACCACCTGCTGCACCAGCTGGTCCTTAACGAAACTCAGTTCTCCGCCTTTCGGGGCCAGGAATGCATCTTTTCCAAAGTGAGCGGCGGCCCTCAGGGCGCCGACCTGAGCGTCTGTGCGGTCACCGCGCTGCCCGCTCTCTGCGAGCCGGGCGATCTGCTAGAGCTGCTGTGGCTGCAGCCTGCGCCGGAGCCGCCCGCGCCTGCCCCGCACTGGGCGGTCTACGTGGGCGGCGGGCAGATCATCCACCTGCACCAAGGCGAGATCCGCCAGGACAGCCTGTATGAGGCGGGCGCGGCCAACGTGGGCCGGGTGGTGAATAGCTGGTACCGCTACCGCCCGCTGGTGGCCGAGCTGGTGGTGCAGAACGCCTGTGGCCACCTGGGCCTCAAAAGCGAGGAGATCTGCTGGACGAACTCGGAGAGCTTCGCCGCCTGGTGCCGCTTTGGCAAGCGGGAGTTCAAGGCGGGAGGGGAGGTGCCGGCCGGCACGCAGCCCCCGCAGCAGCAGTACTATCTCAAGGTGCACCTGGGCGAGAACAAGGTGCACACGGCCAGGTTTCACAGCCTGGAAGACCTCATCCGCGAGAAGCGCCGCATCGACGCCAGCGGTCGCCTGCGCGTGCTCCAGGAGCTCGCCGACCTGGTGGACGACAAGGAGTAGCCTGGGGGTGCTGCCTGCCCCTCCTGTATCCCCGCGTCCCGCCCCCTTCCCAGCCGGCGATTCACCACCCCCGCCTCCCTCGCACGTCCTCCGCGAGCCAGTGCCAGGCTGCACCCTCGCACCCCTCCAGCAAGTGGCAGGAAGTCTCAAGAACTGGCTCGGGGACCGGAAGGGCAACCGTGCGAGCCCGGCCGAGACGCCCAGCCGCGGGCGATGGTGTTGAGAAACGTAGCGTGCTTTCCCCTTGAGTTATGAGGGTGGGGGGGGTGGAGGGAGAAAGGGCTGAGGGGAGCAGGGACTAGACTGCTCCCCGAGCCACTGCTCAGCGACTATCACCCCACCTACTAGAAAGGGACCATCACTGTCCCCAAACGCGCACCCAAAGACCGGTCGGAGGTGAGAATTGAGCTTTTCAGGGCGCAGTTCAGCTCCTGTATGGATGTGTCCCCAGATCGCAGGATTTCCAAGAAATCGAGCCTGTCCCTTATGCACTTGTGAATCATTCCACAAGAGAGCGGGACTCCGGGTTATCCCAAGGCTGCCTGGGACTGTTCCAGCTCTCCAGCCCCAGGTCCCCTGCCGCCGTATCCAGGCTCCGGGCTAAGCTAGATAGTGTTTGCTTCCTGTTCTTTCCACCCAGGGAAGCGAGCGCCACCCCCACCCGTGCTCGCCTGTGAGTCTCCCTCTCTGGCAGGGAAGCCTCTGGTCCGGGGAGGAACATGGCGCAGCTAATTTGGTGAGGAGCTCCGGCCCCGCACCCCCGGCAAGGAGAAGGTTCTCCTGGTATCTGGGAACTCGAATTCGTGGAGGAGGGCGCTTGTCGTTCTTAACCCTAGATGGCTCCGTCCTTGGGCTGCATTTCAAAAATAATCCTATTTTTAAAGGGGTCGGAGGAGAGGGAGGGGGAAGACATGGCAGCATTCCAGAAACCAGCATTATTACAGCACCATAGCCAGTATATTTAGTTTGGCTTTTCCTAGCATAGAAATCTTAGAAGATGGAGAAGTGGAAATAAAGTTTTAGAAATGAGGGAGCAGTTTTCCAACTATGTCAACAAAGCCTATCTGTTGATGTTTTTATTGATCATCTTAGCAACACGCTAATAAAATTTCAAATTGAAATTTTTATTTTCATGGCTTTAATCCATGATAGTTTAAATACTGGGGGCCATTAAGAGTGGATTTAGCTAAGAGCTTAGCTAACATTGCCTTTTCACTCTATTTTTCTCAAATCCTTTGAGAATTGTTTTTGACTACTGTCGTTAATTTTTTTTTTTTTTTTTTTGGCTTTAAACGGCAGCCCTAGTAATGGTAGAATTGTTCATCAGTGTGTATATTGTACTGAATTTCTGTCAGTTAAGGGGTTTACTGCTTTGGTGGAAATTGCTAGCGGGTTCCATGATGTTTCTTTTCTCTCTGTTGCAAACCATTACCATTCCACATTCGCATTTCTATTTTTCTTCCTCTCTCCTTGATCTCCTTAAAACATGAATCTAGAGTTCCTGGCTTTCCCCCTCCTCTTTAGACAGTCCAAAATTCATTCCTAAACACTAGAAAGGACTTGTAGGATCAGGACAAATGTGTATTTTTTTTCAAAAAATTAAGGCAGTTTGAAACCCCTTCCCTAGGCAAGGTTACACCAACTTTTCGCCCTGTGCTGAAGCCCCAGCCTGACTGTTACTTAATTCAGTGTGTTTGACACCTAAGGCATCCACCTCCCTGTCGGGGGACTTTGTCAAATAACAGTGTTTAGCTAATTGTTGCAAGCAATTGCCTATCGACAGCTGTGATTTAGTTGAACAGCAAATATTATGGCCAAAGCCAGTTTCTTGGCATTTCAAAAATAATGCAATAAAAATTAGTCGAGGTTAGCTGAGACTGGAAATGCCTTTTTCATAGTAAGTGATTCATTTCTGTTTTGTGTTTTGGCTTTCATCCTGGATTCGTTCCCTGATCCTGAATCAAAAGGTCAGATCAATGGAATATGAAAACTAGACTATTTTTCTTAAGCCTATTGAGTGATTTATTTTTAAAAATGTTTAAATGCATACCCTTTTCTTTCAGCACCTACAATGGCAAAACTTTTGTAATAACGAACTTACCTTTGCATGTATGGAGAACTGAAAGTCGTTTATTTCCCTAACTTATTCCTCTCTCAAATAACAGATGGCAGATCATAAACCAAAATTCTTTACTGTATCTACAGTCCACAGTCCTCGCCGTGTTCTCCTACTGTACCTTGGCTCTCTGCTGTATTAAATGCCGTCCTAAACACTTGATCCAACAGGACTCCTTCGTGACATTCTGTCTTCTACCTGCCACTCAGAGGATGGGAATGCAGCAAAAGATATGAGTCTGTCTCTGTCACACCTGAAACTAAGATTTATTTCTTCTGATGGCACATAATCTGACTTTTTCTCTTACTAGGAGGGTCACTATAACAGAGGAATGGCTTATCAGCTTTATACTTGCCGAAGCTAGACTGGAGATAAAGATAAGTTTGGCAGCCAGAGTAGCATTCATCACTATATTGGTATATTAAGGATTGGGTCGATAGTACTACTACAAATTTACAATAGTGAAACACCGGTTACAAAGAAAACTCGAAAGGTTTATAAGATTTCTCATATTCCTGTTGAAATCGTCACTGATTATCTGTTGATCAATATTAATAACAACCAATAGCAGAAAAATTCTAGTCATAGTGTGTCATGGAGAGGATATTAGCAAAACATAATCTAATAGCTTTATCCCCCTCCCAAAATACATACTTTTAGGGCGTTATGAATGAAGTGAGTGAAACCAAGAAGGTAGAAGTCCCCTCTGAAGATGGCGTGGGTACACTTGATTTTTATTATAAGTGAATACAATACCTCTGGATTTGATCAGAGTTATCGAAATTAAGCTAAAAGCCTCCTAACGTTTCATAGAAGTCAGAAATTTAGCTTTGGCTTTAGTTATGCTCAAGAGAACAGAGCTTCACAGTAACTTTTACGGTGCGCCGAGCGTAGCTGACCCGGGCTTGGTCCCAGCAGCCCCCAGTACAGAGAGGCAAGCTCTCCTTCTGCAACGAGTCTCTCTCCACTTTCAGGGGGTGATTCTGACACGCAAACTACTAAAAAATGATGAAGTGATTTTACTCCAAGGCATGCTTCGCTACACGTTTTATTATTTAAATTAAAAAAAAAACAAAAAACCTGGGAGGAAGAGAGAAGCTGGTGCATACTTCTTAAACAAGCCAGCCCTGAAATACTGTTATTCCCTGAAGCATATTCCTTTTTTTTTTTTTTAAGAAAAAAATCCTGGAGAAGTTACATGTATTGCATTTATTTTTAAATAAAATTAAAAGTCTATCAATGAGCCAAAGTCTATCTATAGTTCCTCGATATTTAAAAATTTAAATACCTGTCATTTCATGACTATATTTTATTAAAAGAAACTATGTTCACTTATAGTTAGAAAACACTTGCGCCAGATTAGAACATCAAACGCAGAAGCAGCTGTAAGTTGAGTAATGTCAGGTGATTTTACTAGATTTTTAAATGTTTGATGTTTATCTTCCTCTTTGTATCATGTTTCTATGATAAACACTCTTTTGTCAGAAAAGCATGCTATCAGTGTTTACAAACTAATGAATTATCTGAATAAGTTAGTATATCCCAACGGTCTTCAAGCATTACCTTATTGATTATGTTTTGTGTGTGCTTTCAATATCTATATGAGTTCAAGGTCTTAGTCATCTTAGAGAAGGGTCAGATTTCGGTGAGATTAATACTAATTGCACAAACGTTATAGGACCACCTAATTTCTTTTGATCCAGATGCGTATCCTCAAAGTTTTCTACTTTCTCTTTTTTAAACAAATGTAAGAAATCTAGTTAGGTTTGCCTTACAGAGATGATTCGCCACACGCATAAAGGATCTGCAGGTAAAAAGTACAGGTTTTTTGGTCTCTCGAAACATTAAGAACTGTGTTTAAAAAAATGGTTGTCTAAGACCCAGCTCAACGTTTTGTTCACAATTATTAATTATTAACAGTATATAAATACACACACATTCATAAATTTACATATATACGCGTACACATGTATACGTGTATATATATATAATTTCTACCTATAGCTAGAAATTATGATTTTGTTCAGAACTACATATAGATATAGATCTGCACACGCATACATACTATTTTAAAACAAAATAGAGAATGACTTGAGCGCTGCAAAAACAGGAGGGAAGGTTTTAGGGGCCAAAATAGCGAATGAGCAACTGGGACAGCAAGTTAACTATGCCTAAAACTCAGCATACACAAGTAGAAGAAAATGTGGGGCTTGCAGTTTATTCTATTCTCACTTTTAGACAAACACGTTCCTCGTTTCTCTACAAAGACAGAAGATTCGAAGGAAAGCTGTAAAGATTAGGAAGTAATTGAAAAATAAGACACAAGATGAAGTGGGGAGGTTCTGAGACAATAAACTAATAAGCTTTCCAACAGGGTGTACCTGTTTCCATTCTAACTAATGACAGTGAAGTTCTTATTTTCCTACCATTTAACGATTTATAAAATTTCCTTGAATCTTAGCTCCTATGTTATAGGTGCACCTCATTTGAACTTGCAATGTAGAGATTTAAGTGTTTGAATGTGTTGGGAAAAAGGAAAAATCATCTTGTCTGCTCTTGCTGCTGAGGGTGAATTTTATGATGATGCTTTCCTTGGCCACATCTAGGCAAACGGCTCCCCATGCTGTGAGCTTTATCAATCTCTCTGGCTGACGGCACTAGGCAGATATTAGGTGCTCGATAAGGCTGTAGGATCTCTCCATTGTAAGTGGTTCTCAGTGACACCTGATCACCAGAAAAACCAGAAATCCCACTTGACTGGTCCGTAAAGGAAATCTAAATTTCTCTAACCTGAGATTGGCAGGGTTTCCCCACCGCAGAAGGCTCATGGAAATATAATTTATGAGGCTTAAGGCTAAAGGGAATTCCCTTCAGTTAAAGGGAATTCTGAACATACTGTTTGCTTCTAGAAAAAAATAATCTATCAAAGAATCCCAAGAAAAAAATGTCCTCTTGTCATTTGGTTGGAAAGGGGAAAGCCAATTCACAATACTGAGTATAAGTTCTCACAACTTCATCTCTCATTTACCTCAAGAACAGATTTTTCTCACATGAAATCACAAGATTATTTCTTCAGAAGGAAGCTTATTATTGAAGCTCTTGCTTAAAATTTTCTCTAGTTATGTAGGGAAAAAACCTACTATAAAATAAGCTTTACTCTCTGGGAAAATTAGATTTGATGGGGTTTGGTCATGGGTGTTTTTTGCTAAATAAAAAATAATTTTTTTACATATAAAAAGATCCAAATAATTGGTAAGCCCATTGACTTTTATGCGAACATGAGTTCTGAACTTAATTTTGTCCAATGGGGTGAGGCTTGTATTAGGTGTGAATACGGTCAATATCCTAAATTTCAAGCACAAAATAAATGCTTCGCAAGCTAACGTGAGCTACATTCAGTGTCCTTAGGGAATTCTTTCCGCCAGTCTATGATACAAACATTGATGTTCTACTCACGCCACAAAGGCAAACTTGAAGGTTTCTTTATTTTAAGCATACTGATATTTGCTTTAACAAATAAATTATTCTAAATTCCATCATTTTCCCCTCTAGCCATCCCATAAGATGGCAGCTCTTTGTTCAGTGCTAAAGCCATTGTTTTCAGATTTCAGATTCTAGTGCTAAGCCCATTGTTTTCAGATTTCAGATTCTCCTGGGGAATGAGCAGATGGGGCAAATCATACTGACAGTGATTTTGAAAAATATTTCCCAGTTCCCAATAGCGCAAGCTTTATCTCCTCTGGGCCCCTCTGCCTCGTGCTTCTCAGGGGCAGTGTCTACCTGGGTCTGAGCCACAGAGAGGCAAGGCCCAAGGGTAGGGTTGCCCGATTTATCACATAAAAGTACAGGCCACTCAATTACATTTGAAATTCAGATAAACAAGGAATAATCATTTTTAGTATAAGAATATCCCATGTAATACTTGGGATATACTTATACCAAAAATGATCTGTTTCTCTGAAATTCAAATGAAACTGCATACTCAGTATATGTCCCTACCCAGGGACAGCCTTACCATCTCTAAAAAGCCACAGACTTCTGATTTTTTAGAGCTGACACACTAAGGCCACATCTCCCCCACCCCACAGCATGGACGTCTTATCAGATTGCTAATGTGTCTTTTAAGGCCAAAGCCAGATTTAGGCCCAGGAATGAGCATCTGGTCCAGGAGAAGACTCAGAAGGAAGAGTTCACAAGGTCCCTGGTCATCGAGAGAGTCGGTTGTGTATATGTGTACGTGGGAATAAGTGAGTGTTTCATGTCTCTATTCTTATACTCTTGATTATATTTTACAGAACATGCCATCCTTTATCCAGGAGTATGACAAATACTTTCCCAGATTCAGTCAGAAATAGTCTGTGCCACTGTTTTTAATCCCACTCGTTACTTATCCCAGTCCGGGTCCTCACTGCACACCTGGCTATGTCACAGCTTCCTCACCTGTCTCTATCCCGATGGCTCCTCTACCCAAACACATCCAGCCACACTGACCTTTCTAAATACAGACCGACCACTCACAAGATAAAGGCCAGGCTCGGCTCCCTAGAGGGGCGGCAGGGTCCTCCAGGGCCTGACCTCTACAACCGGCTGCATTTCTCTTGACTCTGAGATTATACTGTGGCCACACAGAGTATTTTGCATAACGTACTTTTTATTCATGTTCCCGTGACTTCCTACATTGTCGCCTTTATCCGATTGCCATTTTTCACTCCTGAGTGGAAAACCCTTATTTATCCATCCTTCGTAGCCAAGCTCCACGCTATCCTTAGCATGATGTCCGTCATTTTTTTTATGTGTATTCCCATTAAATTTGTTTATACCTACCCCATACTTTCTCTCCTATACTAGAAACAGTATTTACATCTGTCTCTCCCTGGACCGAGTTGTTTAGGGAAAGCCCCGTGACATACTCATGTTTGTAGCTGCAAAGTCCAGCACTTGCAGTAGTTGTTCAATTAGTCTACTGAGTAGGGGAGGGAGAAGAGCTGGCCCTGCTCTAAGTATGTGAGGCATGCTGACCATGACCTCTCTCTGAGCCAAACCATGGCTGGAATGGGCTAAAATTATCTATCAATTCACACATGATTCTCTCTAAGACCTACAGAGTAGAACATTAGCTTCTATATAGAAAATAAGCTGGAATTATGAGGAATCTATACTGCATTATATTACACTAGAAATGACGAGAGATTAGCCATATGTCGCATCAAAGCTTTCTCTGTCCTGGTTCTATCGATAGAAGCATTTCTTCATGAATGAACTTTATGAGTTTCATTACGATGGAAATACAGATTTCTCTCCTTTTGGTAATTTAATTTCCACCTAGGTGAGATAAACTCTGAGAGTTGTAAATTTAGAAGGCAGCTGAGCATTGACATCTGGAAGTAAAGATGAGGCAAGACTTTTTCAATATGAGCCACTTTAGGAAATGGGTCCTAGAGAGCCAGAGATGCTCAACTCAGTGCAGAGAGAAGCGCCCGACACCCAAGTCCTGTCCACCTCGTGGAAAGTAAAATCTCTCCCAATTTTACTACCAAGCAAATACACCCACGGCACGTGTGGAAGGAAGGACAGAATCACCAGGAGTGACATTCTAGCAGGCAGAACAGAAGAAACCCAGACTCCTTTCATTGATGACGTTTGGACTTCCAGACTGGTTAAATAGCTAGAACAGTTTGAAATAATTTGAAATGCAACTGAGCACTAAAAATGTAACTAGATTAATGTTATTAAATATATATATATGTGTATATATATATACACTTTTATATTTGATATTTTCCCTGGAACTCTCAGGAGGAGCACCCGTGCTTTTCCAAGAAGTTACGATTCTCCTAGGACCTCCAGACATTTAATATAGTTTAATCTGGTTTCAGTCATGGTTATGGTTTCCTGTTGAGGAAAAAAAAGTGTCAAAATTCAACAATGGAGTGCTTCTTTAGAATAAATTATTATTACTAATTTGGGATTTGCAACCCCGGTAAGTATAGGTGGTGAAAAAATATTGCTTTTGTCCAGAGAGCAATTTCTAGAGGAGAAACCAGACCAGATTTTTCATTATTCAGCCTCACCATTCTGATTTCAGAAATCAATGCCCCTTGTGTGCATCTCTGCTTCATTCGTGTATAATTTTACGAGACAGGATCTACCAAGGAAATGGGAGCGGAGGTAGTTACTTCACTTTCTACAGACCAACAAAATAAGTGCTTGACAGCCCAGATTTGTTTTGCCCACGTGACTTCCTTAAAGCCTTAAAGGCTTTCCATAACTTGCCAGGTAAAATCCAGACTGCATGGTCCCATTCAAGTGCTGCCCACCTTGTACCCCCTATGCCCCAGCCTGTGATGCTTCATCCAGCACTGTACTTTCTGGCTGTGTCATCTGTACTGAACCACTTAGCTCTCTCCAAGAGCCATGTCACTGTATGCCTTTGCTCAAGCCGTTTCATTTGTGTGGAACATCCTTCTCCCCTCCTTGGCCACATGTCAACATCCTCCTCATCCTTTAGGATGCAGCTTACTTACCAGCTGCTTTGTTAAGCACCCATCCCCCCCGCCCACCTCCTGCAACACCGCTTCCTTTGAAAATATCAATGGGCCAACTTAATCCTTCACACAGAGTTTCTGTAAGTTTAACCAAACACTCAACATGTATTCTACCTATTTAATATTTCAATTCTCAGACCCTAAACTAAGTCAAATGCCATTTGTTTAAGTTAATGGAAACCAGACTGTCTTCTGAAATAGGTTTTAATGTTGAGGCAGGGATCATGGCATTTTGAACTTTGGTTCCGTAGTAGCTAATATCTGGTGATATTAGATGCTCAACTAACACTGACTTAATTCAATTCGGTTAATTCCAAAGCAACTCCCCCTCCACAAGAACAGTAAGTGCTATTTTTAAATTGTTTTAATGTCAGATCAACTCCTTAAACATTTGTTGGGACCCTAACAAAGGCAAGCCTTTGTTTTGGGTCATACAGATACAAAACATCGCCTAGACTTCCAGAACTTGAACTGGTAAAGCAGATGGGCACACTATTAGCCATAATTCACTACGGTCTGGAATATGGGTCATTACCAAGGTATAATTTAAAAATTACTGTAGAAGGTCAAAGAAAAAAGCATTAGACATCAGCTTCGATAAATGAAAGTCACCGACTGACATAAAAGAGACGAATGATGTTTTTAAGACAAATATAGAATTTTGTTGGAAAACAGACATAATTTTTCACATTATTTAAATGCAATAGACTATCTTCTGTCATTTAAGTGCAGAAAGTTTTCTTAGAGTGAGTTTGGTTCTACGAATTCTGTAGAAGTAGTATTTAAATATATTGTAGCAAAGTCTTTTTGCTATGGAACTATTCAGATTGGCAGGCTATTAGCATTAAATTTACCTATTAATTCACTTTCCAGTACATCTTCGTAGGCAAAATCTCTGATAGATGAACTGAATCCCTAAGTTTCAGTTTACAGGGTCAGGACAAGTTTTCAATGGGAAGTTGTGCAGGCTAGTGGCTTCTTGGGCTGAGACTGGGCCCAAAGCAATGATGATCTTAGGCCAGCAGAGAAAAGGTGCTCTCACTCAGGGAGAAAGGCCAAAGCCACAGACAGAACGACAGGGCCACAGATCAGTTTCGAGGGGCAAGGTGAGCTCTAAGGACAAAATGACTAGAATGTCAGAATCCATGAGGACAGCGGTCAGATGCGGGTGCAGAGGGTTTCAAGATGAAGACCACCCTGAGTGAGTGGAATTCGTAGTTGAGGTGGCACTATTACTAAAAGGATTTTGACAACTCCAAGATATGACACTGGCCCAGAGTCTATATAAATATTTCAATTTTAAAGCATATTGTGTTTAAGTTAAAAATAGCCTTTGGAATAAAAACAGAAAATCTATTAACTTTGACAATGTTCTTTCAATACAAATAATACAATTTCTCTGAGGAAAAACAAATCTAAGCCTCTAGTCTAAGGAAACCCTGAATTTGCTCAGATGTTTCCAGTGGCCTTTGGCATGATGCATCAGCTTTCGAAAAGCTTCTAATCATTTTAGTAAATACTTCCATGAAATTTAGCATATAATACTGGCAAAACTTTCCTGCTCGTGTGGAATTACCATTTGATTTACAAAGGAGGAATCCTAGGTTACATGCGAAGATTGAGAAAAAGCCAAACTGCCAGGTGTACCAGCGTCAGTGACCGGATTGCATTTTCTAAGTGTTGAATCTCGTGTTAATGTATTCCAAAGAAAAACGGCTGACTTTATGCATTTATTTTAATCAGATGGTGAAAACAGTCCATTTACAGTATAAAAAACCCTTGTCATTTAGAAATGCTAGATAGAATATTTTAATAAATTAAATTTGTCTGCCTGTCAAATCTGTCAAATTGACAAGAACCCTCAAAGAGTATTGCTGAGGTTGTAGTTCTATCTTCCAATAGGAATACATTTGGAATTTAATATAGGCTGCTTAGAGGAAGAATCCATCCATTAGAGAGTAATTTTAAGTAACAAATACTAATGATATCCTGTTTCCCACCTTACAGGGCTGAGTTGATTTTGTTTCCCTTGCAAACACTTTTATGACCTACAATAATCTCTGCTGGGTTTGTCTATAATGATGAAATAATCTAAGAAGGCAAAATAAGTTCATATCGTCAGAAGAGTAACTGTCGACATTTGCTCAGACATGTGTAGCTTACATAGTCAATTGTCATTCTCATAAGCAACCTGTGTCAGTCAGGTCTTACTGTCTCCAGTATATAAATGGAGACAATGAGGCTTGCCACAGGCCAACAGTAGCTCAATATTAAAGTGTCTTGCATTTAGAACCAGACCTTTGATTCAGGTGTTCTGACCCAAAGCCATTATATTTCTCTGTATCTTGTGAGATTTTCCTAGAATAATCTAATGTCTCCTTCTACCCTTTATTCTTAGGGAAAACTCACTCAACACTTCCAGCTAATGTGGGAGTATTTATACCAAACTTCTGGTGGCACTCCACGAACAAAGATGAACTCTTAATTTTTCCAAATAATGTACCTAAAAGAAGTAGGCATTAGTGTATTCAAAAACACAAGCCTGTTCAAACTCCAGACCAACTGTATAACACATAAACACTAATCACAGAAACTTGGTGTTTTGTCTCCTGGAATAAAAGTCTCAAAGGCATTTCTACAAGAGAAAACGGAATCTAGTTTCAATGTTGAGATTCTTTTGTTTTTCATCCTGAAATTGGGAAACAGATGCACTTGTTGGATAATATTTAAGGAACCTGTGTCTATCAGCAGGAGTCCAAGGCAGTCCTCAGAGGACTTTTCATTTATTGTTCAATAAATTTTATGCTGCTTATAGTGATTAGGGGAAATGTCTTTTAAAAATAAGCAGAATAAGAAGATAATCGATACATATTACATATGCTTCTAATTCCTTACAAGAAGTCTAAAATTCCGGATCAAAATGTATACATGATTTCAATTAATATTTTTTTCTGGCAACATCCTGCAATAGTCCCACAAAACAATGACTGTTTAGCTGCTGGCTATCTTAATAGCAGTATAAGGATGTGCCGACCCCACCCAGATCTGGTGGCGGGACCTAGTCACACATTTAGAGACACCTGTTTAACTCAGCCAGGAAAGCACTACCATAAGATGCTGCAGAGTCCATGTTTACCCATGACCGGTCTCACTAAAGAATGTCTTACGACTCAACCCATGGCATTGCCATTTTGGAAGAGGATTAATTATTCCTCATGAACCGACAACTCACCAGAGATTGAAATACACCCTAACAAATAAAATTCAGTAAACACGTCATTTAGAAGAATGGCATGATGGAAAAGATACTAGATTTTGAAAAATCACATGGCTATAAATCTGACTCCTTGCTTCCTGGCTGTGTGATCTTGGACAAATCACTGCCCTGGGCCCTCATCCCTTCACCTCTGTAAAGGAGGCCAGGAACTCTAACTCACAGGGTTAGGATGAAATTAAGTTTTAAAGCAGCTGTAACAATATCTACCCTCAGTGCTTTGTGTATAAAAGTCAATCTATCAAATCAGATGAATCTAAGTTAAGGTATTAAGTAAGTTTTATTTTACTATCAAAGAGTAAAGATTTCCTAATCCTAGAATGGGTTCCTGTGTCTCCACTTACACGGTAAATCTTTGGAGAGAATGGATCTTGTCTTACTCATTTTTTATCCTCAGTAGCAGAATTTCAAATATGTAGAAGTTGTTCAAAAACTTTTTGAGAAAAATCAAAGGGCTACTGAAATTTTATCCTAATGGAGGTGCTCTAAGGGAGATGTGATAATGGTTGTTTTTTTTTTTTTTAAATGAAAATAGGGACTAACTACTCTATTAAAGGAAAGACATTACCTCCTCCAAATATTCTATTCAATGATTGCACCCAAGCTGCACTGGCACGCTATAAAGCAGGAATCCCCGACCTCTGGGGCCACGAACTGGTGCCAGTCTGTGGCCTGTTAGGAACCCGGGCCGCACAGCAGGTGAGCGGCAGGTGAGCAAGAAAAACTTCATCTGTTTGCAGCTGCTCCCCAGCTCTAGCATCACTGCCTCAGCTCCACCTCAGATCATCAGGAGTGAGATTCTCATAGGAATGCAAACCCTACAGTGAACTGTGCATGTGAGAAATCTAGGTTGCATTCCCCTTCTGAGAATCTAATGCCCGATGATCTGAGCTGGAGCTGAGGCAGTGATGCTAGCGCTGGGGAGCGGCTGCAAATACAGATTAATTAACATGAGCAGAGAGGTTTGACTGCACAGAGACCATAATAAATCAACTGCTTGCAGACTCATATCAAAACCCTATCAGTGAGTGGCAAGTGACAATTACACTGCATCTGGTGGCAGGCTTTAAGTCAGAACCAGATGCTTACTTTAGTCCGCACGTGGCCCGCCCATTATTTTATTTGCCACTTCTCTCCTGCCTTGTCTCAGTCACAGCTTTGGCAAGCCCAAGCCAAACCCAGCCCAAATGAGTAAAACACAAACGTCACTGGAGAGCTTCTTCGAAAAGAGGGAAAGAACCAACGGTAAGACAGCAGAAGACTCTAAGACTGCCAACAAAAAGAAAGCTGCATTTAAAAGAAAATATCAAGAGTCCAGCTGAAATTACGGGTTCATTGCAACAGGTGATTCACATTCTCCAAGCCTGCTTTGTATAATATATGGCCACCGTGACTGGCTATCCACTGAAGCCATGAAACCTTCAAAACTGCTTCGCCACATGGAGACCAAGCACCCCACATTAAAAGACAAGCCTTTGGAGTTTTTCAAAAAACAACAAACAAAACAAAACAAAAAACGTGATCACGAAGAACAGAGCAATTATTGAAGGCCACCACTTCATTTAACGTGTTTGCCCTGAGAGCATCATATTGGCTAACCACAGCGCCAGAGCTAAGAAGCCCTTTACTAAGAAGAGTTGATCCCGCTGCTAGAGACATCTGTTGTGAACTTTTAGGAGAGTTTAAAAGGTGGCACGTGTTCCTCTTTCGGCCGGCACCATAATTAGACGAATTGATGAAATTGCAGAGGGTACTGAGGCACAAGTGTTAGAGAGGATTCATGAGCCACCATGGTACACGATGCAGGCTGATGAGTCGACCGATGTTGACGACAGGGGACAATGTTTGTTTTCGTGTGACCTGTCTTTCAGGAGGATGAGGTGCATGAGGGTATGTTACGTGCACTTTTTTTTTTTAGAGGTAATTAGTGACCATTTATTGGGTGCTTGATATAAGCCAAGCTTTGTTATCTTAAGTGAAGAAAAATATAGCTAGAGTACACTGTACACAGTATTTTTTATTTTTGTTTTTTATCTTTAGTCAGAGTATGCAGTCAAAACATTTTTTTTTCTAAAGTTAGTCAGGTCATTAATTTAATGCTATTGAATACATTTGTCACAGTCTGCATTCCAACTTTCTTCCACATCCTAGTTTGCTTTTATTGCTGTTTTTCTTTGTTGCTTACATATACTAAAAATTACTCTGAGGTGTACAGTCCTATGGCTTTTGACAAATGCATAGAATCCTATATCATCACCATAGTCACAGACTCATAGTAAAAGCTATGCCTTTTTAAACAATCATATTCCCTACTCCCAACCCTTTTCAGTATTGTAAAGATATTTCATCACCAGTTCTTTTTTTCTTCATAACTTTTTTTTATAGTGACATCAGTTAATGAAATCCAGTAAGTTTCAGCTGTACATTTTAACATAAGGCACATATATTGTGTGTTCACCTCCTATAGTGTTATGTGCGCTTTTCATTCTAACCAACATCAAAGCTGCATAACTCTTCAAGTCTTTGAATGATTACACACCAGGAGGACTGAATTGGTCACTTTATGTCGGTGCATGCACAGACCAAGCGGCTGCCATGACTGGTTTTCACTGCTCAGGTCAAAGAGGTCACATCTGAATGTGAGTCTGCGCACTGTGTCATCCATAGAGAAATGCCAGCTAGCCGAAAACTGTCACTTGAACTTAACAACGTTGTGCAGGATGTGATTAAGGTGATCAGCCACATGAAAGTGCATGCCCTTCACTCACATCTACCCGTGCAGCTCTGCGAGAGATGGACACAGAGCATGTGCGTCTGTCTCATACACAGAGGTGAGATGGCTTTCTAATGGCTGATCACTGCCCGGAGTTTCTGAGTTACGAGAGCTGCTCCAGAGATTTCTTTCAGAAAAACAGCCACCACTATGTCACATTTCGGTGACACAGAATGGGTTGCAAAACCTTACTATTTTATTTTTTTATTTTTATTTGTTTGTTTGTTTGTTTGTTTGTTTTAACGCCTACAGCACCTGGTCTTCCATCCAAGTACTAACCAGGTCTGACCTTGCTTAGCTTCCAAGATCAGATGGGATCGGGTGTGCTCAGGGTGGCATGGCCGTAGACAAAAACTAGTTTACTTTTCAAAGTGAGAGGGAACTTTACACATGTGCATTCCTCCGTCTGCAGAGGCAGCCTTTCTTCGTAGAGTCCCTGTCTACTTCATTAGTATAGCATTTCTCAACGTCCTTGGTCTCTGGGACTCTGAAAATTATTGGGGATCTCGAAGAGCTTTTGCTTATGTAAGTTATACATATCTATCAATATTTGCCATAAGAGAATTTAATTAACCCTGACATTTTTCAAAAGTATTTATTTAAAATACCAACAATAAACCCATTATAGGTTACTGAAATGATAATTTTTGTAAAAGTAACTGTTTTCCGAAAGGAAAAGTAAGAAGAATGGATTTGTTTTACATTTTTTCAAGTTTCTTTAATGCCTGGCTAAGTATCAAGCAACTGTGTTCTCCTGTCTGCTTTTGCATTCACTGTTCTATCACATATCATGTAAGCTCTGCAAAACGTTCATGAAAGAATCGGCGTGGCAAAGCCAAAGTCTCACAATTATGAACACAGTTCTGAATTTACATGTCTCTTGAAAGGGCCTCAGTGACCCTACAGACTTCAGGACCCACTTTGAGAACCAGTGCAATTGGACCTTGACGAGTCTTCCCAGGAGTGTCCACCTAGCTGATTCCAGTATTCACAGCCAAGAAAGCCACCTGCCAAATCACAAGTTGTCAATGAAATATACACATGTAATTGGCATAAGTAATACAATCAAAAGCATCTTTCAAAAAAAAAAAATTCTGTATGTATTCATGAAGGGTAGTTTCTCCTCCGTCACTAGATAGTCAGGCAGGTCCCTTAGGTAACAGAAAGTCCTACTGTCACTCTAAGCTGCAGAATGAAGTCTCAGTTGATGCCGGGAAAACCCGGACCCTTGAAAGAGTCAATCCGCAGCTTTATTACAACTTAACAAGCATCCTTTACTAGACAAATCCTGGAGGTGGGCCAGACCCTCGTCTCCCGGATGTCCTGGAGGGAGTCCCAGCTGCCAGCTACGTGAAACTCTCCAATGGTACCTGAAGCCCTTCTTGCTAGGCCCTCCTTGAGGTAGGGGGGACTTCTGGTGCACCAGCATCCCCTCAAAAATCCTCTCTCTTGATATTTCCTTGGTGCGGGTTTAAGAGTTATCTAAACTGGTTCTTCACCATCTCCAGTGGATTTTACTATCTCACTATAGTGGCCCATCTCTTTCTATCTCAGTGACTTAGGCAAAACATCCTGTTATTCTCTTTAAAGAAACCAGCATCCACTGGATGCTCCCCTGGCCCCAGAAGCTCAGGTGGCTTCATAATTTGTTCTGTCTCCTTGTGCTCAGGAAAAGTACTGATAACTCATAATTGGTCATACTTCTTTGGAAATTTGCATTTAAACTGGGAGTAATGTTTGCTTTTCTTGTTATAATTTGTCGTACATTTTTAAAAGTAGTAACTATTCATTAAATTACATTTTAAAAATGCAGGAAGAAAAATAATTATCTATAGTCCTACCGCCCATATAAAACCACTATTTATAAATATGTACTTCCCTCTAATAGTATTTCAATGCTTGTTATTTTAGCTATATTCATATAAGTAAAATCTTATATCATGCATCTTACTTTTTAATATGCTCTGAGCATCACCAATGTCAATACAAACTCCATGTGAACATCAATTTAATGGTTGCGAAGTATTATATTAAATGGATATGCCATGGTTTATTTAATCATTATCTTTATTATTAAGTTTTTGCCTTGTTTACCCTTTTTAGTATTGAAAACCATGCTGCAATGACTATCTTGGGGTAGACGTTTTTCCTATAGTTTTTTTATTTCCTTGGCATAAATTTCTGGATACGGACTTATTGGATAAATGGACATGAGAGATTTCAGGGTACACACACACACAAGTTCACAAAAGAAGCTAATAATTAAGGATGCTCAGCTGTGGAGGATGAGTCTATCATATGCCTGTGCTCATGGCATGTCATCATGGCTGATTCATGTACCCGCCCATTCTTCATCGATTTCCTTTCATTCCAATTCTTCACTCCTTTACGCCTCCTCTCGCCAGAGGAGACCAGTCTGATATGAGTGATAAATATTTCTTTATTTGTATGTAGTCATGTAAGCATGCATTTTTATTTTGTGTGCACGTTTGTTAAATGCACACTAATGGTACTATGCTATGGACCTCATATTGTTTTTTACTTTTTCCATCCAGGACTAAGGTCTTAAGACCTGTCCATATTGTTCTGTGCGGATCCAGGTTCCGACTTCTGAGTGCTGCATGATATTCTATTCTGTGCATCCGCCATGTTATACTGCTCTACTCTTTCACTACTACACTCGCCTAGACTGCATCCGTGGCACTATAACAGCGCGGGAAGGAGCTTCCCAGGTCATGCCCCTCCTGGCTCTGTGTGAGATGCAGAACCAGAGAGAAAATGCCAGGTCCCAGGGCAGACATATGTCTGTTGGACGAAGTGCTGCCTGATTGTTTGTGATAGAGATTGTCCCAGTCTGCACCCTGCAGCAGAGCATGCCGACGCCTGTGTCCCCAGTTTCCACCAACACGTAGCATTATCCAACTTTCTAATTCCCCAATTCTGACAGAGCAATATCTCATGGTTGTTTTCATTTGTATTTCCCTAAACACCAATGAGTTTGAGCATCTCTTCATATGTTTGTTATTCATTTGTGCTTCTCTGAGCTGATTTGCCTGTTTATATCTTTGCCCATTTGTCTGAATAAGAATTCTAGTTTCTCCCCTCATTCATCTAAATATTATAAATATTAATAAAGTCTTAAATTTTAACATAATTTTAGATTTCTCTCTCTGAAAATCTTGTGGTTTTATTTGCTAGGCCGATTCGTAAATCTTTTAGTTTGTTATATCTATTGTGAATGTAACTATTTCAAATTGTTTGATAAATGTTATTCATTTTTAGGCATTGATATTATATCCAACAATCTTGGACATTCCTTTTTACTTCTAAACTTTGTCAGTTATAATCACTTTTAAAAACTAAGGCTGTCTGATTTTTCCCTCTAGAAATTTATAGAAATTCTTTATGTGTTGGAAAAATTAGCCCTTTGCATTAAACAAAGGACTAATTAACTCTTTATCTATGAATGAGTTATAAATACTTTCGCCTACATTGTGATGATTTTGCCACACCATTACTGAATAGAATGCATCACTCTTTTATTTTATTTAGAAGTGTCCTCCTTCAATAAGAAATTCTTTTGTGCTTTTTTTTCTTATAGGTTCTTATTTTCATCATTTCAGATTTAGAATTTTATTTATTTGCAATTTATTTTGGTGGAAGGTATAAAGTGTTAATCCAAGTTTATGATCACAATGACTATAGAGTTGAATAAGCCAGGCCATCTTTCCCTATTGATTTGAAATGCCTTGTTATTATATGCTACAGTTTTGCACATATATCTGTCTATTTCTTGACTTTTATATTATTTTCCATTGGCCTATCTGTCTTTTAATGCTTAGGGTCTACACTATATAAAATACTAGAGCTTAATATTGTGATTTTTATAGCCAGTAGGACTGATCCTCCCACATTACCCCCTTTTCAGAATTTTCCTAAATATTCTTGTTTATTTATTTCATTGTATTTGTTCTAATGTGCTGGCTAGAACGCCCAGTCTAACGTTAAATAGAAACAATGTTTACGAGTACTTTCATATCATTCTTGGCATTAGAAGAAAAGCTTGTAAAATTTCAACATTAAGTATATTTGCTGTAGTTTTTAGTAGAAACCCTTTAAGTTAAGGAAGTTCTTATTTCTACTTTACCAACCACAAGCTAAAAGGAAAAAGATGGACAGCCGTGCCAAGTGCCAGTGAGGATGTGAAGCTGCCCTGATAGGCACTGAGACTGACACAAGCCCTTGGAGAAATTCGGTCTCTGCTCAGTTTGGAAACCCTCACGCACTGTGACCCAGCAATTCCATACAGGTAGGAGCCCCTAGAACTGTGTACAAAGGTGTAACAAGAGATATCTACAAGAATGTTAAAAGTAGCACTATTAGGAATAGCAAAGAGCTGGGAAGAATTCAAATCTCCATCAATAGCAGAACGGATGAACAATGTACACTGTGTTCATTTAGTGGCATGCTCTACAGCAATAAAAATCAATGAATTATACTTACATGCAATAATACAGATAAATCTCACTACCTAATGTTAAACAAAAGAGCATATATTACCCCATTTACACAAAGTTTAGAAAAAAAAAAAAAGGCAAAACTAATCCCTGGCATTGTACACAAGGATGACTGTAGCCTTTGAGTAGGGGTAGTGAGTGGGAGGGGCATCAGAGGGACCGCTGAGGGACTGATGACATTCGATTTCCTAATGGAGGTGGCTATTATACAGTTGTGTTTCTATTTAACTAAATAAGTTTTGTTGTTTTTGTAGGTTTTAAGCTTGCCGAATGCAATGTTTATGGTAGACTATCACCCAAAACAAAAAGTGTAGGCTCAAGGTGTAACTCCCAACTCAGAAGCTTAGAATTCCCTGAAGTGTTTTCAGTTTTGTTTTTGTTTTTTGTATATGTCTATAGACTGTCAAAACTCTTTCAACCATTTACTGTTAAGTCATCCTAAAATCTTATAAAAGAAAACAAAGAAACTTATTCTGATTCCCTACTTTGGCAATGTTCATTAGTCTTTCTTACTTTTAATCTTTCCGCTTTTAGGTTTTATGCAGCTATATACATAATGGGCACAGCATGTTCAACTCGTGTGGGGTGATTTCTCTTATTTCTAATAAAATTGCAAACTATTTTTATTTTACAATACTTTTTTATCTAAAGTGTTCTGCATAGTTGTACTTTGAGATTATTTCTCATATTTTAATATTATGAACCTGCTATCAATAGCTTTGCACATAATTGTTTTTCTTTCCTTTTGTATTATTTCCTTGAAATAGTCTTCAAGGAATGACACTAGTGGATAAAAGGGTTTGGACACATTTTGGACGTTGATGTATTTTGCTCAGTAGCCCTTCAAGAGGCTATACTTATTACTATCAATAACCCCAATGAGTCTCATTCTTGTGTTTCTGCCATTTCTCTAGTCATTTCTACTCTCCGGCATGCCTGTCCTCTTCAGCAAACACCTTTTTTTTGTACTCTCTGGATGGACTTGTCCTGCTCTACACCTAAACTCAAATGTCATCTGTAAAACTATAGAATCTCCAGGAGGATTGGTCACCACCTTCTCCATTCTGATGACACTATGTCCATCTCAACGGTAACACTTAGTGCATTTACATTTCTCCTATTCTCTCCCAATATGTTGTCAGTAGTCTTACTAAGACCCTTAATACCCACAGTGAGTGACACATGGAAGATATCTGACAAATTTTTGTTGACTGAACTTATGTGCCTCTAGCGATGATGAACAGACCCTGTTTCTACACAGTCTGTCTGGCTGTAAATGATTTTTATCGATTTATTTTCTTTTTTCTTGTTTAATGGGTTCTATTTAAGTTTACTCAGTAAAAATTTAGATAAATAAAAATCTGGGATAGCTATTGTAATTAAGATATATATGTGATATATGATAGGTAATATACGATATGAAATATGTGATCTATGATATATGAGAAACAGCTGATTTTAACCAGAGATTTTTTTTTTCAATTTTATTTTTTAGCATTTAAGAAAGTAAGGTAAGTCACCTCTAAGGGATTGCTATTCTATTTGAACTTCTAAAGTGGGCAATCTTCAGATAAATATCCAACGGCCGCCTCTCCCCCAGGACAGTCAATACAATACTTCAGAAAGGCTATTAAAAGTGCAGAATTGAGAAAGTAAAGATCTCATCTGGCTGGCAACACTTGTCATTTAATCTAAGTCATTCACTAGCTCTTCAAAATTCATTTTGATTTCCACAGAGAATTAATCGCTACAAAATGACCTGTATTAAGTAGAGCTACTGTGAAGAATAGAAAAGGGATATAAAACGTGCCTTTTCCAGTTTTTCCCCATTTAAAGGTAACTCATATTTTGCTCAAAATTCGGAGAAAAGAAAGATAAGAAGTCTGAAAACTGCTAAAGTAATGACTCACAAAATCCACTGATTTATAAATGAGAAGGGAGGAATTTTACTTCCCCAGAGCAGGAAGGATCCAAAAATATTTGAGGGGAAAAACTTGGAGAGAAGCTCTCGAAAATATAAATTACATTTTGAAAGTGGTCAACAAGGAACAGCATGTAAGTGGTTTAGTCACACATAATAATATCAAATGAAGAAAAACACTACTTAGCATGTAAGAAGGCTTTTCAATTATGCTTATTCCAAAAGTTATATATTAACTTTTGCATTTGGCAAAAAATAATCTACTTTGAATCTAGACTGAAGACTATTCAAATATCCTTATCTAACATGAGAAGGAAGATGAAGAGGGATGGAGAGGAAGTCAGCCCACTGGGAGGGGCCAGCAGTGGAGGATAAAGTCATGGCTGTGGTGGGAAGGGACCTCATTTTGAGACTGAGGGGGATACGGGGAAACCAGAGCATTTGAGTTTAGAATTGGGTGAGATGCCAAATTTAATCTGAAAACCAGAAAACTCAACAGTCTGGCACAACTGACTGTCCAAAAACTCCTGCATACAGAGTTGGTATTTGGAACTGGGATTCAGTGGCCAGGCAGAGTCTCAAAGAGCAGTAGTCACAATAGACTGTGAGTGGCTCTGGGCAATTGCTTGAGACAGATTTTGTTTTTAAGCTGTTTTCTATGTACCAGCCACAGCTTGAAACATGGGTGAGTGGCCTGCTTTTAAAGCCAGCAGTAGGATGCATCAAGCCTTGGTAAATTTTACCAAATTGCCCTCCAGAATGATTTTACCCATTTATATTCCCACCAACAGAGAATGAGTGAACTTCCTCACTGCCTCATCAAAATAAGGATAAATGCTTCTTTGCCAATTTGGCAAAGAAGAAAAAATGATACCTTGCTTTCACTTGCATTTTTAAGTTACCACTAAACACATATATATTGTATTTATCATGGTATGAATTATTCAATGGTGTCCTTAGATGTCTTTTATTGCTGCTTTACTACTTTAATAATAGTTTATATGAACTCTAATATGTTAAGAGTATGACCATTGTCATATTTGTTGAAATCTTTTGGTCTCCTATATGTATTTCAATTCCGGTTATAATCTTTAACATATAAACTATGTGGTCAGATCTCTCAAGATATTCTTCCAGTGTCTTTATCCTTACAGTTGTTTTTTTTTTAAGCTGAAGTCATTTAACATTTAACATTTAACATTTGTTTTCTGATTGTTTGTTTTTTAATGGCTATACTTTTTACAATTAAATACGTAATTATCTGAGGTTAATTTGACATGAGGCATGGATCTGTACTGGTCAGACAACAGATCAAGATTAACTGGCTTAAGTAAAGAGGGATTTATGAAGGAGTTTAAGCTAATTTACTGAATTATCAGGAAACCCAGGGTGCCAAACAGTCAGAGCAACAAAGACAGGCCAAAAAAAAAAAAAAATCCCAATAACATCATGGGAGTTTTCTGGGGGCAATCCACTACTGTTGCATGCTGAGGATGAGAGCAGAAATCCCACAACAGCGGCCCTGGAATAATTAATACCTCTGCCACAAGAACAAGCTCTTTGGGGGCACTGTTGCCACTTCATGGTGCCTATTTCTGCCTTCCAAATGATACATGGTTGTAGCTTCTGGACAGCACCTAGGTCACGTCCTGAATGCTAGCTGCAAGGGAGTCTGAGAAGAAGAATAATAGGTAACACTACGCGATACTTATTGTGTGTCAGGCATTGTTCTAAGATATTAACTAATTTCCACAATATGCTATGAGGTATTATTATATCTCTATTTTACATAGAAGGAAACAGACACAGAAAGCTATTGCCCAATACCAAACAGCTAATGGATGGCAGAGCTAGAATTTGTACCCAGACTATCTGGCTCCAGAATCTGTGCTGTTAGGCTCCTATGAAAATTAGGGCAAGTCAATTACTATATTACACAGCCTGTGGTTTTAGGCTTCCAGGCTTCTGTGGTACAAGAAGCCAAGCCAGAACGAAGTGGGAGTGGCTGTTGAATGAGTCCATTTGCACAGTTCTGCATAGGCATTGATTTAACTTTTTCAAAGGGCTAATCAATTTTGTAGTGCCACTTATTGAATAACTTTGCTTTTCTTATGACTTATACTAGTCCCTTGTGCATTGAGTAGGCACTCAATGAATATTTGTTGAATGAATGAATGAAAATTATCTTAGAGTCTACTTTGGGATATCTATTTTGGCCTATTGTCAACTTTGGCATGTAGTGTGATATTTTCAGTTGCTATTCAAAATGTTCTCTCTGCATCTATCTACTGTGTCCCACTCTAACCTCTCCTCTATCTGTTGACCTCAATGAACTGCATCAACAGGCTCCTTTGCACCCTGGCTTCTGGTTGAGTGATATTATAGGAGACAGAGGAAGGAGGAATTAGGTTGAAGGATTTGTTGTCTTGGCTTCTTCTTGGTCTCATGGCCTTAGGTTAGCTTGTCCTTCTGCTGAAGGACTCAGCTCCTGTCAGGTGTCCCTCCTCCCAGAGCTCTCCTCTCACTGGTTTTGTAACTGCTCCCTCCCCTCCCCTACAGACCTAAGGACTCTCCATTGCTGCTGGCCTGGAGGATTGCGTAAACCCTTTCTAGTTTCTCAAAAATCTGCCCACACTCCTGTCGGTAGACCCTTTATTAATCTCTCCTCAAACTACCCAGTTTGTGTGTGGCATCTGTTCAAGTGAATCAGTAACAGCGTGCTGTTTTAATCACTGTCATTTTAAAAATATTTTTATATCTGATAGAAAAAATTTTCTCCAACCTCAAAATTTCCTTTGCTATTTACTTGCTCTTCAGTATTAGAACCATTTTGAATTCTAATTATAATTCACTGAATTTTTAAAATTGGAATGTAATTATACCTAAAATTGATTAAAACACTTTTTGTTCCCAATTGAGGGCATGAAACATCTTTTCCATTTATTCATGTCTCCTTTATGTAATGCTATAAATATTTTTGGTGTTCTCATGTAGACTTGCATATGTATTGTTATTCCTGGGTGTGTTAGAGGCTCAACAATTTTTTTCTATTGTAATTTTATTTTTCTCCCCTGTAATTTCTACTTAGTCATATCTGATCTCTACTTAAGCAGCTCATTGTATTTTTCAAATCCAGCCACATTACTAAACTCTTGTATGTGTTCATTTGAACAGGTTGCTAATTTTCTTGGATCTCCTACATAATTAATTTTCTTTGGTTTATTATATGAGCAATCATATCATCTCCTACCAATGCTAATTTTACTTTTCCTTTCTAATTACTAAAACTTTTATGTCTGTTGCATATATTACTGAATCATCTGAAATTTCTTGAAAGGGTGTGATAATGACTTTTTATCTTGACTTACTCCTAATTTCAATAGGAATGCCTGTAATGGTTCCACATCAGTATTCAGTTAGTTCTTGATTTTAGATATTCTTAACAATATTTAGAAAATGTCTTTGTATTCCCAGTTCACTACACATTACTCTGTGTGTGTGTGTGTGTGTTTTCTCATTAATCTGGAATGGGCGGGTGATAAATTTTATTAAATAACTTCTCAGTGCTTTTTCAGAGAAATTAAATTGCCCCTTCTCTAATATATCAATAAGACATATTAAAATAATACAACTAATTTTATAACAGCCTTTGTTCTAAGAATAAAACCTATGCAGTCATGGTATACTCATCCTTAAATAAAATTCTAGATTTCAATTTCTTGAAATTTTATAGTTTTTTTCACCTTCTATTTTCAAAATAGAGCCTGCTTGTCTTTTCTGTACTATCATTGTCAGGTTTTAGTGAAATTAATTTGTGAATATTTCTGGCTTTTCTCTGCTTTGAAACAATTTTAATAGCATAGGAATATCCCATGAAAACATAAAATATGTAAAACTTTCCAAGCCTGGGATCATCTAGAGGCATACTTTTTTCTAATGAGTGTGAACAATGTCATGTCATGACTTCAGTACTATGCAAATGTGGAAAGTTATTGTCTAATTTGGCAAATTATAACAAAATAATAATATCCAACTTGTTAACGATTCTAATATGTTTCCAAATTATTTTTAATAATAAGAACAACCATTACTTCTTACAACCATATATGTTTCTGGGGTTTTCCAAAATATATGTTCATCTGTTACTTCATACAACCATTTCAAAACTATTGTGATGTAAGGATTTGCATCATCTGATGAATAAAATATTAAGCATCAGAAAACAGATAAAATATTGAATGAGATTCATGGATCTAATTCCAACATGGGGAAAGAGGTTCCCCACCCCAACAATCTATTCTCACACATCAAAAAGATATCTGAGAATTCAAGTCAATTCTGACACTATCTACCAGAAGATAGCATCAGATTCCACAGGTTAAGGGTTCAGTCCTAGAAGACCACCCCCCTACACACACACACACACTCCAGACTCCTCGGTAACCTGTGTTTCCAACTGACTGGCCACAGATTGGCAGTTCCAGGGTCATCTGGACTTCCAACTAACTGGCTGTAAATCAGAGGTTTCCATAACACCCTCGTTGGGTACAATTAATTTACTAGAATGGCTCACAGAACTCAGAGAAATGTATTACTTATGAGTTCACTGGTTTATTATAAAAGGATATAACTCAAGAATAGCCAGATGGAAGAAAAGGATAGGGCAAGGTACGGGGGAAGGGACACGGAGCTTCCATGTCCTCTCCGGGCCTGCCATTCTCCCTCATCTCCACATGTTGACCCACTTTGACGCTTTCTGGATCCTGTCCTCCTGGGGTTTTATGGCAGCTCCATTACCTAGGCATGACTGATTAAATCACTGGCCATTGGGGATTGATTCCATCTCTAGCCCTTTTCCCTTCCTGGAGGTCAAAGGGGAGAGGAAGGACTGTAAGTTCCAATCATCCAATCACTTGGTTGGCTCCATTTGGCAACCAGCCCCCATCCTCAGAAGCTTTCCAAAAGCCACCTCATTAACATAACAAAAGACACCTGTAACACTCTCAAGAGTTCTGGGAGCTGTGAGCCAGGAATTGTGGACTAAGACCAAATATGTATGAAAAACATATTTTAGTCATCCGAACGACGAAATATCTATTTCTTATAAATCACAATGTCGTACATATTAAGGACTGCGAGAGTAAATTCTGTGCTTCATTTCACAATGTAACAGAAATGGTAAAAGAGGATGAGATTGGCCTCAAACTTTTGCAATCTTCCTGGACCTGCATACAGCCCAGATCCAACCACACTTTACGCCTCCCCAAACCAGTCTAGTCTGAGCCATCCCACATTTTACTTGTTATGGCACTTCCACTCTGTGGTTGCACAGAATGATCCACTGAGAAGAACATGGCAAGAAGATGGGTGGATTGATGAAAAGCCTGATCAGCTAGGTGTAGACCATTTGAAACATCGCAAACCATTTTTTTTAGGCAACGTAGGCCAAGGAAATATAAAGAGCATCGCAGCCATTTCTGTATAAGAAACGATTCCCAAATCCCAGTGGCATATAACAATGAGCCTTTGATCTTTGCTCTAGTCAAATGTGAGTGGCCCCGCTGATCCCAAGTGGGTTTGCTTTTCATCTTCTAGTCAGCTGGGGCCAACTGAGGCTGGGCCAGCCTGGGCCACTGGTGCAGGTCTTCAGATCTGCTCCTCCAAGTATCTCATTCCTGGGGCAGGCTGAAGTGAGGTAGCTACCTGATTGGGAGCAGGGTAGGAGTTCTTCTCAAGGCAAAGATAGAGAGGCAAGGTGGCAAGACCCTTGCACCGCGTATTTCAAGTCCTGGCTTCTTGTCACATCTACTAAAAGCCCATCAGGAAAAGCAAGGTGCGTGACCAAGCCTGAGGTCAGGGAAAACACACTCTGTCTTTCGTGGGTAGAATGGCCAAATTACATAGGACAGGGTGAAGAGTGATATAATTCAGTCTACAGCAGAGAGACATCGAAGCTCAGAACAACAACAACAAAAAAAAAAACACAGGCTCTGGTGACATGAAGTCCACGCAGATATTTACCATGTAAAATGGTAAACTTAACTGTAATGAGATGAGATAACCAAAGGGAGAGTTTGCTGAGAAGTGCCTGGGGAGGAGGAATAAATAACAAGCATGTGAACTGAATTTTGAACACAGTGAGGCTAATATACCCTCATGCCCTAAATTTTAACAATCGTGAACTACTTGCCATATCCCAAATGCATGGCACTTTTTCACACTACACCTTCAAATGTATACTGTCTCTTCCTAGAATACCTTCTCAATCAATCCCCATGTAGTCCTTCGATCAATTCCTACTTTATCTTCAGTACTTAGGTCACATACCCTCAGTTTTTAAATTGCTCTATTTTCTATGCCCTTCTAGCATCCTGTACTACCTTATGTCTTAATTATCTGTGTACGTAATCAAGACCATGGCTTTCTTGAGGGCAAGAGACAGGTCTTCATTTTCTCTCTATCCTTCCAGCTTGGCAGACAACAGACAGTCCAAGTATTTATTGGCCAAATGAATGAAAAACCTGAAAGGGCTTCAGAACCTACTGAGAAACATATAAAGGAGTTAGGATCAAAATCTTGGCTTGATTGCCGGTAAAACTGGACCAGCAAAGATGAAGTTGATTTGGACCAGAGGCCAAAATGTGCTTCCTAGTCTGCTCCTTTTGCCAACTCCTCCCCACCCCAATGCTGCGGTTGGAGTTGCTCTCTCCCTCACAGATGGTTTCCAGAGATTGAAGGGTTTCCCACACCAAAGGTGAGCTTGCCCTTTGACCCTACATGTTTGGAAGGACATATATTCCCTGGGAGTGCAATGAAGTAGAAAGAACATCGAAAGAGGTGTCAGAAAATGCAGATGTCAGTCCCACCTGTATAACTTACTAGTGTGTGACCTTGGGCAACACACTGCACCCAAGTTATCTCCTCTGTAAAATGATGGACTAGAAGATGCCAAATACCTCTTCCTAATTTTAATTTTTATATATTACTTTCAAGTTTATCAAAAGTCAATAAAACATAAAAATTGCTATCATTTGCTATGTACAGAGAGTTCTGCGAAGAGATTTATATGATGTCATTTAATCCTCCCAAGAGCCCTATGGGGTAGGAATAATTGTCTTCATTTTACAGACGATTAAACTTGACCTCTGAGGGGTTAAGTGATTTGCCCAAGGTAGATCTGGGAGAGCTGGGATTAAAAGCCATAGCTTACTGCAAAGCTCCCTCTCCATTTTACCACGCACGCCTTTAAAAAGAGCATTTGAAAACCTGTCAACATTTTAAAACCATTCCATGAACCCGAGTTCCCGTGATCTCTATTAGCATCTGTTTTTAGTCCCATTTATCAAATGAGCAAACTGAGGCTCCCAGACGTTGAGTTGCCCAAGGTCATACAAGTTGTTAGAATCGGAGCTGGAATTTCTCCCATGTAGGCTGAGCAATGTAACGCTGCTCATTTTCTCTGAGGCAGACCACACTTGGCCACTTCCAGCATTCCTCAAAGAAACAATCATATTCTGCAGCGACTTCTGACTCAGACAGACAATTCCATTCATTTCCTGGGATGGAGCTTTCTGAAATAACTCTTATTCTTTGACACAGTCATATCTTTATGAGGCAGTATTCTGCCTCTCTGATTAAATCCATTAGCTATTCAGACACAGCTGCCCTTCAAAAAAAGCACCATGCCTCCAAAAGCCACATGTTTGGCAGCTAAGAGATTCTAGACCCAACCAGAGAACTCTAACCCATCCAGCAAATGGTGGCGGATGTGAGCAAACCATGCAATATCAGAGTTGGAAGAGACCCTGGAAATCAAGAAAAGCACAAATCCCTTGTTTTACAGGTGGGGGAACTGAGCCCCAGAATCAAGAAAGTTGACAGCCCAAAGTCAGGCAATGATGGAGCCTGATCTTCTGACTCAGAATTTAGTGTTTTTCAAGTTGAATCACAGGGATCTCAACATCACACGGTGAAAACGCCATCAGTTACTACCCCCTCACTCCTATGTAGGAATACACGAAGTTCAAAGCTCTTTCATGTACCTGTCTAATTTTATAAGCACAACTGTGCCATGGAGTTGTGTTTTGTTTTGCTACAGCAATGAGTCATGGCCTGAATCTGCGTGGCTGTAACCACAAAGATCTCTTTCCTGCTCACATATAAGTCCAGCAAGTTAAGATGAAGTCATTAGAATGGCATGAGAATAGGTCATAATCTGATAAGACTGGTGTCCTTATCAAATATGGACATTTGGACACAGAGACAGACACACGCACAAGGCAAATACCATGTGAAGATGAATGCATCTACAAGCCAAGAAATGCCAAAGACTGTCAGAAAGTTACCCAAAAGCTAGAGGAGAGTCATGGAAGATTCTCCCTCACAAATCTAAGAAGAAACTAACCCTGCTGACACCTCGAGCTCAGACGTCCAGACTCAGGATAGTCAGACAAATAAGCTTCTGTTGTTTATGCCATGTAGGTTCTGGTAATTTTTTCAATGCAGCCCAGCAATGGTTATGTTTCAGAAAGAAAAGACATAATGGCAAACCATATGCCACTTTCCAAAGCTTCTGCTCACATCCCTTTGGCCAAAGGATGTCACAAAGCTAAGTCTGGTGTCAGTAGCTGAAAAGATATTCCTCATATAAGAAGTATCCTTTGAGGGAGCCACTCCCTATGCAGGGGCAGAGAATAATCTGAACAATGACACAATCCACTGCAGTGCTATCAGCCCTATAGACAGACAGGTAGTGAGGCTCTTTAAACTGAGTCATCCAGGACGAGTAATGGAGCCAGCGTGAGGTTTTCTGCCCCGAATTCTAGGCTGACTTTACTGCATCCTAAGGAATAACCAAGCCAGCTGGCCCATACCAACCTCTCTCTTGAAAGTTTTAGTGCAACTTCCTTTCATCACATCAGCTGCTTGGTTAAGGATCATAAATTATCTTCCAAAAATTATAAAGTAATTCAACTCATACCATATTCCAGAGTCAGATCTCTCTCTCAATCTCTCTCTCGCTCGCTCGCTCACTCTCACTCTCTCTCGCTCTCTCTACCTCTCTCTCAGCTTAAAGCCCCACATTAGAAAACCACGTGAGCTTATTTCCTATACAAACACATGCATAAAGTCAGAGTACTGGTTTGATTATTGTATAGATTTGCCTTGGAAGAGAAACCTTAGAAGATCTTACCATGAGTCTCTAAACCCTGCCAGCTCAGCCTTCCCTACTTACAATGTTTTGCGATGAGGGTTTAATCAGGCCGGTTAGGTCAGGTCAGGTCCACGACAGCACATAAGGCACAGAGCTCTAGGAGGTAAGAGCTGCAAGAGGCCTTCCCCATAGGGTGACCAGCTGTCCCGGTTTGCCAGGGACTGATGGATTCCCCAGGACATGGGACTTTCAGTGCTGAGGCTGGATATTGGAAGGTTTAGTGATCCAACAACTTAGCCCCCTAGTGAATCCAAATCTTGAATTCTACTGGTGGGAAACCCAAGTGCAGAGAGGGAAGGACTTGGGGTCTGAGGTTTGAACTGAAAATGGGCCTTGACATCACATGTCTTAATGTTCTGGAGACCAAGCATACTGGTTTGCCTAAGACCAAGGGGCTTCCCAGGAAATGGGACTTTCAGCTTTAAAACTGGAACAGTCCTGAAAACACTGAAAGGAGTTGGTCATACTAGTTCCTACATTTTATTTTACAAATAGGGAAACTGAGACCCAGAGAAAAGTGACTTGTCCAAGGTCAGGTTGGAAATAGATGGTAAACTGGAGCAGAAGGTTTCTTAACTCCCAGGCTAGCATACTTTCTGCAGCAGCATAATGCAGATTTTCATCTAGCATTAAGTGCCTGTTTATTCACATTATTCAAGCAGGCTTTCAAATTTAGCTTGAACTGCTTGAAAAGCCTGAAAAATATACCACAGAACGGGAAAATGGCTCAGAGAAGCCCCTTTGTCTAAAAGCAGCCTGCTGAGGCCAGAGAAGAACAACCTGGCTCTGGGCCTTGGGGTCTTTCTTCTCTAGAATTTCCAAACCCAGGAGCCCACCTCTATACAGTGTCCTTGTGACATCAGTCCCAGCCAGAACAGGAGCCAAGCCTCTCCTCCCCTTTCCCCCTAGCTGAAGTCACTCCCTCCTCTACTGCACAATTTTATCAGACATTCAGATGCAAACGGCTCCAATTCTGCTCACTGGACTTGAAGCCCGTGGCTATGTTCTCCTCATCTGACCCAAAAGCTATACTGCAGTTACCACGTGAGGTATCTTCCTGGACTCCAACGCCCCAGTCCCTAACGCTCAAGCTGTGTGCTGCCTAGGTTGCTGTGAGAAGACTCCGATTTTGTGGTGGAAATAGTATACATTTTGGAGCCAGCAAAAGCTGGCTTTAAATTCCAGCTCTCCCACATACCAGCCATTAGGCCTTAATTATATTCCTTAATCTCTGTGGGCCTCAGTTTTATTATCTACAACACTGTCCTAAGGATTGAAAACATATCATTTTAAAGTGCTTGGTACAGTACTGGACCTACTGTAGTTATGTAATAAATGGCAGATTGGTTTGTTTTTCAGTGATGTACTGTAGTTGCTAGTTCTCGGATCTCAGAGTCATACCTAATTTTGAATTCTGGGTCTGTCACTTATTACCATTATGACCAGGAGTAATGTACTTAGAATTTCTGGGGCTCTCAGTATCTTTGAAATGAAGATTATGGATCATAGTCCTCACTCGGCAAGGTCATTGTATTTGAGCTGCTACAAAATGTGCACTTAATAATGTACCTGTCATTAAAGATGTGTTTTCAAGATGGTGTTAGGCGAGAACATAAACGCTCTCACTCCATATTTCACCACCCAGTTCCCAAAGGGAAAGTACACACTGAAAACAGCAAATGTCAAATAAACATATTGTTTTGAGGGTCCCACCATCCCAAACTCCCCAAGCAGAACCATGGAGAGCTCCTTTGATCTTGTTCAAAAAGAATGACTTCTTTTCATTTTCCCTCTCTTTTGAGATCTCCCACATATCTTTTTTTTTTTTTTACAAGGGAGGAGGATGTAAAGTTTATCTGAATTATTTTTTATATTTCCTCTCACTTCTTGTACGGATGGCTATGTATCAGTTCAGATTGGTTCAGCTGCATTTAACAAGAAAGCTTTTGATTTCATCAAAGGAAACGTTGATTCAACAAGATGGAAAACTATAACATCAGCTGAGAAAGAGGCAGTCCGTGATTGGTTAGGCAGTCTTCCATTTCAGAGACACTGGGCCTTTCTACCTTTCTAGGCTGCCATCTACAGCCCATGGCTTTTCATCCTCAAGGATGAAAAATGGCTGCTGGAACTCCAGCCATCATATCTACGGTTCAAGCAGGAAGAGTGAGAAGAGGGGAGGGTCAAAAGGCCTATTCCAGTGTCACTGGGTGCATAACACTGACTTTCTCCTGCCACGGAGAAAGCCAGAAATGAACCTCCCTCCCTTCTCTCCCCCTGGATCTATTTCCCAACTTCCAAATGAAACATTAGGCTGTGTGATTTCTGTGTCCTCCTCTAGTTCATAATATCTGAGCTAAAAGACTGTCTTTTCTGGATTTCTTTGTAGCTAAAGCAACATATCTTTATGTGAGTGACAGCAAAAGAGTGGGACTTTGGGATAATTCTTTAAAGGGGTTTGACTCAGATGGGAGACCTTTCAGTCTGACATACTGCTGCTCTGTATAACATCAGGTTTCTATTGCTAAGACAGAAGAAAGGCTAGACAGTGGATAAGCAATGCATGGTTTCTGCAACACACTATATTTCTACCATAATAATACAATTATCTTTATATTCAGTTACTTTCCATAGGTAAATCTACCCTCAGACCCTATCTCTGTTGCTTTTAAATACCACAATAGTGTGCTACTATTACCATGGTTGGTCACTGCATGCTCATTCTTTGGTAGGAAACTTCTGTAAGGTCAGCTGAATTCTGATCAGTCGAATTCTCTTGGTGAGCTATGTGGAATTACATTCAGTTGGCAAAGCACGTTCCCTAGGTTATCTACTTTTGCAAAGATAAAGAGCTGTATGAGTTTATAGTTCACATAGTGCATAATTGTTTCCATTTGTTCTAAGTAATTATCAAACAATGGTCACATTGATATGTTCTATAGATGGAAGCTCCTATACTCAAATCTCTCCCTACCCCCAAATAACACACTCCCAGGAGAAGCATAATCAGCCAGCACAGTCTACACTGCGTCTGGCCCGGCTGCTTTCTTAAATTGTCTGCACCAGTCAATGTTATTCTACTGATACTTAGAAATATCCAATTTTAACGCTGGATATATAATGTTCTTTTCCCCAAATAAATTAGTTTTGAAGTACAATAATTTTAAGTAATTGTTAAAATAAAATAGACTCTCCTAATAGCCTATTACACATATATAAAACTTCAGAAACAGTAGAAGAATAATATAACACTTGCAAATAATATTGCCTAATAACCGCAAGATGGGTTTTATGAAATTGGCTATAACGTTATTATATTTCTATTGTCTTCATAATTTTAAATATGAAACAACCAAGACCTAAGAGCCAAGTGACTCTTCTGAAGACAGTGACTCCCAACACCCTCTCTTTATATAACATCTGAAAATGTGGAGCTTATTCAGTTTGGGGCTTTTTCTGTATTTGTTGTTATAATGTGACTTGGGCGCTTTTGACAATCCCTGTTTATGAAAAATGACTCATAGTTTTCAGCAAAAATGCCAAGCTCAACTGTGTACAGCACAGTATTTGGAAGGGAAAGTTAAATTTATCCTCTAAGTGAGGAAATGCAGAGAAAACACAAACTGGTCTCCAGTGTCCTGCATCAATGTCTTGAGTGGTCCGTGATTATTGATGAAAGGAGAAAAAAAAAAAAACAACAATAAAAAGATTTTCAAAGGTGAGGTATGCTCTAGATATGAATTGAATGTAGTTATTTACAGAAGAAACCTCCTTTGTAATGGGACAGAGGGCACAAATCAACAGTGATCTATTCTGTAGACCTATAATTTGAATCACGTCCTGAATTCTATCAAGCTGTTTTTCACTGACTCTGGAGGGGCAGGTCGTGTCTGTCGGGAGCCTAACTACAGCGTTCGGATGGGTCCCTGAAGAATGGATGGCACTGGGCTCTAGGCTCTCTGCCCTCTCCTCTCTGCTCAGTAAACCCACTCACGTGAAGACGGAAGCGACTGATGGAGATTCGAGACTAGCTTTTGTGTGTAGAGCGCCTGCTCGTTAACATGGCATGGAGCCTCGATTTAAGTTGTGGAATCATTAAAGGCAGTTTTGAATTCAGAAGGGATTAAAGTTGGAGAAGGCATTTGGAAGGGGCTCAGGCAAATGGGTCTTCAATGCTGCCCCCAAATGCAAATACTTTTCCATTTGCTCTATTATTTTCCAAAGTCGCTATTTCATACTTTATCTTCCTCAAACCTCAAAACACTTTATTCCTTCCTCCTTCTCAGCTGTTGACATTTATTTCTTATTTCACGAATAAACTAGAACCACCACAGGAAGTGTCTGTATTCTCCCAACACTACGTCCATAAACTTATCCAATATTGGTAGCTAATTATGATTTCTCAGAATTTTAACAGTGGTACAGTATGGGTGCTGCTCCAGATAAGTAGATGGCAGCTTTAAGCAGCTGGAACCATCACAACAGTGCAAAGCACTGAAATAAATCTCAGCCCAGTCTACAGCCATGAGCACCTCCTCAATCCTGAGGCAGTAGACATGCGTCTGTACCCCTTCCTGGGGCTGACGCTTCTCTTAGACATTTGATTACATCCCTTCTCATCAATTCAAAGATAATACTTCTGAAACTCTCATTTTTTCTTCTACGTCATCATATTTTTTTCTCTCTCTGTTGGCTTATCCTCATATACATACAAACATCCTATAAGATTTTTTATCATAAAAAAATCAATTCTGTCTTCAGCTTTTTTCCTCCATTCTCTCTTGAAATCGCTCTTAACAGGCTTTCCTATCCATCATTCCAATGAGACAACTTCACCGGTATCTGCTTATTGCTAAACTCAGTGGTCAATTCTCAGTCCTTATCTCACTCAAAGTCTTAGCAGCATTTGACACAACTGATCCCTTCCTCCTTTTGAAACATTTCTTCAGTGACTTTCTAGACAAAATGTCTCCTGGTCTCTTTCGACCTAGCTGTCCCACTCGTTGCTGAATTCTTATCTCCCTGCTCTCTAAACGTTGGGTGTCCAGGAGTTACTCATCTTGCTCTTCTATTTTCAATCTACTCACATTCCTTAGGGTACCTTATTCAGAATTGTGGCTTTAAGTACCATTTTTCCATATGCTGTCACCCACCAATTCTATATTTTCGACCAGATTTCTCCTCTGAACTCAAGACTCATACAGCAAACTGCCATCTCCATCCGCTCATCTAATTGTCATCCTAAAACCATTTTGTTAAGCAAGATAGAATTATTCAATTTCCCCTCCAAATCTGCTGTTCCTCCAATATTTCCCAGTTAGGGTAAATGATGTCTCCATTCACCCACTGCTCAGCCTCATTCTTTTCTCTCACTCTCCAAATCTACTCCATCAACAAATCCCACGGAACTCCCTTTAATCCAGAGACCAATCTACTACCCCTTGCTCTTCCATAGCTGTGTATATCTGTATTCCTAGTCCAAAGCACTATCATCTTTTTACCTGGAATCCTGCAATAGACTCCTAACTAACTGGTCTCCCTTTCCAGCCTTGACCCCAACATTTTATCATTAACCCCGTAGACAGATTCTTTTATGTTAATTTTAAAGCGTAAATATGATTGGGTTTCTCTTTTGCTCGGAAAGCTCCAAGACTTCCCATCACACTTGGCATAAAACTCGAAGTCCTTACCTTCATGTCCTGGCCACTGGCCACCTCTCGCAGCTCAAGGACAAGTCTGGACCCTGCCTTCAAAGAGCATGCAGTCTGCCGCTTAGTCTCATTCTCCGGTACTTTGGAAGTCTTCCCAGCCTCCAGCCTATGAGCAATGCCAGTCATTTCTTTTTCTCCAAGACCAGTGTGCAAATATAATGACATCTCTAGTGTTCTTCCCAATAGCCATTCAAGTCTCTCCCTTTAGAAAAATCTTCCCAATTACAAGGAACACTGTCTTCCAATGGAGATTTTCACACCCTTACCTTACCCTGTCCCTATCCACTAACTGCCCAAGAACTCTTTAAAATGCATTTAATAGAATTCATCTTTCCTGAATATTAGAAAGAAATTGAGCCAATTCTATGCCTTTTCTGGCTTAGTCATATGTAATAGATTCCCTCGCTTTACACCACAAAGCCGGTGTCATTCCGGAAATCAGAATATATCCAGTTGAAGATATACATCGAAGGTTAGTGTTTTCTTCCTTCCCCCGGCTAAGACCTATGGCAGCCTTCCTCTAAGGAAGGAAGTGTGATAGGGTGGGTTTCCCCCACTCATCTGGTGGCCCACTAGCTAACTACTCTTCCCACCTTGCCAGGGAAAGCTGGTGGAGGGGGAAGACGTGCGTGATAGGAAAATTCTTACTTGACAGGTGACTTCTTATTTCCTGGTCTAAATGACGGTCAAAGATGAATCTTTCACTTTTAATGAGAAACCCCAGGGTGCAGAACTCGCTTCGAACTATGCTTTGACTTGGACAGTGCAAATTCTTTCTCAGCGTCCCAGACCCCGGCAATAACCTCCCGTTAGAAACACTCTGAGTGTCTGGAGTGGTTCATTTGACAGGTACCACAATGACACATGCCAGCTCCTCTCTCATGTCCCCACATCCAATACATAAGAAATGTTCACATATCTATTAGTCCAACACCCTGGAGTATAAGACAGCCCCCATGACCGTACTGTCCAGGGGCCACCTGACCTGTCTCTAGCCTCTGGCTTCCCAATTACAAGGAACACTTTCAAACTTTCCAAGTGGCCTCATGGGTGCACCCCACCTCCCATCCCTACACACACACGGGCATGCACTCACAGTTGGGTGTGAAGAAGACCCACGGCATAGCAACTTTTCCTCTCAAAATATGTCACATATCTTTACTCTTTGAACACAATAATTCCCTTTCCCATTCACTTCTGGGAGTGCCACGTAATTTACGATTCAATATCAAACATTGCAAGTGTTAGCTTGCTGGTGCTGGATTTTGTGTCTGTTCCATGACTTGGGACCAGATTGACCCTTTCAAGGCTTCTTCGTAAGTCTGTCTGCATGTGTTTATAGCAGCCTCTGGTCTAAAACTAAGTCACAAAGGCTGTCACTAAGTCTATGCCCTTCTGAGGACTTCACTCCCCTGTGTTTCATGATGTCACTTCCCTTCAGCTGGTGGAAATGCCAGTGATTTCCAACCCTCTCCAAGCTCTAGGAATTGTTCAGCCTCATGGGATTTCATCTCACCTGTGAGTTCACTAAGATTTAGACAGAGATTTGAGGGGACAACTCTGCAGATCTTTTCCACCCCCTTCTCTCCAGTACTTGGCCTCCAAGATTCCAGCTGCCTAGGCTGTCAATCTCTGTCTCCACAATGCAAGGAAACTCAGGGCTCTGTTTAGACTGGCATCTGGAAAACTGCCTCCAAGCAGAAAATTGAAGGGATCGTGGGGCTCACTCACTCATTTCCCTTCTTGCAGAGATCCCAGAGTCGTGCACAGCCCATTGCCCAATGTCTTAAAACAACTGTTTCATATATTTTGATTGATTTTCCAGTTGCTCTCAGAGGGAGAGCAGTTTCCAGCATTTAGTCCTTTATGGGTAGGACCGGCTGCCATTTTGACTCCTTTTCGTTCGTCCCATTTTACTGATGAATCTGAGTACAGGAACCAGTTCTCAACCGCTTCATTTACATATGGTGATTTGGCTTTGACATTGTGGATTTTCTTTCATCTTGCCCTCTCAAGGGAAATTTTAATTTTACTCTCCTCTTATAAAGGCCCTGAAGTTAGTTAGTAGTATGGAAAAATGACATTTATTCACCTAACAGATTTGGAGTAAAGTTCGTTTTTATTACATACTTGTTTTGTGATCTTAGACACATCACTGCTCTATGTCTCAGATTGCCCGTAAGAAAATAGGGATAATAATAATTAGGAATTAGATATAGATCAAATGAAGGGAGAAGCAGCACAGCACTTCAGAAAGGGTAATATTCGGAATGAGGGAAGCGGAGGGAGAACATAACCACCCCGATGGCCCCACCAAATATCCAGCATTATACAGTGGCTAATACTCAGTTTTAAATGCAGACCATTAACTCTTTGGGAACTGGTGATATTATCCCCACTTCTGCTTTACTATTCTTGATACAGCAGTGGAGCCAATGAAAGCTGAAGTAACTTGCTCTATTTTATAGAGCTACTACGGAGGACAATTGGAATCTGAACCCTGTGTCATGCTGTTTGGTTTTAAAACTTATCTCTTTTGGACATAAAATGCTTCCTTTCCTTTGCCTTCAAAGGATCTCTGTTTTTAGTCTTCTATGAACTGACTGGCATGCCTGCCATTTAATTTAATGTGTACTGTCTACTTTTAAGAATGCTTACAAATACATTGCGGTTTATTCTGCATTTCACCTTTAACATGGGAGTTGTCAGGATTTTGTCTTCGTCCCTCAGAAATACCTGTTTACAAACTACAGCTGTGCCAACCCACAATTCTTATTAGTTTCCCTAGCAGGAAACCTTGAAGCATTTTCAGTAGAAATCAGATGACTGCTTATCTTAAATTTCAAGATCTCTGCAAATCTTTCTTTTGCATAAAAACTATCAACCCTGTGGCCTATCTCCCACCAGTTAGTCAAACTCATATCTACTGTTTGCAAATCCTTTCCATGATAGGGTAGCAAGGTTAGGGAGAAACACTGAACACCAGGTACAATGAGAACTGGACAAATTCAGAGTAAGTTTAACACAAGACCCAGGGTTGACTAGCAATTCTGTTGTCAAACATAGGGAAGAGGAGTCAGTTATTCTGTAGGAATACAAGAAGTGGGAAAAGGACCTCTGGTAGAATTGAAGGGAGGTACATTTCAACTCAATAAAAGGAAGAACATTCTAAGAAGTAGAACCAGAACAGTATGAGCTACACGAGGAAGCCATAGATTCTTTCTCACTGGAGAGAGAATGTGTGTGTGGGGAGGGGTAGGGGTTGGGGAAAGATGACCGCTTTGTGGGAGATTTGAACACAGGGAGAAATTCTTCACTTGGGACTACAGAAAACCCTAATGGTCCAAAATGGGGTCCAAGAGGCCTTTGAATCCCTTAAAATTGCGTGTATAAATGCAAGTGTCAGTTTTTCAGGAGAGAGGATCTATAATTCTCCTTAAACAGTCAAAAATTTTGAAGACTCAAGATCAAACAACTAAGTCTAGAAAACACAGAGATATCACATTATTCTTGAATTCTCAGAGGAGATTCTTATTTTGGAAAAATTAGATTATTTGATCTAACATCCTTCTTAGCCCTAATATTATTTTCAATTAAGTGCAAGGGGGACTAAATAAATAAACCTTTAGGGAATATAAGCTATAGTTCAGATCTAAGACAAATATGATAGCAAAAGGAACAAATTCAACCATGCCTTGGCCACTTCCAAGATCCATTTACAATACATCAAGGTATTTTCTCCCAAACAGAAGAACAAAATTCAAGTCTGCTTCTGGCCATTGTCCCAAACATCCCATCACTCAAAAATCTGATTTTGCAAAACTCGGCCAGAGAAACAATAACCTAGAATTGAACGAATCAACTAAAAAGAGAGTCCAAATTAATATTCCCCTTATGAAAGGTTAGGGACTCTGAGATGTGACGATCAAAGTATTTAGGAAACAAGCATTAAATCTAGCAATATCTGAGAATGAAAGAACGGATTTCAATTGAAAACCCCAAATTGAGGCGCACGGACAGACTTCCTTGTTGGAGCACAGAGCTCGCGACCAATTGGATACTGACGTATTTTCCTTCCTCGTCACGTATCTCTTGTCACTGCAGCCCCCCTTCCCTGTCTCCTTTCTTTGTCCACAGACAAGTGTCCTCTAGAATTTCGATGTGATTGCAAGTACACCCACAGGTCCTAACTGTGGAATCAGGACCTTAATCCCATTTGCATAATTTACATAACAAAAAACGGAAGTAGATTTTTAGAGCTTTCAGTTTGTACACCATAAGATTTAAAAATATGCCCTGTACGTTTTGATTTCTCATTTTAAAAAATTACATTAAGAAAAAAAATAAAACTTTCACTTCTTTTCACCTAGAAGATGACTCACTACTTCCTTAAGCTCTTAAGATTTTTTTAAGCTTTTGAATTTCAATCATAATCAGAATGCTTTACAACAAGCCGTCTTAAGTACCTGTTTCTTCCCTGAAATATCTAGAAATCTTACAGTGATAAATAATCAACATAAAAATAAAATATTGAATAATAAACAATATGAAAAATATTGTTTCGTCCAGTTCTTGCTTTAACAAGTTACACACACACATTTTTTTTTTTAACTAAAGTCTATGTGACATTTGGAAATTAATATTTCAGAACTAGAATCTGGAATTTAAGGTCTAATGCTGCCAGACATTGCCTTAGAAAACAAGTGGAATCAAGGGGGAAAAAATAATAATAAATTTTGGAAGGTAAAGGAAGTTTGTCCTTTGGGTAGTCAACTTAAATCATTTAATGACTGTGAACAATATCATTATGAGATTAAGATTTAGAAAATCACCCAATAATAGTTAACACATTTGTCACCGAAGAGAAACTAACATAACATAATGGACTTTGGCATGTAGCAGTTCTATTTTAGTATAAAAATAAGGATAATACGTGCTCAGCCTTGTTCAGATCTCATATCCTGAAACAATATGTAGGAAGAAGGACTTAAGTGTGTTGAGAATTCAAGACTTCAAAAAGGCAGGAGTAAAATAAGATACCCAAGAGACCACCAAGAACAATTTTTTTTTTTTTAAATCAGATTTTACTTTCAGGAAGGAATGCTAAATAAAAAGAAAAAGACACAAGTTTTGGTAAACAGTAGCCAACCTGAGGACACCTACTTAAGATGATTCCACTTTGAGGGAAGAGATTTCCCAGAAGAAATCTTTCTTTAAGATTGACCCAATCTGTTAACAACCCACTGAATTCCCAGGGAGCTGTGTTAATATCCTGAATTCTCCAGTAACAATATCCAGACAACCACGATCTCAACGGCAAGGTTAAAAATGTTTTCAAAGGAAATAAAACTGGTTTAGTTCCACATTTGTCTTTTGATTTGAAAGATACCCAAAGGAATTTTACTAAGAGAATTTATTTCTTTGAAGAAGATATCCAAGTTTGACTTTTATCTTTAGTATTTTTACCATTATCATTATTACTTTTATGTTATTGCTTTGCCTGTTTTTTTTGCCAGTTAACTAAGGGACTAGAGAGAGGTTCTTGACAAGTGATGGTATCATCAGTTTAAATATCTCCAGTAGGTTTCTGGTGACGTAAAACTCTCTAGAAACTTCTAGAAATAAGAAGAAAATCTCCCAATGCACTTCATCCAGTAAGCGGAGTGTAAAAAAGAAATTCTCTGGTAAAAGATGACATTACAACTTTTCAGGGAGGCAGCGGCTTAAGAGATTTGGGGTCTTCCACTTCTCCTGATCGAGTCTGCATGAGTCTCTTCTTCATGTGGCCAAAGGGAAAAGGGCGGCGTATCCATTTCAGAAGCACGAATCCATTTCAGAAGCTTCGCGCCTGCAGGTCCGGCTTTCTAAGCAGCGGGGTAGTGCGAAGGGAGACCCAGGATGCAAGGGCCCATATCTGCTGGATTCGCCTTGTCCTTTCTGCATGAGAAACCTGTATTCATCTTCGACAGGACAACTCAGAAATAATTTCCTGTTATCCGTGTCCACATCCTCCTTCAACTCTGTCACTCTCTCCTCGGTATGACATTTGCAATCTGTGTATACTCAGTCAGTGGTCTCCTCATGCAGCATTACAATTGCTCATGCACTTTTCGTTCCTCGATTAAATCTCCTTCATCCATTCAAGAAACATTTTTTACACATCTGCAGCTCCAGGCTTACGCTGCGGACTTCTTGAAAACAGATGCCACATTTTATTCATCTCTGTTTCTTCAAAACGTACACTGTTCCTGGATCCTGGTAGGTGTTGAGTAAATATTTGCCAAGTTGAATTCTTATGCCATCTCTGTTTATCCTTATAATGACTTGGATCCATAGTGGAATAATGTATGAGTAGATATCTGTTTGGTTGCTAAACTTCCACAAATGTAAATCACAAACTAAAAAATGGAGGATTCTGAACATCGTATTTTTCATATTAGGAGGAATTTAACCACTTTGCTGTAGATATCTTACTAAAAAACATCCAATATGGCACAGATTGGTAACCTTCCATCATCTCCACCTTTGCACCCATATTTGTGAAGAAAGAGTTTATAATTTGAAAAGTTCATTTATTTCTATGCAATCAGTTTAGACTTCCAGAAAGAGGAGGAGGACACTGATGAAGAGGGTCACTATTTGGAGCACCAGATGTGTTGTGGTTCTTCATCGATTCTTGGGTCTCAACAGTAACGTTGAGACCCAAGAATCCCTCTGGAAGGGTTTTGCTAAAAATAATTTTTCTTTCAAAGAGTATTCCTTTGCCTTAGGCTCCACGAATATAGAGTTCACTTCAATAGAGATAAGAGCCTTGTCGCTCTCTGTACTGATCAGAATGTGTGTGTGCGTGTGCGCACGCTTCTACTTTATGTTTAGAAACAGTCCACTTTATTTTGTACCCCCACTTTTAGTCAAGAACATCACATATTTGATAATATTTATGATAGTAACTTGGAAGAATTTCTATATTCTCTATGAGCGTCATTTCTAAAAATTAGTATAGTTTATAATTTTGAACAGAAATCTGTTTCTGTTCATAACGTGGAACTTTATCTCTTCCAAGGTCAGGACCTGGAATTTGAGGTCTAATGTTGCTGAATATTTCCTGACTACACCTAGAAAAGAGTTTGTAGAATCAGATAGAAACAAACAAACAAAAATGTTATTCTGTACTACCAGAAAGGAGGTAAGAGCCAAGAGGAATTCAGTCATTAATTCGTTGTGTGACCTTAGGTAAACTCTTTCCTCTCTCTCCAGTTTCTTCACGTTTAATCACTGAGCTAAACTGAGTCTTTGGAGCACCCATTCCCGTTAAAACTGACATCACAGCTAGACTCGATTCCTAGGTCACAAGGCTCCTGGTCAAGCCTGAACTTATTTTATTCTTTACTAAATAACAAAACAAAACAAAAAATCACACCTTAGATTTTATAACAAATCAGTCAAGAGTCTTTTTTTTTTAATATGATCACTTCCTTATCCCCACCAAAAGTGATGTTCATGTTAAAATAGTTAAAATAGACCACAATGGCTTTGTTTCTTTTAGCTTATGGGAGTTCACAAAGGGACAGTAGCAGCGCATGCGGTATGAGGGTGCACAGGTGGGAAGAGAAGCTGGGAAGGAAGGATGGGTCGGCTCATGGTGAGGTTTCATGTGAGAAGGTTGAGTTTTGTAAGTGGAGATGATTGTGTTGGGGAGGAGCAGGAGGTGGGGTGCCTGAACAGACAAGCAAGATTCTGGCCACCAGCTTGGGGATCTGACACAGGAAACCAGCAAATGCCTGGCTGCCCTGCTGGGGACCAGGATGCAAAGCACGTGGGCAGGCCTGGGAAACCCCCCCACCTCTCCCCGCACCTCCCAAGCCACCGCTCAGTCCCCTGCCTGAGAATACATTTTAGGCTGAGGCAGAACGAGGAATTCCCAAGACTAATACAGGCCAGGCCAAGACTGGGTTGCTGTTGAATTCAAGGGCAAGTGTTTTCAAGATCTGAAGAGCTTTTTAATCAGTCAAGTGGACGCGTGCGCTGATCGCTAGTCTTGTTGGAGACAACGAGAGCTGTGGATTTGAGGCCGACTAGGGGTTAGGGAAGGCTGTGGGGCGTGTTCTGGTCTGCTTTCAGGGAAGGCTGGGAACGGCTTGTAAGCAGAGAGAGATGAAAAAAAGGACTTTTCAGCCAAAGCCAAATGCATGGTGTTAGTAGACAGGACAGGACAGCCAGGAGGTGAAAAGTGCGTGGAAAAGTAAAGTGAAATAAATCTATGTGGTCTGGTAGAACAGATTTGTCATGCATGGGAACAGTGGCAAATGATGGAAGGGTCCTGGGGTGGGGAATTGGATCATTCACAAAAGCAAGCTGCTGCTGCTGCTGCTGCTGTCAGTTTCCCCCCCCCCCCCCCCCCCCCCCCCCCCCCCCCCCCCCCCCCTGTAGGGAGAGGTGCAGTGAGCATGTGGAGTCACATAGAGGCTGAGGAGGTGTCACTGAATTGTTCAGCCTCAGCTGGTGGCAGGCAACTTAACCTGTCAAGCGAGAGTTAGCTTTTTTTTAGACTGAACCCAACCCAGCTGCAGCAAAGCATCAGACATAGATTCCTGAGGTCAGAAGCCTGGTGCCACCTGCAGCCTGCGGAAGCCTCTCTCCTTCCCAGAGGCCTCCTTGGGAGAAAGTAGCTTCTTTTTCTGTCTTCTTTCCAGTCAGTTACCTGCCCTTCCTGACCCAGCTTTCTTTGTGGGGGGGGGGCCGGAAGCCGGTATATAGGGGGGCAGCATTCCGACCTTTGCTTCCTCCTCTACATCTCCTTCTGTGACTGGACCTCCAGCTCCTCTCTTTCCCTTTCTATTATGATTATACGGGGCCGACCCTGCTAATCCAGGATACTCTCCTCATCTCAAAAATCCTAAATTTAAGACCATCTGCAGAGTCTCTTTTGCTCTATAAAGTAACATTCAGGGCTTAGGCATTAGGACAGAAACTTCTGTGAGGGGTCATTATTTTGCCTAGCACACCCAATCATAGCCAATTAAACAGCTAAAATAACAGCAGAAAACGGGTTCAAGGTATTGAACCTTACGCACAAGGCATTATTCTAAATTCTTCATGTGTGTTAGCCTATTCGGTCCTCAGAGAAAACTTCAGAAGTATCTGAGACACAGAGAAGTTAAATCGATTGGCTGAAGTCACACCCTTAGAAAGCTAGGGGACAGAGATAGAAACCCAGGCCACCTGCTACCATAAGCCATAATTGCAGTCATCCCATGATGACACTTCTGAAGTAATATGAAAGGTATCCCGTGAATTATTTGAGAAAATATCTTTGCTCCGATCTTATTTCTTTTCCTGTTATATATTTAAACCTCTGCCTTTTTTACTCTTGAGAAATTAATCCGACAGAAGGTACAGAGTGACAATACCCCAGAGCAAGCATCCTTACGGTAGTGTTTGCTCACATCGGTGTCCTCAGCAACCCATGATGTTATTACAGAACAATAAGGTAATGCCTGCCTCACAGCCAATGAGGATCCGCAGCACTGGCCTAATAACTGTTCAAACATTCACACTGTGATAGAGCTTGAAGCACCTTCTTGAAGAGAAATGGTGCTTAAGTGCATTCTCTTTTGCTTCCCCCAAAATTGAAGAATGGAAGAAGGGTCTTGATGGTTTTCTCCGAAAACCTGATTTCCTACATTTAGGGATGGTTTTGATATAAATTGACTGCCTACAGTTGCTAACATTTGCTAAATACAGTGGGTTCTGGAAGAAAATGAAGAGGCAGAGAAAGGAGCCAGAAGAAAATTCACAATGAACTGCTGATAAGATACACAGGGTATTTCTGAGAGAATCGTTAGAGTTGGTGGAATTACATTACTGCTCTGGGTATCTATTTTTTAAGGAAAATGTGTATTTGCCTAATCCAATTTCAGCATAATTCATATCCCTATAACACTCCGAGAACACTGGCATACGGCTACGTGAGATATAAATTGGGAGTATGATTAAAAATCACTGGCGTTTCGATTTCAATTATATTTCACAAAATAGACTCCAGGGGAAAATTTCACAAGCAAGACCACAACCTACTGCAGGATGAGAGTGGAAAAAAATCTATACACGCGTGCGCACACACACACACACACACTCTGTCTCTCTCTGCCTCTCTGTCTGTGTCTGTCTGTCTGTCTCTCTCTCACACACACACACACAGCCCTCTGCAGATCTGACCAGGTATCATATTCCCCAGGTGAACTTTTCAACACTGCAGGACACCTCTCAGCAGCCAGCCAAGACTGCTCGATTTGATTTGAAGCCAGAACACAAAGCTTGTGGAAGGCCACCTGTGATGGCTAAACCAAAGAACCGTCCAGGTTTCCAGAAATTTGGAATCAGAACTGGGATCAAATCACAATGATCAGTTTGATGTTGAGCAATTTAGTTGATCTTTTTTTAAAACGACTTTGAAAAATAATTTCGAAGACTAAGTGAGAAGGTGTTATAGATTCTTTGACACGTAATAGGTACAATACACAATGTATTTTTAGTCAGAGAAACTTCGCTTAGAACTTAGATCAGGCACCCTGTTTTATTCATCTTTTGATCCCTAGAGCCTGGCAAGATTACTGGCACACACTAAATGCCTGACATATTTGCAGAATTGAAAATAAAGATTCAGTCTTTTCATTTTTCTTCTCCTAACTCCTCTTTAACTCTTCATGGGGATATTGCTCCCAAGTGATCAAAAAGGGGAAAGTTAAAAAGGAATCATTTTCATTAAAGTAAGATTTTAAGAGCAAAAAATAAATTCTCCCCTCCTTAATCTTGACAGATGGGGATTTCAAGTTTCATCATTTTGTTTTAAGGAGCTAATAAGGAGTTCATAAATCTCAATTACTTCTGTGGCATTAAAAGCAGCTGCAGGTCTGCAAAGCATGATTCCAATCTCCGATCGGCCCTAGAACCTTTATTAAACACTGGAGGAGGAGAAGGGCCAAGTCATACTTCAAGCTTGAGCTGACATTACGGCAGTGAAATTTTTTTTCTCATTCTGAGCAAAGTGAAGAAGGAGCACAGATCAGGCCAGGTCACCTGCCAGATGCCACGTCACACACTAAATTACACACTGCTAGCAGTTTTAGAATTGGCGTCAGTTGAGTTCCTAGAAGTGGTCAATCTCCATGCATAATCAATGAGAGATCAATTAATAAGTATTTATGCCCTTAACAAAACTTTTTCTTTCCCAGACAGCTACTCACTTGAATATATATTCTTTCTCAGTTTTCCAGATTAAAAAAAAAAAAAAAGAGTGGGTCCCCTTTTCTCCATCATTCCTTATATGAGTTTGCTGCAGCTGCCCTAAGTGCTACAGCCTGGGTGGTTTAAACACCTAAACAACAGAAATTTATTTTCTCACAGTTCTGGCTGCTGTAAGTCAGAGATCAAGGTGTTGACAGGCTTGGGTTCTCCTGAGTCTTCTAATCCTGGCTTGCCGATGGCTGCCTTTCCATGTCTTCACATGGTCTTGTGTGCGTGTGCGTGTGCGTGTGCGTGCGTGTGTGCCTGCGCACGTGCTTATTTTTTCTTCTTTTAGGGATACCAGTCATATTGGATTACGGCCTGCCATAATGCCCTCATTTTAACTTAACTACCTCCTTACAGACATCATCTTCAGATACGGTCACAATCTGAGATCCTCAGGATTAGGACTTCAACCAACAAATTTTCAGGAGATGCAATGCAGCCCACAGCACTCCTTAAAACTCAAGAAGCCCCTAGATCTGGCTGACTCTACTCCCTGGAAACTCATAACTCCGTCCATGCTTGAATTGGACGGCTCCATACCTACCTTTCCAGATTCACGTCACTCACATTGTATTAATCCCTCCTTCTCCCATCCACCCAGGCTGTAGCTCAGGCTATTTTCTTTACCTGGTCTCCTCCCCCTGACATATAATGTTATCTATATGTCAAGCCCCAACCCAAATCCCAGGTTCTTCTCTAGTCCTAAGTCCTACTGAAATTTTGTTTCTGTTTCCTTCATCACTTAGTTTATAGTCGTCTACATCCAAGAGGCAGTGTGATATAATGGAGGAAGAGGCTCTGGGACCAGGTAGGCACAGCTCAGAAGAGCAGCTCTGCCACCCACTAGCTGTTGAAGTTCGGGAAAGTCCGTAAACCTCTCTGAAACTCAGTTTCTTTATCCATAAGAATGATATGGCCATGCTCATCTCATAGGATTATTGTGGGATTGAAAATAAATATATTAAACGTACTAAAATGTCTGGCACGTAGCGGGCTCTCAAAAACACTTGTCATCACCTCCTCCTCCCCTCTTCCCTTCCTCTTCTCCCTCCCTCCTCCTGCTCCTCCTCCTCTTCTTCTATTACTACTACTACTACTACTACTACTACTACTACTACTACTACTACTACTACTGTAGAGTGTGCATCACTTCCTACCACAGTGTCAGCTCCTGAGCAAGACGACTACAACTTGATCGCCTTTCTATGCCTTACAGGAACATCAGCAGATTTCCATATTTTAGTGCTCAACAAATATTCATTAAACACATGTCGAGCTCCTCTTCTGAGACCCCTACTATCCATAATGTATTACTTGGCACCATAAGGAAGGTATTAATCTCCATAATTAGGATGATGACCATAATAATTCACAAGACTTCTTTTAGGCTTAAATAGAACAATCTTTATAAATTATAAAGTGCTATGCAAATGTTATCTTTTAGAAATAAAGCTCCAAAAAGGAGATCTTCAGAGGTAGAGCCGTCTAAAGGTAAGATGGAAAGAAGGTGAGAATGCGAGGGGGAGGTGAGTCTGAGCACCTGGGTGGAGGTCTCCATAAGTGTCACACAGGGACGGGCAGTGAGGTCAGCCTGACTGCCACTGGCAAGGGCGTGCGAGCATGGGAGGGGCCCGGTGTTGTACCAGGCAGAGAAGAACAGTAACTGCACCCCCTGCAGGGCGAGGGGCGGGGGAGTCTATGATAAATTCAGTACAAAAACAATCTATGCAGGAGAAAGGTGAGAACGGTCTAGTCTTTGGCTGAGAGCCAACAGGAGTTCTGTCTGCATGGCAGTTATGGAATCAGGTATCCAAACTGTGGGGCAGACATAATGAGTTCATCAGAAACAAAACTCATTAATTAATTAAAATTGATTAATTAAAATATTTATTAACCATGATGCTAGGCCCTCGTGTAACAGAAACGAGTGAGTTGAGATTTCCTACCTTCACGGTCTAGAGGAGGAAATAAATATTTAAACAAACAAGTGCAGTTAGCATTTTCTGGACGCTGCGATGAAACTCTACATGGGGTGGAGAGGGGACATGGAGGATGAGTACTCAGTAATACCTGGGAATTATAGCACAGGTTTCATAGAGACAACGGCCCTTATACTGAGTCCTGGAGGATCCGCTTTGTGATAGAGTGAAGAGGAGGCCATAACAGGCTAATGAGCAGCGGGAACAGAGGGATGGATGCCATATTAAGGGCGACCGTTTGATTGAGCTGGATTAGGCAGAAGTACTAAGAGGAGGGGCTGAAGTGATTCGAGCAATGAGATCATGGAGAGCCTTTTGTAACAAGAAACACAGGCTGGGTTTTCACCAGCATGTTACGGGGAGCTACTGAAAGCCTAATCAAAGAAATAGCGTGCGTAGATTTCTTGTTTCAGAAAGATTATGGTGAAATGGAGGCATTATATCTTAAATCCTATTTTGATTAATTAACGAAACAACAGATATTTGGAATATTTTTGAGACCTTTAAGCATCCAGGTCAGTGCTAGGTATTGTGCAACTTAACAGAAGTGTTTATCTGCCAGACAGTCCCTCCAAGGCCTCTAAAGGCCGGACTAGGCAGGCAGAGTTTCCTAAAAGAAAAGAATCGCGTGGGGCTGTGAAGAGACATCAAGCTAATGGGAGAGACGGGAAATGTGGATACTTAACCTGACGAAATCTGATTTCCTGCCTGTAAAATGCAGATGGTCATAAAACCCACCTATGTGATCGTTAGGACGAAATGAGCAAATGTGTGTAACAAAATAACCACAGTGCTCAACACGTAATAGTTTCTTAATTAGTGGTATTTATTTAAGTGGGAAGAGAAGAGTGGATTTAAGATGTACTGGAAAAATTATAGAGTTTTAAATCAAATCGAATTAATATTGTGCAGAGTCTCTTTCATGCATTGCAGTATATCCTGTAATCCCTGTGACAGATCTGTGCCATAGGTACTATTATTATTTCCATTTTACCCATGAGGAAACCGAGCGTTAGAGATGTTACACACCAGCTCTAGCATTTACTTGCCAAAACCTGCAGCTTTTCTAAACTGTAGAATCAGAGGACAGGTTGTGCATCAGCCATAGCAGCTGTAAAGTGAAGGAAAATTTCCAGAAGAAAAGAGAGGCAGAGCCTTAAATTCTGTGCATAGACTCTTCTCAAAATCTCTGGCTGAACCCTAGGTTTTGAATGCACAGGGAGAATCAAGCATCCAAGCTAAGGACAAAGGAACTGAACTGGAGTTTGGGCCACTAACAGGAAGATAGGTTAAGCCCACCCAAGTTAATTGTCACCACCCAAAAAAATTCACATTCTTCAGAAGACTATAATAGAAACTAGAACCTCATCACATAAAAATCACTATGCTGTGGATATGATCCAAAAATATTTGACACACAAAGAAATAAGAAGATATCCGTTATCTAGAGTAGGGGTCGGGAAACTGTTCCAGGAGCCAGATCCAGCCCGTGAGCTGTTTTTATATGGCCTGGTAGCCAAGAATAGCATTAACCATTTTAAGAGAGAGTTGAGGAAGTAGAGGAGGGCGAGTAGTGTATATGACAGGGATGGCATGAGGTCCGTAGATCCTAAACTCGTTACCCTCTAGCCCTTTACAAAAAAACGTGTGCTGAGCCCTGCTTTAAAGGACAACAACTGAAGACTAACTCTTGACAATCGGATATTAGAATTAGCAGACAAAGATTTTGAAGCAGTTATTATAATTATGCTAATTAGCATAAATGAAATATGCACATAAGAAATAAAACAAGAAACTTTGGCCAAGAAGAAGGAACTGCTCAAAAACTAGAGCTTCTAAAACTGACAAAGGCAGTATCTAAAGTAAAAAAAAAAAAAATGCACTGGATGGGCTTCACAGAACAGAAATGACAGAGGCTGGAGATTGAAGCGTCCTTTCTCAAAACCTGTTACAGCAGAAAAAAAATCCGTAGAGGATCTGAACAACACTATCAACCACCATGACCTCACTGATATTTAGAGAACACTACACTCAACAAATGTAAAATAAATGTAAAATAAATTCTTTTCAAGTGTACTTGGTACATTTACCAAGTGAGATCATATGCTAACTCACACAAAAAAAATTCTTAATAAATTTTATAAACCCTAAAAGCTGTGTTCTCTGACCACAATAGAATTAAATTATAAATCAACAACAGAAAAATTTGAAATATTTCTAAATGCTTGGAAATTAAAAAACACACTGCTGAATAATTCATGTAAGGGAATATCACAAGGAAGATGTTAAAATATTTTGAACTGAATGATAATAATGCAAAACAGTATGTCAAAATGTGAGGGATGCAATTTATACAATGATTAGAAGGAAGTTTATAGCTTTAAATGCTTGTATTAGAAACAAAGGAAGATTTAAAATCGTTGACCTAATAGTCTAAGGAACTAAAAAATTATAACAAAGTTAAGAAAATTATATAATTTTCAGGTGTACAATTCTATAATACATCATCTGTATATTGAATTGTTTGTTCACCATCCAAAAACAAATCTCTTTCCATCACCCTATATTTGACCTCCTTTACCCTTTTCTACCTCTCCACCTCCCTGCAAATTTAAAAAAAAGTATGTCCAAGTAAGATTTATCCTAGGATCGCTATCTTGATATAACACTAGAAAAGTGGAAAAATTATGACCAATAGATGCATAAATGGGAACTGATAAAGTATATCACCCATTTATGATATAAAGTTTATATTATATAATAAACTCTCATCAAACTAAGAATGAATGGAAACTTCATTAACATGACATAAAGCATCTTCAAAAAGCCTACTTATAATATCATACTTAAAGATAAAATTTGAAATGCTTCCTCCCTGAGAACTGTAATAAGACAGAGATGCCTATTCTCACCATGTGTTCAACATTATGCTGAAAGTCTTAGAGATTGCAATAAGGCAAGAAAAATAAATAACTGTCATACACATGGAAGAAAAGTAAAACTTTCTCTATTTGTAGATTACATAATTGTTTACGTGGAAAATTTAAAGAAATCTACGACAAAACTGGTTTCAGTGAAATTAGCAAGGACACAGGACTCGTGGGAAGTGCTGAAGGACCAAGCCTCAGTGGGGAGCAGAACTGAAGGGGCTTTGTGAGCTCAGAAGTTCACGGACCTTCTCCTCAGATCACAGAAATCCATGATTCAGCTCCAGGGACACCCTGTCTCTGCTCCTTTCTCCGCTCGCATCTCCTCATTTTCTCTCAATGCTTTCTGAATTCCCATCCACAAAAGAATAATGTCCCTGTGAACTGGCATCTGCTTGTTTCGCAAGTTCGTGTCAAGCCTCTCACCTGCCCTGGTCACACTCACCTCCCTTCTGTTTCTGCAACATGCCCAACTCTTCCTGGCCCAGGGCCTTTCACACGTCATCCTGTCCACCTTGAGGACAACGTCCCACCTCATCTTCACTAGTTGCTAATGAAGTTAATTTGCTATTAGTAAAGCACTTGATCAACTCAGACTGGTGAGCCAGGATCCATCCCTCAAAGATTTGAATTAAGGATATTTTACTTAAACTAATTACATTACTATAGAAAAGTTCAACAATACACATTACAAGTTGGTCTGACATTTAAGATCTTGACACCATGGCTTCCAGCTGGAGTTTAATCACATGAGAAATTATCATCTCTAGCTCTAAGGGAATTTATAGGTTATATGGTCGTGTCCCTCATTCCCAAGTGAACATCTTTAGGGGACTAGCCATTAGAAATCATATTGTATTCCTTAAAAATTATTTTTGAAGAAACGTACCTGTTTAAAGGAAGAGGGAGAGACTATCCTGGGAATTAAAATGTGTCTTTGCTGACACTCAAAACAGAAAAGATACATTTTAGTAAAAATATAATCCCTACACCTAGTTTATTTCCTAGCGCTATATCACCATAATTGCCTAGCTCAGAGATTCATTTAGATTGATCAGTCTTCCAGAGTAGTCAAAGGAAGCAGCATTCCAAGATTTTCCAAGAAGACAACAGAGTACATTTGAAAAAAAAGCTGGAATTTGGAATTAGATTAATAGTTAAATCTCAGCTTATTTATTTACTGTGTGATTGAGAGAAATTTCTTTAACCTCTCTGAATCTCAGGAGAAATAGGAGTATAGATACCTACAGCTCTGGGTGTGTATGTATGAGTGTGTGTGAGGATCAAATGAAATAATGAGAATAAAGATGTTTTACAGGTGCTCGCCAAGGGCTTACAACCCTAGCTGATGACATGGCAAAAGCGAGATCGTCAGGCTCAGCTACATCGGGGGGAAATGTGGGGCTGTCTGAAGGCCTGACCATTCTCATTTATGTTCCGTACCTCTCCCCAGACCGGAATCAGAGTGATTTTGAATAACCCATCCCTCACATCCTCACCCCCTTTTATTCCATATCTCTGTTCAGGGGCCACCTGACCTCGCAGGAAAAAGCTAAAGACAATGACGTGGGTTCAAATGACCTAATTCCTGGATTTTGTATCCTTTAGCCAAATGTCAACCCCAAAACTGCGCCACATTCTTCCTGGCTATCAATTTCCCAGCAGACTACCCTTTCGAGTGCTCTAAAGTGGCATCTACTTTCTACTTGTCCTAATTTTGGGTTTTAAATGACTTAGCTTCCTTTTGAGTCTCCTATAGAATCAAAAGGGTCAAAGATCTGAAGCCCAGTACTAGGACAGTGGTTCTGATAACAACTGGCTGCTGTTGCCATTTTCTTGGTTGTGTTTAAGTCCTTAACCCTTAAGGACCTCCCTTAAAACACCTCCACTCCTTTAAAACATCAATCAGAAACCAAAACGCATTCAGCAAGACTGACTGGCAGGCTTTGCACTATGAATTGAATTTTCTTGGTAATAAAAAACTGAACCAATATCTTATTGTTGTATCAAATCCAATTATTTTTGCTCAAGTTCAATTCAGAACAAAGGTCAGTTAAAACAACAACAACGACAACAATAAAATAAAACAGCAGTCCAGTGAAAACCAGAGGAGAGTTTTAAGCTGGAAAAGTACATTATGGTAACTTTCTAGTAACTGGTAATTTCCATCCAGGGATTAATCTCTACTCAAAGGTTGCTATGACATCGTTTTGTATGGCAGATATCCTGGTGGATTAAAAAAAAAAAAATAGTGGTACCTGCTAGAAGATGATGGTGAATTCTGAGTTCAACTAGGTTCAACTATTTCTGGTTTCAAAGCAACCAAATATGGTTCTTTATTGAAGTTTTATAAACGCGATTTTCATATTAGTCTCCCAGAGCCTCTATAACAAATTGTCACAAATTAGGTGGCTAAACCAACAGAAGTTTATTGTTCCATAGTTCTGGAGGTTAGAGTCCGAAATTAAGGTGTTGGCCAGGTGCATTGTGGGCACCCGGGGGAAAACAGATACCAGGGATTGCTCCTACCTTCTGGAGGTTTCCAGCAGTCCTTGGCATTCCTTGGCTTATAGGTGCGCCTCTCCAATCTCTGCCTCCCTTCAGAGAGCATTCTCCCTGTGTGTCTGCATCTTCTTGTCTTACCAAGATGCCAGTCATACTGGATCTAGGGTCCATCCTGCTTCTATATGACCTCATTTTCAATGACATCCTCAAAGACCCTATTTCCAAATAATTTCACATTCTGAAAGTTAACATGATTTTTTTTTTTTTTTAAATAGAAGGGGTGGTGGCGTGATTCTATCTTATACAGTTTCACCTGGGAAAAATGAAAATACCTCTTGGAATACATGCGCAGATGTACAACATAATTCTATCCACCTTGATTCATCGAGCTTCCACTACCCAGGAGAAAACAAGACTTTGACTTTGTAGCGAGGAAGCACTGACTGCAGTGGCTGTGCCTTTCTTTAACCTCACATGCTGACTGGAAGGCAATGCTTTTTTAGCAGGCTAGGGGATGTTTTCATCCTTATCCCTTCTCTGTCCACTCACTCTTTCTTTTGCTGTGGCAGACAAAGGAGAGAGAGGCCGATGTCAGATTCTTTCTCAGAGAGGGCATTCAATTGCCGGGGATCAATATGAGCCCTCAGTTTTGTAGTCCTACTGGGAAGTGTCTCTGTGAGAAGCCACATAATAAATGATGGCGCCTAGCAGACTATCTAACGTAGATAAAGAACTAGATTTATTTTTATCAAATCTAAATACGAAACATTTCCTTCAAGAATAAACTTAGAATGGGACAAAGGGCGTTGAATAAATTGGCAGATGATATGTTCAAAAAATGACTCAGTCTACTAATTCAACTGAATAAGAATTTGCCAAACGACTTTCACGACCAAGTCCTACGAATTTACAGAACTGAAAAGTCATGCGAGGGGATTCATTGGAACTAGTCTGACCCACATAGAAAAAATTGCTGATGCTGAGCGACCTCACATATCATGTCTCTACATTTTTCCAATTTACTTGCCTCTTTCCAGCTTTGAAGATACTAGAGATCACACCTGCACCAATGAACAAAGAGTGATCATGACAGCCATTGTTATTTATTGGGCACCTACTGTATCCTAGGCACTACAGTTTGCATTTGATATACATTAGAACATTCAGACTCTAAGGCAAGACCATAAATGGAATGGCTTCCAATTTACCACCCACATCTTCTGTCAAGTTTTCATTGTTCCCTTCAAAAAAGAAAAAAATCAAAGCAAGTACTTAACCTCTTCAAGTCTCAGTTTCTTTACCTGTCAAATAAAAAGAATAATACTCATCTTTCAGAGATGCCCTATAGAAAGCACATAATAAGAGCTCAGTGAGTAGAGGTTATTATTTTCACTGTATTTTAGCAACTGGCTGACCCTTCAGAGGGGCTGCTCTCCACACTCTCAAACACCATGACACAGTCACCTGTCTCTGAGGGCAGGATGTGCAGTGATCAGGTGATGGGGAGTTTGGAGAGTTTGTATGTGAAGAGGAGGGGTTAAGGGGCACAGGTAATCTTTAAAGACCTCAACAAGTTCTGGAAAGCAATTGTCACCATGTGAATTTTTCTGCCCTTCTAATTAAACTTCTAGGTGGTCCCAAGAGTACCTAGAACTCATAGTTTCTGCTGCTGGGAGGAGAGAGGAGGCTGGAGGCAGAGAGCAGAGCTTTCTACAAAGTCACCCTAGCCACATACATTTAAGACACCTTCAAGTGTCTAGCTGAGTAAATCCTTTATTTATTATCCAAATAAAACACTGTACTGAGGATCAACATACCACAACAGTAGCTTCTGCAGCAGGAAAATTCTGTTTGCTGATTTGTCAATTGAAATCTACATTTGAATCCACGGATTCACAGACCCTTAGATTTGGAAGACTTTAGAGATCATTTAATCTAAAAATAAATATTTGTTTTATGAATAGGAGAATTAGAGCTCACGATTAAATAAATGGCTTAGATAAAGCTAGACCCAGGAACTCAGTTTCCCTTTTTAAACATAGCGATCATCTCAAGATGGGGTTTCTCAACCTCAGCACTACTGACGTTTCGGGTCAGGCAACTCTTCGTTGTAGGGGGATGTCCTGTGCCTTGTAGGATGCTTAGCAGCATCTCACTACCTGATAGAAGCCAGTAACAACCTCTCAGCCCCCAGTATGACAATCCAAAAAGTCTCCAGACATTGCCAAATGTGGCCTGTGAGTAAAATCACCCCAGTTGAGAATCATGCTATAAGGCTTATTTAGAAAATCAAACGAGGTCATGAACACAGGGTTGCTTAGTAAATGATAAAGTACTGGACATCCACCCATGGTTATTAGATCTAGGAGTTCTGCCACCCAGCACTGTTCCCAAGTGCTCGGGTAAGAGTGAGATAAACATCTAAGGTAAATATTAGAAAAGAGAGCTTATGCTGCCTTTGGAATTAAACCATAGGTTCAGCTCAGAATGGATAAGATCGTGTTTCTACTCTGCCTAGCACGTCTCCCCCCCACACACACACACATCTGAAGCTGGCCGCTTCCCCGTGTACCTCTCCTGGGAAGCCTGCTGAAGCCCATCTGCTTCTCGGGTTAGCTGCCTCTCTCTGTACTTCCAAGTTTTCTCCACTGCTGTACTCACCACACCGAGTTACAGTGATCTGTTTACCTGCCTGCCTCACCCTACAGACGGGGACCTTGCGGAACTTAGTGTTATTCTCCTTTATAAACTAAATTTTTTTCAGGCACAACCTGGAAGGTGATCAGTGACCACTTGCTGCATGGATAGATAAATGAGTGATGGGACGATTTTTAAAAACAAAATGAAAACAAAATGAATGGACGGGTTTTAGAGATATATGAATTTATTTACCCTAAGTCATAAATAGAGTGAAAGGGTCCCTGGCCAGGCAAAGATTTCTCTCTGAAATTGGCTGGCCTAAAGGGCAAGTCGGCAGGTAGCTGCCTATAGCACCGATTAAAAAGTATTCTGAAACATCCAAAAAAAAAAGTGTGTGTGTGTGTGTGTGTGTGTGTATTAGAAGACGAAATTAATCTATGAGAACCTATTTCATGGTGCAACATGTGGTTAGCAGAAATATTATGTTAAGTCAGGCTCAACTAATAATAGATGGTCTTTAAGCTGCCTTCTTAGGGTGGTAGGTCCAGCTTCTGCAAAGCGTTGCAGAAGGAAATGCAAAGTCGGGCCAGAGAAGAACTGCCTAGAACACCAGAAGGAGTCTGAGCACGGCATGAGGCTCCTGCTCTCAAGCTTCATCCCCATTCGGAGTTCAGCTTCTCCTCTAAAGAAGTGCTGAGCAAATATTTAAAGAATATCATTGTGAAGAGAAGCCAAATTATGGGCCTGGCCCCAATTTTAATGCAATTGGAAAGATAGAGGGTTTGGACTGGGAAGAATGTTAACAACGGAAGTCCAGAGAGGGAAGAGCTGCTGAGGGAGACGCTAGAGCGGACATCTGAGGACCCCTAGGGCCAGAGGTGGCCTGCTGGTAGCTTAAAGCACTCCGTCACGCCAACGGTGATCATTATGATTGGTGAAGGTGGATGCATGAGGCCACGTGCAGTTTATGAAACCATCTGCCTTTCCCTGATTCTGAGCTCACTGGCAATCTTGACTTTCTGTGTAGTTTCCCTACAAGGCATGTATTGATTAAGCCAAAAAAGAAGAGCTGGCCTGTCTGACGGTTGTATTTCTCCTAGTAAATAAACAACATCGTTCCTGGTTTATACACCTGAGTTAACTCAGTATAAATTGGCCTTCCCAAATATAGTCAACTCTGAGACATCGGTAAAGTTGACTTTCTAGACCTGTGAGACTAAGGGCCAGACCTGGGACTTGTGTGGTCTCCCCAAGGTAAACACTGAGCAGCAGGACCTCCCAAGAGGCAGTCTCACTCAGCCATCCCATCCATCCTTGCCAAGGCCTTTCTTTCCAATTTCTCCATGGAGCGTAAAATATCCATCCTTGGGATTCAGTTCAACTGTTTTATAACAAATTGCAATTATAAACTCCTACGTTATGTCATAATAACATCGGTTCAATCATAATTTCCTTGCCAAATAAGCTCTCCTGAACATAACCATGATTGTTTTTCTACAGAAATCACTCCAACTAGGATGCACAAACCCTTACAAAGCAGCGTATCTCCAAATCTGACAAATATCCAGGAGCGCTCACTTGAAATTTTGTTGTCACTGGTTTTTTCTTAAAGTGTCAGTCCTGCCCAGGATTCTGAGAAATGTTCTGGTTTTGTCAATTTAAATCTGTTCTTGCTCTACAAATAGGAGCTATTCATTTGTAATTGACAAGTTTTAGAAAATACAAAAGAAAAATTTAAACTGACTAATGCATTTTTAATACTTACAGGGCACAGACCATATGTGTGTGTTTCGTCTGCTTCCTAGGGCTTGTTGGAACTCAGAATGTGAAGGAACGGTCACTTGAAAACCTCTCATTTGCAGGGGGAGGAGGACAGACTTTCCCCAGAATACCTTGCAAATAGCTCCCAATTTATCACCCCGTGTCTAGTAGGTTTGGAAGTGCTACATAAAGCTAAAGTAAAGTCATGAGTTATTTATAAATACTGATACAATCAAGGCAAAGGCACAAATGTCGAGACCCAGAAACATCTAGTAAGTTTTGCCCTCCTCGTTCGCCACCTCCGTCCTGTTATCTTCTTCCAAACAGTGCTTGGTTTTCTTCCAAACTGGGGGTAGAAAAGAACCTTCTGAGCAGCTCGGCAAATATCCCAGCAGCGTTGCTGCCAAAGCCACATGACTGGTGAGTTGCACCATCTCCTCATTGTCACCTGCTGCCTCCATCGTGAGGGCCTGTCAGCTCTCTCCCTCCGAGCTGTGCACACACCTCTGAAACCGGCAACCTCCGCCCCTACCATTCTCATTCAGGATCTATAACCGTCTGCAGAAAACCCTGGTTACTGCAGATCAGCATGGAGTTGTCAGGGAAAATGGCCATCCTTAGGAAAAGTAAAGATAATTAAACTTCAATCGGGGGGAAATTTCGCAAAAGCACAGCCACATTTCACAGCCAAACTAGCAGAGATAAAGGCAGAACAGCAGCTGCACCTCGCCAGTGATGGGACCTGGGAAGAGGCAGACACATCTGTTAGCTCCTGTTTGGTTTCCATATTAAACCTGCCAGAGGCCTCCGACGGCAGTTGTTAAGCTCTGCTAACGCTGTCATTCTACGAGGTAATTAGGTTACCTGGGATGGTCCACGCCTGACTTTGTTGGGGAAATACCAAATTGTGGTGGGGAGTATTTAAAATATTTTTCCCCACAAAAGTCACATTAAATATTGCGTTTGAATGCTTAGATTTCTGTTTTTGTAATAACTGATATTTTTTATAGTATTTCAGATTTTAAATCACTTCCCTACACATTCTCCTTTAAATCTGGTCACTAACTAACCTATGACAGGTGAGTATCCTATAAATGCAGAAATAAAGGCACATTCCCGTTAAGTACGATTTCTTGGTGATTACTCAGAAAGGGAAGAACTAAGACTCAAATGCGGAACCTGTGATTCCAAGCCTCGTTCTCTCCAAATCTTTACGTGTATCAAGTTTAAGCAGGCAGAATGCAGAGCTCTGTAATGAGGGTTCCCAGGCTCTGACATCTGGCAGGCCCTGTATTCTGCTCCAAATATCCTCCTGGAAATATCTAATTTGGACCTGAGTAATTTTGGAGGATTACTGATGTCTGTATATTACATGATATGTGTGTACACATTATAAATTATATGCCTATTCACATACTCGTGTGTGTTCGTATATTAAACTATTGCGCTTTTTATTTTCTCAAACAAAATCATAGTAGACTATTTTCGCAATCAAGTTTAGAACGTGGATGGTACTTGCAAGCGAAGATGGGGTATGTGTGTCTCTAAGAACTAGGAGGTCCAGGAAAGACCGGGTCCACTGTAGCTGCTACTTGACCAGACTTATTCAATGATGTTGCCATATGCAAAGGAAAAAAAGATGCTATTTTAAATGAATGCTGAGCACAGGAAGAGGAATTGAGAAAGAAAACCGCCATAACCCTGGGGGCGGGGGGCAGGGGGTGGGGGGCGGAGCATATGATCACTAATAGACTCTTCCTTGTGGGGAGGGAGGAGCATTTCTACGCTTCATTCAGCACATACAGCGGCAGACCCAGCATGCTGTCTGAGCACACAGGTGAATGACGCATGGGCCTGCTTTTCTTTGTTTCCTCACAGTGAATGAAGAACAGACTATTACGTTGCAGGGTGGCATGTCTGTCACAGTGGGAAGCAGGGAAACTAGGAGTCAGAAGCTGGCTAGATGAACACGGAAGGCAGGATTTTCCAGGCACAGAGAGAGGCACGTGATTCACGGAAGTGGATAAGGAGCTGCACGTTGACCTGATTCTAGTCTGGAGTGAAGGGCGCACGTGAGGACGTGGTAAGAGAAGGATTTGAAGAGATGGTCGTGAGGCTTTCGTGCTGGTCACTAGGCTGGGGGAGGGGCGGGATGAAAATGACTTCAGCATTTTAAGCTTAAGTTTAGGGACATGATCAGGCTGCACTGAGGGAGATCCTCTAGCAGCTACATCCAGGATGCCAAGACCTGGGTGAGATTAAGAGACTCTTTGCAATTGGTCTGAAGAGATGTGTTGAGGTTTTAAAGTAAGAAGCGTGGGCTGGAGACAAAGGCAGCAGTTGTGAGTGATATGAGTGAGTTGAGGGTGGGTAGCTGCCCGGCCCAGAGGCCCTGTATCTGCTACGTTCGTTTTCTGCCGTCAGACCAAACTGGACCCATGATGTTCCTCACCACCTTCCACCCTTGCTCACGGTAATTGACTCCAGGAATGGACACGTGACTAAGGCTGGACCAATCAGAAGTTTCGCCGAGACTTTTCGACCTTGAGCTGGGGGAAAGAGACCCCTCTACCTGTCAAGACCCAAAGCGGCCAGCAGTCATCGCTACTCCCAATGAGAAGCAGCTTCTCTCCAGTGGGTGAGAGTGAACGTGACACAGAAAAAAATTAAAGCACAGGTTTAGAGAATGAAAACCTTTATGGTTTTAGCCTGTAGTTTCAGGTGCTTATAAAGCCAACTCAACCCTGGACATGCTACCTGGTCCAATTATCCCCTTCTTTTTGGCTCAAGTTTGTTTGGCATTCGTCATTTGCAAATCTCTGAGGTTCTTAAGTAAAACAGTGGGAATGAGAGGGAGAGGGACAGATCTGGGAGATGGGGACACACAGAATTACAGGACACAGAAACAAGAAATAAGGCATGAGCCTCATATGGAGTAGGCTAGGGGTTGGCAACCTTTTTCTGTAAAGGACAAGACAATAAATATTTTAGGCTTTGTGGGTCTAAACTACTGTGCAACTACTCAGTTCTGCGGCTATAGCGTGGAGACATGCGGGAATACGTGTAAATAAATGAGTGTGGCTATGTGCCAATAAAACTTTATTTACCAAAAGAGGTGTCAGGTCAGATTTAGCCTAACTTTCCAACCCCTAGACTATACGGATCCCGTCTTTCATTTTAATTCCAAGCTCATCAGGTACTCTCTTTGGTTGGCGATTGCATTTCTCAGATTACCCTGCCATGAGGTGCCGGCCTATCCTGGATTGAGGACCCACTCACTGTATTTGGAAGAGGACGTCTCGGGTTGTCAGCTTCCGCCAGCACCTACGTCACACTCCACTCTTTCCGTGCCTCAGGGAGTGCTTGGCGCAAGGGCTCGCCTTCTTTGGGTGCACCCAGAGAGCCCAGGTTCCGGCCCTCACAGCCCAGATGCCAGAGCTCTCGTGATGTCACATCCGCTGAGCTGATACGTGCCCACGGGGAGGCCTGACTTCTCTTCCCAGCATCCCCTTTACCACCCAGAGGACCACCTCCCCTCCTGCAAGCTTCATCAGCAGCTGCAGTATAAGAGAAGCGCCACCCCCAGCGACTCTGTGGGAAGCGGCAGCGGGAAGACGTGACCAAAACCCTATTATCCAACACGGTTAAATTTACCCCCTGCCTACTCTTTCTTACATTTTCTCTTCCATCTTAATGCTTTTTACCTTCTGTTCACCCAGTTTCAAACTGCTAAAAGGTACCAGATGTTAAATTTTTCACTTTGGGCACATCTCTTAGTTTCCTTTAAGGCCACGAGGCTCATCTGAAGATAGAGGAACTAACATCTGAGGTCTCACGGGGTCACTCAGACAGTGAAATTAGGAAGCAGATAAGACAATGTCTGTCGTATATCTGGCCGGTGGCAGATGCCCAGTGCATGCAGCGTGGTCCTCGGGGAAAAGGAGGTCCTGGGGGATTATGCGGCCTTTGTGGAACCTTGAGCTTCTGCCCCACGCGGAGAGGTGCTCAACCATTATTCCTTTGGTTGGTTGTTTGTTCTGCACATGTGACATGCGGCCTGTTGGAACAGGATTGATACCCTGCATGCCTCTGAAGGAGAGGCTCTAAGGAAAACCAGGCACGAGTGTTTTGTAAATAACTGTAGTAACAGATGAGTGGAGTTAGATATTTTGTCAACACAGAAATCACTTTTCCAAAGTGAGTTTCCTCATCTAAGGATAGTGCCCTTAATTTCTACGATTAAAAATACCTACCATATGTTAAACTCTTTTTAGCAGCTTCGAAGTGAAACTACACATTCTCTGGAATCCTTTGCTGTTTAGAGACAATTGGAATTAAACAAGTTACGAGACTTGGATCCCATCGCCCCGTCCTGGCTCTCAGGGGACTCGGCAGGGCGCTGTCCACTCTGGGCCTCGCTTCCCTGGGCATAAACGAAGAGGGCGAGTCAACGATTTCTAACACGCCAACACTCCCAGTCTAATCGATCTCTCTGACTAAAGGATGCTGCATGAAGATGGGACGAAAAAGAATAACTTTCAAGAAAGACTCCCTCACGACGGCACCCTGGCAGCGGGATGCGGGGTGGGGATGTGAGCGTTTGGGGGAGGCAGGGTTCTGAAGGGTACGTAGTTTAAGTAGGTGGTGACAATCCAGGGAAACAGCTGAGATGCCTCGTCGGTGACCACGTGGTATACAGTGGCCGTTAGAGTCAGGCAGAACTAGGTTCAAACCCAGCTTAGCCACACACCGCTTTGTGGACTTCAGCAATTTATTTACTCTCTCTTAGTCTCAGTGAACTCGTCTTCCAAATGGACATAATGCAACATGTACTTTCCAAGACTTTTGTGATCCGTAAGTTCTGAATGATGCCTCATGCTCCATGAAAGACATTCAACAAATGCTAATAAACCCACATCCCAGCCTCTCTAAGTCATTATTTTCCCAAAGAAGCCAGGTTCCTCTACTTCCCAGGCTTTGCTCAAAGAGCTCACAACTGGAATTCATTGCTGTCCTTTTAGTTTACAGAAATTCTATTTCAAGAAATATTTCCTCCATATTCACGATTGGAATTTATTGCTGTCCTTTTCAGCTTATAGAAATTCTACATCTCCAAGAAATATTTTCTCAATTGCCATTCTCCCACGCACCACTCAGTTATAATAAAAATCTGTCGACCATCTACGGCGTCAGAAAGCGTGCTTGCTAATAAAACAACTGATCGGCTTTTGAGAGGGCTCGGACTGACGAGAGACAGGAGTATGCGGTTAACTCATAAGTGTCACAGGGTAAATACCACAATAGATGACAAAAGCAAATGCAGATTATCATGGGGGGAGGGGTCCAAGGAGAGAAGAGAATACCTGTGTTCTTTTTTCTTTTTGTTTTTTTCACCAAGGAAGGAGAGTGACCTAAATTCCAGCTTGGATGATTTCACGCCATATTTGACATGGGCATCAATGAAGCCATATGTCTGCACGGTTCTGTGTCTAGTGCCAACAAGCACTCAGAACGACACCTTTTATGAAGACGTCAGAGCAGAAAGCAAAAGTTTGAGGAGACTCTTCGGGCTAGTAACACTTCTTCGAAATTTCTCTGAGGCCAATTATAAAAGAGCGAACCAAGAAATGTTTTCAGCCGTTGTCATCTGGCCCACTGTCACGTGCACAATGGTTCGCAATTTATGAAGCATTTTCACACACACACACGTTTGCAAATTCAAGAAATGTTATCATCCCTGCTACATAGGAAGTGACACACAGGCAGGTACAGCGATGGGTACAAGGTCACGCAGGTCCACACCCCAGGTTCTCTGCCAAGCAAGACACCTCTGGGTGCACGGGTGCATACGAGGAGCACGCAGACCCCTGGTTTCCAGCGACGTCCAGCTCCACCCAATGCGACAGCGTCTCTAACTCTTCACTGTAACTCCACGTGTCACTTTCACTCCCAGGCCCCGACAACCATCATGGAAAACTGGGGACGCCGAGATCCAGGAGAAATGACGGATGCCATTAGTATCCAGAAAGCCTCACATGAAGGGGGAAACGGACTTACACTGTGTCACCCCAGAAGTCAGAACAAGGACCCAGGAATGAGCGACAGGCGGACGAGGCCAGGCTCCACCTGGGGAAGTATTCCCTTCTGCTTTGATGTACACAACTGACCACTTTCAGAAGTGGTCAGCTCACCACTGCTGAAGTGCCCAGGGGTGACCGAGTGGTGTCTTGCTAGCAGGTTATACCAGAAAATCAAGCATCAGCTAGGCCTGGACCAAATGACTCCTTTTAAATCCAGTTTTCTAGTGGATTTCTGCAGTCTTTTTGTTAAATCCTACTGCCTGCTAAACATGCCTACTTCTTCTGTGTCCCTGGGCCTGTCAGTCAGAGGCAGCGTCATCAGAAAACATTCCTCTCATCTTGGTGACACAGGGGCAGGTGAGTAGCAAGCCTGTGCTTCCATGTGCGCATTCTAGCATATTTATTTTCTCTCTCTCTGTCTCTCTGCCTCTCAGTCTCTCTGTCTCTCTCACACACGCACCACACACACACACACACACACACACGGCACCTCCTATCTCTCCCTACCACATAATTAAGTATTGGATGATGGGTACCAACAAGCCCCATCACCCACACATCAAAATACAGCTCACAAACCCCATATGTCATTTCTAAAATATGCCGAGCTCTGGTTCACGCTGAATTCTCTGCTTTTTAAAACTTGCATTTTGCCAGCTTTGTATATTTTATAACATAAATTGAATAATAGTCTATTCTATGTCTAGATGGAAAAATAAAATTGATACTAATGATGCAATAATAGTAGTCCTTTTACCAAAAGCCTGCTATATATCGGGAACTGTGCTGGAGACTCCGAAAGTCGTATGGTGACCCACCCATTTTACAGATCCTCACAGAGATCAACTTCTCTGACCAGGCTGGTTGGACTTCCGATCCCACGCAATTCAAACTCCAAAAAGTAAGTGATATTTCTGTTGACAATGCTGCTTGATAACAGAGCTGGGATTCAACCCTACATCTGTCTGACCCCAAAATTGGTGTTATTGCCCATTGCAACATGCAGCCACAAACGTTCCTGATCATGCAAACAAAAGTTTGGACTCCACATTTTATATATAAAATGTAACTTTTACTTCAGAGTTGTACTAAGAAACAGTGGTGGAGCAGAGGGAGAAAATATGACCAAAGACTGAGGTCTCAGCACCAGGTTGCATGGTTATTTATTGCAAATGCTGATTCTTTTTCTCTTTCCATTATTTACTTGTTCGGGGAGCTAGAAACAGGAACGCAGCCTGGGCGATTCAGCAGTTATTTAAATAGAACAGTGCGGGGATTGTGCACTCAGTCTGCTGTAATTGCAAACCATCCCTGCCATGCACCAATATTTCAAAAGCAATACAACCCAATTCTCTGACCCATGAATCAGGGTTCTCCCCTCTACCAGCATGAAGGATTGGGGCCAGGGAGGACTGGAAAAAAGATTGCTCTTAGGCACGGCGTTTGCAGAAGAAAGCTGACGAAGGAGAATCTAGTCGACTGGATTTTTAATTGTATATTAGAATAAATTAAATGCATGGCATTAGTTTTTCTCATGCAGTGAGAACCGGCTAGACAACACACTCTGTGTCTCTCAAACTGAGTCACGTGTCTCTGTGAACACTTGTACTGATCCCTGTAACTCTGTGTCTTGAAACAAACTCACTTAGCTGTAATTATTTATGTTCGAGCAAGATATGTTGCTAGCAAAGTCATTCTTTTTCAAATTCATGTTAATCTTCCTCTTATTCAAACACAATGGCTTTAATTCCAGTGTCCCTGGCCATCAATCCCATCTTTGAAGACGTTAAAATCATAGGCTTTGAAACCGAGCAAACCTGACGTTAATATATGGCACTAGATGAACTTTCTCTCGGAACCTAAGGTGTCTCATCTGAAAACTGGTCAGAAATGAACATATAAATGCGTATTGAGAGATTAAAGGAGGTGACGCCTAGCAGGTACTCAATAAATATTACCTCTGCTCTTTCTTTACTCTATGATTGAAAGTGCAATGGGTATTTTTAAGTGGTGATGTTGGTTTCCACATCTTTATATCAATGCAAACAGCTGGTGATGATCTGCGCCTTTTCCTAACTTGGATGAGGGCTTGCATCCTCCTTTCTCCTATTCATCACCAGCATGGCTTTCCCACAGTGGATGCCTATATTCCAGACACTTTACATTTGTTTTCCTATTTAATCAGATCCCTACGCTACATTGTGAGATCGTCAATAGTATCTCCATCTTACAGATCAAGAAACCAGGGCTTACAAAGGACAGGTGGCTTGTCTGCAGTCAAATAAACAGCAGAGCCAAGAATCAAACTCAGATCTGTCTGGCTCTAGAGCCCATGCTAACTCCTTTTAATTATCTTCACTCTAACACAGTGATTCTCAACTGGGGGCAATTTTGTCCTCCAGCGGCCATTCAGCAATGTCTGGAGATATTTTTAATTTCCACGACAGGGGGAAGGGAAGCAATGCTAATAGCATCCAGCGGGTAGAGGCCAGGGCTGCTGATAAACATGCTACGACACATAGGATGGCCCCACATGACGAAGTATCTGGTCCAAAATCCCAATAGTGCTGCTGTGGAAAAATCCTGCTCTGGTATTTATCAAAATGTGTCTTATTTTAATGTTCGTGAATGTAATGTCATCAAATTTCCGAATTCAGACCTTCATTCTTATTGATGTGCAGATTCCGAAAGATCTTATTTTCCCAAGTCTTCTGCAAGGCAGAAATTTCCCCACAGTGTGTTACATGTTTACACTGTCGGTTTTACTCATTTCCACTGCTCAACATCTATTGTCTCATGGTTTCCATGGTAAAAGGGCGTCTATTGTTTGCTTAGATTATTTTTTGCTTGTTCATGCCATTTTAAAAACATTTTTAAAAATGAAACTGCCAAGGTTGAATCTAATATATTCTTACCTCTTTCTCTCTTATTTTTTTTTCCTCCATAAAATATCTAGCATGCCACGAATTTAAACAATTCACAGCATCTGTAAAATACATAGCAGCTCTAAGATAGGATGAAAGGGATTATTTATAAAATAAAAATGTTCTATCTGATAAGGTTCTTAGAAGTCTAGTTCAGACACAGAAGGAAACAGAGTCCTAGGTAGGTCGTGATCTTCCCAGAGTTGAACAGTTGGCTGGCTCGGGGCAAGAAGATCACTGGTGTTGCGCCTCCTGGGCTGGCGCTTTCTTCATCACGCACTGGGAACATCGTGCTGCAAAGCCCCGTCACCATGTGCCTGCTTGGGCCTGCATGCAACGGGCAGCACACGTGTGCCCACGCAATGCATGTGGGTGAGGGCGTGCACGCACACAGATGCACATAGGTGCACACAGACACATGCACACACCCAGACACGCAGACACACACACACAGACACACACACATTTAATTGCATTTTCCTTTCTTACCCTTTAGGAAGTTTCTAATAGTGATGGTTAGCAATATGTTAAATGAACACCTAACGTCACGAGCTAACTGTTCTCTGCTCTGTGGCGCGGTTCAGAGGGAATAGGGCCTTTGGACAACCTAGAGTCCAAAATGAGAGCTGGAGACACACAGACCAACTGCCCCACGCATCTGAAGCCCCAGCGGAGTCCCTGGCATTAACTGAGCCTGACAAAGCATGCTAGAGTTACAGCGGACCACTTACCAACCTTCCTCCCCAGGACATGCCCACACCGGCTCCAACGTTTCCTTTATGAAATATAAATATGATATATTGCCACCTGGCTCAAAAGACTTTAACTGCCTCCTATGTCCTAGACGAAATCTAAGATCTTCAGCATGGCATATAAGATGATGTCTCCTTCCTAGCCTCCCCCGGATTCACATTCTGCTCTCACTCGTGACATGTAAGAGCTCCCTAGAGGATGGACTCACATGGGCCTGGGACAAGTTCCTCAACCCTCCACCTGGCCTCCTGGGTGAGTCTCCACACTTCTTCTGCCTCCGCAGCTGCTGACCTCTGTCCCAGCAGCACCTGACACCCCGCGTGGATCGCAGGAAGAGACCCCTCTCTCCTTATTCCCCATAGCGGTACTCGGACCCGAGTTATGTCAAGAACACATACTGACGCCCCAGGGAGCTAAGCAAATGGAGAGGGTAGCTTAAGAGAAATGGAAATGGTAACTCTAAGGTCCACTGACACAAACCCAGCCTGAGAACCCCACCCCCGCCAACCACCACCTGTCCCCGACTCACTTTCTAGGCATCTCCACACCTATTGGTCTAGACCTCAGGTAGATAAGCGACTTAGCCTGTCCGGGCTGTTGTAACAGAATGCCACAGGCTGGTGGCTTATAAACAGCAGAAGTTGGTTTCTCCCGGTTCTGAAGGCTAGGGAACCCAAGATCAGTGTGTGGGCAGAATCGGTGTCCGGCGAGGCCCTGCCTCCTGGCTCATAGATGGTTGTCCTCCCCCACGTGGCCTCACAAATGCCATTCGTGAGGGCGCCACCCTCACGACCTAATCACCACCCAAAGTCCACCTTTTAATAGCATCACGGTGGGGGCTAGGATTTCAAGGTACGAATCTGTATACGTATGTGGCAGGGGGTGTGGGAGCTGGGGGGGTGGATACAGACATCCAGTCTATACCAGTAAGAAAATCCTCCCCTCCCCTCTTCTAAGAAACACAGCATTTCTTACTCCAGGATGAGTGACGGCGAGATGCTAACATCATTTTCTTCTAAGTCCTGCCACGCAGGTGTGACCTGACCACCGTTCTCCCCAGTAGGAACACTGCAGTTAGCTGTGGCGAATCTGCTAACGTTTGGATTGTTCACTCCCAGCAGCATGTCTCATCAGCTGAACCCTGCCAGGTTCCCACTGTTGTCTCCTCCGGCTTGAGAGGTGGGTGGCCCCAGCCTCCTCGTGTTCTGCAGGAAGCAGCCCATCTATTCCAAAGTTCTCATTTCACAGATGAGAAAGATGAAGCTGGAAGGGGTTTGCCCACGGCACGCAGCAAGTCAGCAGTAAATCTAGGACTAGAATTCAGGTCATCCAAAGTCCAGTCAAGTGCTCTTTGCTTTAATATGTTCCTGAAATCTCGATAATGAGACATTTGAATTTTATGTGAATATGAATACACACATGAATAGTCAGGAAGTGAACAGATATGAAAACCCAGAGAAGCACAGAACTTATGGAAACTGAATCTAGGTCACAATACTCCTTGGGGACCCATCATTCCTTGGCCACAGACATAATAACTGAAATAGGAAGGTAGCTTTCAATGCCAGGGGTACAATACACACACTGTAATTGATTTAGAAGATGTATTTAGAGATTGTTAATAATGCATGTAAGATGCTGAATATTACTTTTCTCATTATAAATATTTAAGAGCATCTAGTTTTTAATAGCACAAGATATTACACAGTGATCAGCTCGTATAAATGACTCTACCCACTGAACGCATGAAGCCCAAGAAAAGACACCATCTCCTATAGCTGGAATGATCATAAGAATGATATTCTGAAGTGGAAAAATAAAGTCCATTCTGAAAGACTCCAGAGTTAATCATTTTAATTCAAGCTGAGCTATTATCCCTTGCCCCGAGGAGCTGTACAGACTCAGTTTATGTCATGCAAACGTACATTTCCCATGTGATCCTAAGGATTAGTTTCCTGCTTCCCAACGACCAAGTTAGAAATTTCTTTCTTTTTTTTATTATTCTTTCAAAGTCAAGGAAGCCTTTGCATCTTTTTAGATACCAATTCAACTGCAAGTTAAAAACAAAATCAAAAACAAAAACAGAAGAATTAGCAGCTACAGGAATGCTAATTAGAACTAATTATAAAATTCAATTGAGTGGCCTAGCCGATAAAGCTGGAGTAAACACTGTTCTCTCCCTGTAGAAACCACCGGACACTCCCTGGGTGAGCTCTTCTGGCAGGGACGGTCACTTCTCTGAACGTCTAGGGATCAATCAAATTGAAACACAATTGCACCCAAATCAATACACAGCAATGCCTTCCCTAGAAATAAGTCCCACATCGTCGATCAGTGGGAAGAAATACAGAGGACGGCAAAGAGCCAGACGCAGAAGTCACACACACACCTGACTTCAGAGTCTAGAACCACTTTCACCAGCTGAGTGACCTGAGTGAACGTGCACGTCTTCCCTGAACCTCAGTTTCCATATTCGTGAACTGGAGGCAGCAACACCTGTACGCGATGGCTGTTGGAAGGATCAGAATCTGCCCACGCCCTGTTGCTCATGGCCTGACACAGAGTACCCACCAATCCCCTCGGCTAAAGTCAGAGGAGATAAATAACGACTCTCAGAATCGACAGGCTCATCAGGAAGTTTGCTTATACCACTTATACACTTTGCTACGCACAAAGAAAAAGTTTAAATTTTTTTTTAGATCTGGAAATTAGGGTCTGTGTAACTGGGGACCCTTCGTTTTATTTTACGAAATCTTTTTCCCTGATGAGAAAAGTCTGGGGACCCCGAGGACCAAATTAGCTTGTCACGTCCTAGATTTCTAAAAGCACGGCGGTCACGCATGGCCTGCCCACGACAGGTATACGAAGCCCAGGGAGTGATCTGAACAGAACTGCCATGTAGAGAGCCAAGTAAACACCAAGCACACCATCCACAGAGACCGCCCGGCTGAGGGCGTCAGATATCAACCGTGTGGAAAGCAGAGAGACAAGACTAGGGAAAAATGCCTAGACTGAGGGTTAAACAGGAGTCAGGGGCTGAGGCTTCATGGACATCATTTCAGGTACCTGCAACCTCCTGCCTGAGTGTGAAGGGAGCAGCTACTGATCCTGACATTGTGGGGAGTCACTTATGGACATGTGAAATCGTATAACAAGGAACAAGGATATTTGTGTACTTGGCAACAATGTAAGAAGTTGAGATTGTAAAGCGCTGGGAAAAACCGGGAGGTAACTGTTCACATAGCAATCTCTGCACATTCCTTGCTACAGTTTAGCAGAGAGTTCTGAGTTGTGAGAATCTCATTGTTCTACTAGATAAGTAATCTGGCTAACCTTGGTTCTTGACTACTGTCTTTCTTATTGTAATGTTATAAATAGTGTGTTCTAAATAAACTCGGGGACACAGACACAGCTGTGATCCCTCCTGCAATTCTGTCTGTCTTCTTTCTTTTCCTCAGTCCATGCTCCCCCTTTCAGGTACCCTCAATTACTTCGTCGGCTGGCTTCCGACATGACATGACATGGACCAAAAAGACTTACTTGCTATGGGCTTCCTCTCAATATTTGGTTTCTCAAACAGAATGGAAATAATTGCTTTGTTCCTTACGGTGCCAAGTTCAAAAAAAAAAAAAAAAGGAAGAACATGTGTTCACACTGTCAGAAATCTGTCAGTCTTTTCTTCCTTCCCTGGGGGGTTGGGGGGGTAGAGCCATCTCCAGCTGCATGCCCCACAATGAACAAATCACTCAGCAACACAGCGCACCACCCAGAAACACACCATCTGCTCCTGATTCAAATTCTGCTCTATGACTCAAATCCAAACGCTTGAATCTAGCCGGTTTCTCAATCAGTAGAGCCTCCTACAGGCTGGGCACCCCAGGGTGCACAGGGAGCTAAGAGCCAAGCTACAAGATGGGAAGCAGCATCATGGCAGGTGTGTATCACCTTCTGTAGGCTTAAGAAGAGAAGAGTTGACTTCGTTGCAGCCAGCCTAGGGTCCTGGTTAGCAGCACGTGGCAAGACAGATTATCCACGATCTCTTTGCTTCTGCCCAGGGCCATTCACTGTCTGCCACATGGTCAGTTCTTGGGCTTCGATGCCTTTGCCCATGACGCTCAGTCTGCCTGGAGCTTCAGACCAGACTCTTTGCCTGTTTACAATCCACTTCCAATGTCCATTCAGCTAATGTTTATTGATTGATGTGTGCCACCCTCTGTCGTTCTGGACACTGGCGACACGAATATTAACCAGAAACAAAAACTGATCCGTACACTAAAGGAGCTGAAGGAAGGTAACGAGCTTTCCTTAAAGAAGGGTTATCCTTTTCTGCTCCCCAGAAAGAAGACGTTGGTCTCTTGTGTGAAGTCCCTCACGCACTGAATTTGCTGCACTCTCAAGACACATTCCCCCCAATTACTCGAATTAGAATTATTGAGACAATTTTAGAGTTTCAGAGTAAAAAATCAACGTCGGGGTCATCTATTGCTTATGGAGAAGGGCCAACTGGCCAATTCTCAAACGAATACAATTTCTTGCAAAGAGAGATTAATCCTTGACTATGAGTTCCATTTATTTAGCCACTATGTTTTAATCATATCTCGCTTCCTACTCATCCCAAAATCAAGTCTGTATTAGATATTATCTGCCTCTCAATTGTTTTTTTCCTCTTTTGGGGTCCTGTCAAAGGTCTCCCTTCTCTGCTCTCCCTGCCTTTCTGCTTCAGCTCATACTAAGGGAAATGCCAGCAACCCACCCTGCATCGGAGGAACCAGCATGAGGGAAGAGAGGCATTTGCCTCGGGTGCAAAATGTAACAGGCGCCAAACAACTCAGTCATGAAAGTCAGTGATATTCGACACGATATCTTGAAATAACAATTAATGCAAACAATTCCATGATGGACAAAATATCAAAACTTTAAATAAAGCCAGAATTAGTATTCGTGATTTTCTTTTAGGCTCAGGCTCACACATGGCTGAGCAAGGCTGTGCCTCTGATGACAGAATGCAGCACGGATGCTACCGCACAGAGATCCTGGGACGCACCTGTCAGCTGACTTCCACTGGAGGACTTGCTGTCGGCTTTGCGGAACCTTCCTTAGACAGCTCGGCAGTCTGGGACATTCCATCCAAACGCCTCCTCTGTACTCCACTCCAGGGCTGACTTGCATAGAGGGCTGACCGTTCTCTCAGCTCTTCCTGGCTCTCCCTATTTTTATACATGCGTTTTCCATTAAAAAAAAAAAAAAAAAGAAAAGAAAAGCCCTGTGTATGTAATCCTGCCTTGGGGTCTGCTTCTTAGAGAACCCAGACTGACAGAAAAGAGAAGGATTTCTTTTTCTCTGAATGGCAAGACTAAGATAAAGTTTACTACCCAAGCACGGTCTGGCAACCTGCCTGCCCCAAGGGTCCATACTCTGCCTTTACTCCTTCGTATAGAAGTAGGCATTCCTATGTCAAGGCCTGGGTATGTGTCAGACACATACACACACCTGCTCTGCATACACATTTCAAATGGTTTTACCTTCTTGGGTAATTAAATGGGTTTTTTTGTTTGTTTGTTTGTTTGTTTGTTTGTTTGTTTTTTCCAAGCAGAGCTTTTGTGTTTTATTCACTGATGAATGGATTGCATTTCTCAGCCAGGACTGTAAACCGTGAATATCGAGATTAATTTCTAGCTGATCAGTAATGTGAAGATTTTACCTTTAAAATACTAGTACTAGAAAAAAGCAACTTCAAGTAGATTCTTCTTCATCTTACGCTGAACCACTTCCAGACCTAAGGAGAGTGCTGGGGACTTCTTGTATGCAGATAGTTTGTCCGTGGCCTCTTAGAAGTAGCTGCCCCCTACCTGTGTCAAGTCGGACAAAACCATTCGCCATGGTCACAGATTTCAGAGATCCAGACTTTGGGTTGAGCCGCAAAGGTATAGATTTTATCAGTGAATTGTTTTTGAGGAATGGGACTGAGGCAAGACTTTTTGGTTGTCTACTCACATCCGGTTCCTCCCTTCCGCCTCCTAAGAACTCCTCGTATTTCTGTGAGCCAGCCCCTCCTCACTGACCCCCGTGCCTCAGGAGAAGGAAACCCGCCCCAGCCTCAAGAGTGGTTCTTGCCACGATGACTTCCAGAATGGACGTGAGACCCGACACAGGGCAATTTTATGAGAAAAAGTTGATAGGCGGCTCTCTAGAAAAGTTCCTCTGTGTTCTGGAAAACATCCAGAAGTGGCCATCTATTTTCTTTCTAGACATTTCTGCACACAGATATGAAGGCCAACGCTGCTGAAAGCAGGCTGAGAAGGAAAACGACCCAAAGAAAAAGGCAAGGCCAAGAAAAAAAGAGCGAAGCCGGACGCCTGGCCATGTTAATTCCGGAGCCTGTTTTTCCTCTGGGTTCCAGATATGGGAACCATTAAATTTATTTAATCCACCTGAACTTTGATTTTGCATTGCTTTTACCCAAGAGCATTCTAGATATTACAAGAAACTTTATCCAGTAAGAGAATACAATGCCTCGTGTTGGGCTAAGATACAGAAAAGTTTGAAGGAAGTAAATCTTTGGAATTTTTAACCTCTAGAAATCAGATCTAATATGGGACTCAAGAAGGAATGGCACTGGCTCATAAAGGAAAAAGGGTCTGACTCTTTCAGAAGAACTGCTGTGGGAGAGGAAATGAAGAATGACTTCGTGATTGAGCTGGAGGAAGAGAGGGCTTTCCTTGGGAGAAAAGCGAGAGCTTTGAGACCAGGCTGAGCAGACATAAAAAGAGATATGTCTAGACGGCACTTCTTTTAAAGATAGGAAAGGAGGCATTGCAGCCATCACTTCACTGGTATGGGAGACTCAGAGCAGAGAGCCCGAGCAGAGGAAGGATGTTTGGAGTTGAAGATGTAAACACGTCACACCTCTCTCCTTTTCTGAGTTCAAATCCGATGGAGAAATTGAAACTTGCGTCAGCTCAAGATAAAAAAAAAAAAAAAAAAAGAAAGAAAGAAAGAAAAGAAAAGAAAAAATGAGCATTTTTCTCAGAGGTTCTGGTTCGGAGAACATGGCTTTAATCTTGGCCACATGCGTTTCTGTTATATCTCTACCCTACGTCCCACCTCTCCACCCTAACCACTGAAGTCACCAAGTAGATGCAGAAAAAGTCCAAGAAGATGAGGAATATGAGCGTAGAAAGCTTCAAGCATCATTAGGTCTATTTCAAGATAATGAGGTTTAGTCCCTCCTGCTTCCCTCACCCCACTCCTTGGGTGGGATCAGTCACTACAACTGCCTCTAAGAATATTCTCAGGGCATTTACACTGTTTCAATGGTACGCTTATAAAAGTCTAGGTATACTTAACTAAACACACACACACACACACACACACATTGAGTCTGGCCCTACGTTACATTTTTGACTGAAGGAAGGATAGGTCTTGAGTAGAGATTTCTGAGAGTAAATAAAGTAAGACTAAATAAGATTTATCTGAGGAGTAGATGTTTAATAAACCCAGAATTTATTAACTGAACGTATTTCACTATAGAAAAGCCTGTCCACCAATATAATCTAAAGGAATATGTTAGGAAACCAGATATTGGGTCCAAAAAGGAAGTCTCATTCTATGTATGGCAGAAGAACATGACCAATTTACGAAACAGGTTCACATTTATACAACTCAGCAAAGCCTCTTGAAAAGAACAGGTGCAAAACAAAGAAAAATGAAACACAGCAGGACGAGCGATGACTGGGAAGACTTTCTGCTGCTGCTGAAGGAAGAAAAGTTCCTCAAATGTGGACAATTCAAAAGCTGAAGAAAGACAAAGTTCGGAGGAGCAGGTGGCAGAAGGAAATATTTTACGGTCATTAGCAATGACATGAGTCCAGGATCTACTGAGTGTGACTCTTGACCTAAAACAAGTATGAGAACAAGGTAGAAGCTACCAGGGAAAGCAGAAGTCTAGGGGGCAGGGAGGGCAGTAGCAGCAGCTATTGCAGTGCAGGGCTGCAACTGGGTTGGGGCAATTCAGACAGAAGGGCACAAGACAGAGTGGGGGACATGTGGGACCTTGACTGTGTCTGCTCAAAGCAGGGCAGAATTTAATCGCCAGCCAAACCCACCTTCGGTTCAATGCTGGAGACTGAGGAGCTCAGAGCTCTAAGAGAGAGTGTGGATTTATGCATTTAGATGTTTAAAGATGCTGGATGAACCTAATTGGGGGAGGAAGGACCTCATGTACGCCCTGGTGACTAGAAGTGCCACCAAAGGAAACCTCCGAATTTTGCAGGAAGCTGGGAAAGTTTGTATTTCCAGTGTTACTCTCTAAAAGAGCAGATTGTGCACAATAGGTATATTTTACCCCAAATATAAAGCGTCACAATCCCCTGATAGAACACTTCATCCTGTTCCATTTAACGTCGTGGAAGGTGGTTCCTGGACTGCTGGCACCATTCGAATGGCACCCTGCAACTCGGGAACATGCAGTTGTTCAGTTGCTGTTGTTTTCATTGTCTCTGTGTAATTGTCTTTCTCTAGATACTGCTAAATCTTTGCAATGATCTTTGACTGCAAAAGCTATGTAGGCCCGGTTTTTATAGTATATTTAATTTTGGAAACATAATCTTGCTTAAGATTGCTTCTCTAATAGCTGCGAGTTTATGCCTTTTTCTAATATGCTCTAAATTTTGTGGGAGTGTGGTTGTTGTGATCATCTTCTATGTTGTGCTGCCCATAGGCCTTTCAATAAGTGGTGGATGAGGCAGGCTCTGGGTTGGCTTACTTTAACTTCCGAGTTACTAAAGGAATCACACTCACACACTCACCCCAATGGGAGACATGCAGGCTGGAAATACTGTAGGAACCCCGATTCTACCCGTGTACCTGAGTGAGACCACCCCCGCCTAGACCTAAGTAGAATATAACATCAGGGGAATAGGATTTGGGACATGAATGCCTTTGAACTTCAACTTCTGAGTCTCAATGTCATCACCTATGAAAGAAGGAGAGTCACAGCCTCCCTCAGAGATCACTGTGAGGTGAGGAGAGAGAACATGTGTAAAGCATGTAGCCAGTCCCTAGAAAACACCAGGTCTTCTAAAAAATCGTTAGTTCAGATCTAAATTGTTAATAATCTAATGTTTGCTTAAAGAAGCCTGGTCACGATTGCCAATAAAAAAAAAAAAAAATCCTTTTTTTCCCCATATCTACTATGGAAAGGAAGAATATGAAGGTTGTTGAAAGTGATTCAAATCTATAATGATTTGTTCAGCATTTATCAAGTGATGACTACATCTAATCACTATTCCAGGCATTGGGCCTCCAGCAGTAAAAAAAAAAAAATGACTCTCTTTCTTAGGGCAGAGGATGGAGCCCCATAAACTAACTTTTCTTCATTCCCTGTAGACTGCGAAACTTTCAAGGGCAGGGACCAAATACCATCGTTCTCATATTCAATTCATGCTCACTAGGCAGAAAATGGAGACTGTTGGTTCTTATTGAGTTAACCTGAGCTGAGGAGAGGGAGTGGAGCCTCAGTAAACCTCACAAAACCCTGGGGATTTACTGGGGGCTGAGAGAACCCCAGCCAGGATGTCCAGTACAGACAGGCCTGGCAGAACAGACTTCCAGTGGGCTTTCAAGGCGGCCTCTCCTCCGACTGTCCACAGATGGTCTCTGAGATGTTCTTCCCTGGGCTCCCCTGCACTGATCCTGCAGTGACTTTATCACCCTCCCGAGCCATCAGCAACCACACACCAGCCCAGTGTATCTACCAACATACACTGCTTGACCGGTATTTATTGGGCGCCTACTGTGTACTAGGCCCTATGCAACCGCTTTCATATAGTCACCTTCGCCCAGTCGTCATCATAAGTCTATGAATAGATACCCTGCAAATGAGCATCAGACACAGAGAGGATAAGGGGTGTGTTCGGGGTCACCGCCAGCAAGTGGCCACGCTGGGTGTTAAACCCGGTTTCCCGACTTCAGAGGAGACGCACTGCTCCTTCTGCCTCATCGCCCCGTTCCGTCACCATATTCTTCACACTGCAATTGCAAGTCTCCTCCCTACCCTGCTACACCCCACTTTCAAAGCAGAAACACAGCACAAAAGCAGTTCTGGCTCAGGTGAAGTAGGATCTCAACGGTATAATGGGGTTTTCAGTTGGCAAAACACTTTCAAACTCGTTATCCCATTTGATCCTCTCAACCGTCTGTCTTTGACGATAGGACACCGAGGATCAGAGAGATGCTGGTTAGACAATATCACAAAGCTAGCGAGGGGTCCGTGCAGAGCTGTCACTCAGGTTTGTTTGTTTGCTTCTTACCGCAGTGTAACGAGCACCCCGCGGCCCCACATTGTCTCCATAGAATTATTTCTGTAAATTGGAATTAACTATCTCAATAGATGACATATTGCACAACACAGATATTCAGAATGAGAATCTCCAACAGATGCCTGAGCCAATATCAAGAGAGGTTATGGGGAAGGATGGAAAAAGCCCAAACTGAGAGCCCAGGTGGGTGCTCTCCATGCGAAAAGCAACAGAGGTTTGTTCAGAGGCTCCCGGGAACTTTGCAAGGACTCAGCAGAGAGGCGGAGCCTGGAACACAGGCCTATGGGGTGGCTGCGGCTGGCGTGTCATGACACGCCCCTTCCGTGTCTCTAAAGATCCAGCTCCTGGCTCCTTCTTCCCTCCTAGCGGAGCCATGATTTGTTCAGATAACAGGAAAATCATTGAACTTCAGAGGGGTGGACTTGCCCCATGTCCATGACTGATGACTCAGTGGCTAACACCAGGGATGTCTATCTCATTCCCCTTGCCCTCCTTCTAAAGGGGACAGATTGTCTGACGTGGCCCTTCCGCTCCTTTGCCCTTCCCTTCCTCCTGCTGGGAACATAGACGCGATGCCATGAGGCGCAGCGGCCAGTTTCTAATCACGAGGCAGCGCACGTGAGAAGAGCCGCCATTCTCGGAAGGGCAGAGAAGAAAAGCGAAAGCAGCGTCTTTGGCGACTCACGTGGCAGAGTTCCAGGCCTAGATTTGGGGCTGTGTGAGGGAAATGCACGCTTTCCTGCGGTTGTAGTGTTTCGTTTGTTTGTTTTTGTACCTTGCAGCCCAGTGCATGTCTAAACGGAGCCGAAATACTGACTGATTATCCTGAGTGCCCAGCTGCGGCCGGCCCACTTCTAGAAACCTCCACTTCCAGAACCAGGGCCGACTGGAAGAGCCGGCTCTGGGCCTGGCACTCTGTTTCCCTGAAGTTTTCTTGTTTGTGTAGACACTCCTCACTCAGACACTGTGTTTTTTATTTCCTGACTCAACCATGGGGACAGTCCTTCCCAGCTTCGAAATGTGGCTGGTAAAACTGGTCTCCAGAACAAAATGTGGAGGGAGCGGCCCGGCCCAGGATCCATCACGATAAGTGTCAACCCTCACTGTCCTGGGAGAACCGCCTAACCAAGAATAGAACACGAGGTGTTATCTTAATGTCTCAGCGTAAGTGTGACAAAGGGCAAGGACATAACAACTATTAAGCACCTACTACACGCGGGTTTGGCATTTTACACAGTGCCAAGTATGCGCCAAGCATTCCTAGAGCCCAGGGGGTTATAGGCGACAAACAAAAATCTTTGTCCTCACATTCCAGTCAGGGAAGGTAAATAATAAACAACCGAATGAGCTGTATATCCTTATACATAGATGTGTTTATACACAGACACACACACACGCACATATTAGCGGGTACGGGAAGTGGCAACGCTGTGGAGAAAAATGCCATCGGGAAGAGAGATGAAAGGTGTTGGGTGGCACTTCCCACGCTGGTGGCCTTTGGGGCCTCAGCCTCCCCCTCTGTCGAATGAAGGGCTTGCCGCAGGCTCCTCTGTCACCGGCATTCTGAGACTATGACCCGCCCCATCTGCGTGTGGACTGCCTCACTCGTAAGTGCTTTCGAAAGACACTCACTTGTGAAGGAACCACATTCCCACCGGCCTGTCTCTCACTCTCAGGTCACTCCTCCCCTCAGTGGCTCCTGCTAGCAGCATGTTCTGTACGGCAACAGTCACAGTTGAAGTTTTATAGTTTTGTGATGAAGTAATCATGTTTTATTAAGTTTCTTAGCCCCACTGTGTATCTAGGCTCGCTAGTCTACTCCAGTGGTTAACACGGAGCTTGGTGCCTGGGACTTGCTCAATAGTATTAGAGTTGAGCAAATGAATGAATGAATGAACGAACGAACGAACGAACGAACTCTATCTCATCTCCATCACTTCCATTCTAAAGGCACTCGATGTTTTTCTTTTCTTCGGCATTCCTTCTTCAAGCTTTTCACTGATATTTCCTAGGACTTCTTTTCAAAATGCATGCTTTCGAATGCAGAGAACCTAGGTACATGTTCGTTATCTAGACAGAGTGAAATTTTGTTTACATAACATGGAACGTGTGAGCTGAGGTGGCAGTAATGAATTTGTATACAGTAAGCTCTGAAGATGTTTCTTTGCAGGGAATAGAACGGCACCTGAGTGTGCATATGCACACACACGCACACGAATACAGACTTCCTCTATAATTTAAAAGGGGAGGGTGAGTGTAGATGGCAGATTTATGTCCTGTGTTTCTGCAGCCTCTGGGCATCTCTGTGGGCTCCTCTCCACAGACTCCGTAATCATAAGGGGCTGCTCTGAAATGCAGATACTCCAGCCTGTGTGGGGACAGCGTTCCTACGAGAACAAGTGAGAATATTAAATGGCAGGGGATTGTTGGGCTGCGTGGAACCATTACTTCTGATGAGAAGTAACAAAAGACAGGTATTTTGGCATCTAGCCAAAATCCTTCTGGCCTTTTCAGTCATATATTTATTATTTATATCTTTTTGGAAATCCTTTATAATTCATTTATGTATGTGCCAAAGAAGTACATACTTCTCATTTGACAATGTGGGTTTGGCCATTTCAACCAATCTTACAATCGTACTGAAGAGCTACTCTGGGTGGTGTTGTATGCAGCTGTCTGGACTTGTTAGTCTCTTGTCGGCTGTTGGAGTCAAGTTCTGGTGCCCTGGCTGGTGGATCTGCCTCAGCCCAGCCCTCTTATAGGGTGATGCTTTTATTCGGATGGATACGTTGCAATGCAAAAGCAGCTAGCATCACGTCTGGTAGAAAGCAGAGGCTTAGGCCCTTGTGGTTTGCTGATAACAAAGACAAAAGTCAAACCACCATTAAACCCCCGAATTGCTGGTGCTATCATTCTCTGCTTACAAGAAAAACGGGGTGACAGGAAAGACAAACCTTTTTCTATCAGCGACTTTTAAGAGGCAATCATTTCAGAGAGCCTGACGTAAGGAACGTGGAAGAAGGGACCCTCTCTTCGGTAGCATTTTTATAGAAGATGTAGAAACATGCTTTATTCAGTCATTCCTTATACAGCCCCTCGATAAAAGAAAAGGACATCCTCTTAAATAGCCATTCTCTGGAGACACTTTTATAAGTGTCACAGCAATGGTAGGAGACCTACAGCTTTCGATGATCTGAATTAACACAGGATTAGTTTGCCGATATGAAGTGGAAGGCACGAGGCCACACTGCCCACCTCGAGTACTGTTTGCTGTCCTGGCAGGGCTGGCGACAGGAGTTGATTTGTAGCAGTTCCAAAGGGCCAGGTGGGGACCTGGACTATGTGAACTGGGCCTCCTCGTCGGCGGTCCCCACTCCACTAACGTCTTTTACTCTTTCCTTCTTTTAGCTTTTTTACTCTTCAAGCACCTTTTTTTTTAAAACTTCTCCTTTGTTTTTTAGGCTCAAAACTGCTCCAGAATGCATCACCAGAGAGAGGAAATCACTGCCGTGGAGGCTGGATTCTCGCTCCAAGGCCCGACCTGGCTCTGTTTTTAAAGACTGTTAATTCGGGTTACTGGGCCAAAGAAATCAAGTTTTATCACATTGATTACAATCACCGGCTCTCTCAAATTGTCACATAGAGAAATTGGGTAATAATTGAGTCTCAGCAGATCAGAGAGTCGCCAAAGTGGGGAGCTGTGTCCCCTAAAAAGCTACGTTACATTCCCAACCCCCGGTTCCCGAGACAGTGACGTTATTTGGAGAAAGCGTCTTTGCAGATGTGATCAAGTCGATAAGGTGATACTGAAGTGAGGTAGGCTCTAATGCACTGACGGGTGTCCTAATGAGAACAGGGGAATCTGGACGCAGAGGCACACGGATGCACGCCATGGGAAGAGGGAGGCAAAGATCAGAGGGACAAATCTACCAGTCAAGGAAAACCAAAGACTGCTCACAGCCACCGGAAGCTAGAAAGACGCAAGACAGGCACGTTCCCTAGCGCCTTCGGGGGAAGCACAGCTTAGCAGACGCCTTGATTTCAGACTTCTAGTTTCCTGAATTGAGAGAATATTCTCCCGAGAAAACTGCATTTGGCTATAGTAAGCCATCCGGTGTGTGGCACTTAGTGACAGCAGCCCTAGGAAGCCACAGTCCCCAGGAGCTTGCCAGAGAGACATGGAAATGGAAAACCCGGAAGCGTCCGAGATTGGGCAAGAATTTATTTTTTCCAGGTCCATGAGCGTTTGAAGTTTTTCATGATCTGGTAAATATAATACTATTAAGAGTAGAAATGATATAACCTCACCAAATGCGCAGCCAGACTGCTCGGCTTTGCCTCAGGGGAGGCCACCCCTTCCCACTTCCCTTCACCAGAAGGGAACCAGGACAGGGTGACCTGCTGCTCCTTTCTCAAGGGCATTGCGAAGATCTGCATCTATAATGTTTGTCCAAGAAACTGGAGCTTCTTGGAGGACTGTCACTAGCTAAATATAAAGTATGTTATTATCCCCCTCGATTCTTTGGCAATCCTTTGTCACTTTCTTTTGGAAGAGAAAATTACACTTACCCAAAGCATTTCATTACCACCTGAACTGTCTGTTTGATATAAATTTAGAAACCAAAGTTTATATAACGCTACAGCCAAAAGCGTTAGATTTAGGAGCCCGGGACACCTGTAACACTGCTATTATAGAAGATGAATTTTGGCACGTGGCCTCGCATGACTCTTCAGTCTAAACGCGGAATCATCTCTACTTAGGCCCCTTCAAACTATTTTGCGGGAGAGTTTGCCTACATTTGCCTACATTACCTGCAACGGTTTGTGCCAGGTAGGTCTTAGAGACTTACTAACTGAGGATTACACTATTGTCTCTCTGAATAGTTGGGGTTTCTTCTTTAACGCACCTATGGAAAGCAAAGTCCCACGCAGAGGAGACATATTTACCCCGGATCCGACCTTCCCAACTGGCCGAGGTGTACACTGAAAACGTGCTCCACAGTGGGGAAGCCCCACGGACACTGCAAGCAACTCCCTTAGCAGCACTCGGAGACAGGCAAGCGGGGTCGCTCAGTTAGGCTGCGTAATTTTCTTTTAGGCTCACGTGCTAATTTTCCCAACCCCCAAGAAGGCCCTCCTCTCTGAGCAGAGATGTGACCTAGACAGTAATATCGATCCTGGGCTTGGCACATGCGCTGTTGCCTCAGTTCCCTCATATATGAAATGAAGAAATAATATCTAGCTCCTAAAATCGCTGTGAAGACCATATGAGCTAATTCCGTTAAAGAAGTTAACGTGGTTCCTGACGCGTGGTATATGTTTGATAAAAGTTAAGCTTCAGAAGAAAAGGAGGTAATGGAGAAGGACACAGCAGTAGTAGCAGTGGCAGTCATGATTAGTAGGAGTGGTCATCTCTAAGTCACCTCAGGACACCGGTGAGACACGGCTAGTAGAAAAGAATGCAGTAGAGTAACAAACTGAACTCAGCACTAAAGTTGTCCTGCTGAACTCTCTGGACATATCAGCAATGTCAGTCACCTGACTGGCAGACCAGTTGACTTTTCCGACTGTGCTGGTTGTCCCACGTGAAACACTGAAGAGTCAGGGCCTAAACGTCCTGCTACAGCTGCCAGACCCATCGTCACTGTGGCAGCAGGATAATGGCCGCCCTAGGACGCTCATGCCTCCATCCCAGGAGCAACTTGTACACCTGTCTTATGTGCACATAGGGGAATGAAGTCCGTATGTGGAATCAGGGTTGATAACCTCAATCTGATCTCAAAATGGGGAGAGCATCCTAGATTATCCGGGTGGGCCTAAGGTAATCACAATGGCCTTTAAGTACAGAAGAGAGAGGCATAAAAGTCAGTGTCAGAGTGATGCCATGTGAAAAAACCCGGTCGGTGCTTGCTGCTTTTGAAGACGGAAGGGGCCGTGAGCCCAGGAAAGCGGGCAGCCTCCAGAAGCTGGAAAGGCAAGGAATGGTTTATCCCCTGCAGGCTCTGTAAAGGAACTCAGCCCAACTGACACGTTTATTTGCGTTCAGTGAGACCCATTTTGGACTTCTGACTTCCAGAACTGTCAAATAATAACTCTGTGTTGCTTTAAGGCACTAAACTTGTGGTAACTTTTTACAGCAGCCACAGGAAACAGATCCATCCGTCAATAATCAGACTGAGCTATATCCCAGCCAAGCCCAGCCCCAGAGCTGCGCTCCCTCAGCAAACCCAAGAATAGTTCATCAGAGAATTATCCTCTTAAATAAGCAAACAGCAGACCTAAGAGGAGCAGAGTTCTTGACGCAGTGAACCCTGGAGAGACAGAAGCCTGAAGTCACAAGAAGGAACACTTGATCCTATTCCTCATCCCTGGACTCTCTCTCAAGCTCCTTTCTGCCTGCAGACTCCCCACGAGCTCTCATCTGCCTCTGCCCCCGAAGGCTGCTGTCACTTGTCTGAGTGATCCCCTCAGAGTAGGTGGCAAAAACTCTGGGAATGTGCGCAGTGGCAGTGTCCCTGAGGTGAGTTTGAGCTCTGTACCTGGGGACTCCCATTTCATGGAAAGGCTCATAGAGAGGTCCACCTTATTGAAGATTCGGGGGACATTCGAGGACATTCCTATGAATGCCAAACCCTTACTTCAGATATTAGGAGAATATTTTACCAATAACCATGCAAATGTGGGTGTTATCAGTATTGTTGAAGGCTTAAGTACTATTTAGTGGTATTTTTATTACAAGAGTAGCATAGAATGTGAGGAAATTAAAGAGATCATGTATTATATTAGTTAGCAACAATTTATGCTTTCAGTAATACCCTTAATTATTAAAATCTCTGTCTTGGGGGACAAACAGCTAACACGAGGCTATAAACCCACTGCATGGCAGGCCCCTTGTTCTGCATGCAGTCGATCTCACTTTATATCGGGACTCTATATAATTAATTGTGACTGACTTCAAGGGAACATTTTAGAATATTAAATAAGAGGAGGGTTAGCCTTATGGGAAATTCAGGAGACGGTATTTACATAGAAACAAACCGAACTCTAATTCCTTTGTAATGAACACTCTTTCAGAATCTCTCCCTTCCTCCCACCTCTCACCCCGAATCCCTACCCCCACCCCAACCCATTGCATTTGCAAACTTTATAGTGACTATAATAAGATTTTTGAGAGGTTCATCCGCTATAGCATATTAACATACCATTTGAATAAATCAACATATATTGGCAGAGTGCTTATCTGCATATTGCCATCACATGGACAATACTTACAAAACTAATGTCATGTTGAATATGAAAAATTTATATGATCCACTACAGTAGAAGCAAGGCAGCTCCCAGCAAAAGAGGACCAGTCCAGAGCTGTGGCTTGGACCACTTCTAATCACGTATGGCATGCCACACATCCTGGTCTGGGATGAACGGTAAAAGGTAAGACAGTGAACAGGAAGCAGGGCACAGTAGTTAGGCAATGGGTTCTAAAGTTCCATCTACCTCTGCCATTTGTCGCTTTGTGGCCTCAGGCAAGTTACTTATCTCTCTGTGACTCAGTTTTATTATTTGTAAAATGAGGATGAGAGTAATAGAACCTACTTTATAGAGCTGCTGTGACAATTACAACTGTGAAATACTTAGAACAGTGCCTGGTATACAGTGAGTCCTAAATGAATGTTTAGAGTCTAGAGCCCTGAGTTCAAGTCCTAATATGCTGTATGACCTTGAGAAAGTTGGTTCATATTTCCAGGCCACACGTTCATGGTCTGCGTGTGAAAAACTACTTGTGAACTGTTTTGTTGTTAGAGCACCCATCCCAGTTCTTCTGGAAGAGTCACATTATGTGTGCTGTTCCAAGGCCTGCATCCATTTGCTCTGAATGAGGTTCTGCAAAGTGTCCCAGTTTGATGATAACTGCATTGTCATCTAAGTGTCTTTAGCATTTTAATGCTAATGAATCAGGCAACAGGAGCTCATGGGTTGCCCCTGATGAGAGCTATTTTGGAGAGTGCTCGGGACAGAAGCCAAGTGCAGACAGCCTCAGAGAGAAGGTACAGAATTTGAGACCATGAACCTAGAGTCTAGGTCCAGATGATCTCCATGGATTCTGGAAGAGACATAAAGGAGGAAAATGAGGCACAAACTAAAGGGGAACGTCGTCAAAGGATAAGTGGGCTTCGTGTGTTTGCTAAGACGGAGGTGTCAATGTGTTTATATGCTGAAAGCAAAGCACCAATGCAGAGCAGAAGGCTCGGAAACAGGAGAGGAAATCAGGGTGATTAATGCAGTGAGATGCCAGAGGTGGTGGAAGGGGAGCACAGGACATCAAATCCTCTCTCCAGGAACCAGTGAATTGTATATTAGCAACTGGATGACTTAATTGAGCTCTCTGATTTCAATGATGCCCATGAAGAGATAAGCACGTGTTAAATTCTAGGCGATCCCCAGCTGATTTCTGTATTGCAATCGGTGATGAAATGAAAGCGAAATGATAGAGATTGATTTCAGGCTTCTCAGGAGGCCTGGCTGGCACTGATAATGCAGTTGATGCTATAATTACTCTGGGAGTCCTTGGGCCAAAGCCCCTGGAACAGACTTCTGAGTAATCTTAGGGGACTGTCACTCTTCACAGAGCCTGAGCCATCGTACCACCTCCAGGAACACATAGTCACCAGGCAGATATGCAATCCCTCAGGCCTGCAAGTGTCTTAATGGAGCACTTCTAAAAAGGATTTGATTAACAGGCATTCCTGCTACAGATATGAATTCCAAGGTTGAGCTTCTGAACGCAGTCCCATGATGTCCCACATTCTTCAGGGTCTCTTCCGCGCACTCTATCACCAGAGGAGACCTGAGTTATCTTACTCTGGCTGCTACTGTCTTGAACTTGCCAACTGGTTGCTCCAATGTCTCTCACTGCTGCCTTCTCTCGGCCCTTTCTAACCCCTCTGACCTGCATGGCCCAGGGCAACAAGGGATCCATTCATTCACTGATTAATTCATTCCCTGATTTATGCATCCACAAAGTATGTCAGGCACTGTGCTGGGCACTAGAGACTCACAGATAAAGGGGACATGCAGTCCCCAAGGAGCTCAATGTCCAGTGCACAGATCACTGCTCCTGAAGGGACTGGAGCTGCACGGACCTGTGGCAATTTCCACAAGCACACTGGGCCTCTTACCTCTCCTTGCCTTTTCTCTCGGCTGGAAACTCCTTCAAGCCTCACCACTGGGAAGTCTTGTACTGTGCATGCTCTCCTGCCAAGTGTATAATCCCCTCCCTATATCAGTTAGTTCGTTTTATGTTGCAAATAATAGAAAAACCAATATGGCTAATTTATTAATGAATACATGATTCCATTCGCATAATCGGCAGTCCAGAGGTAGAACAGGCTTCCTGGCTGCCTGAATCCAGTGCCTCAGGCTGCTTCTCTGCTAGTCACTCAGCTGTGTTCTCGTCTATGAATTCAGTTCATTTTAATGCTCATAGAGACAAAATGGCTATACTATTTTTCAGAGGCTCAGAGAGAGTGAGAAGCTACTCTCCAAATTTTCCAACATATTCCCCCTTACATCTCATTGACCTGAAATGGACCATGAGGTCATTACAAAACCAATCCCCATGGCCAGAAGACAGCTATGTATTGATCCATTTAGGCCTGTGTGTAGCCCATGCCAATTACTGTGGCAAGGCAACAAAATGTCCCTGATTAATTAGGCAAATCGGAGCTCATGCCCAGAGCTGAGGACAGAGGCAATCCTCGAAATATCCTGGCTTCCCTCTAAATGGAGAAGTGCAGAATGAATGTCAGTTGATCATTGGTTGGTGACATGGGCACAATAGAGAAATGGGAACATTCACCATTGTTCTGACCTTGACATGAGTAGCAAATGCCTGTTACTTCTGGATGCAAAATCTCTGCAGGACCCCGGCTGCAGCCCCTGACCAGAGGATCTCAGGATGCTAGACCTCCCCTCAATTTACTCCCTTCCATCGTTCTCTCCTGTTTTCAAGATATTTGGGATATTTGATCCAAGCAATGTTATAGGCAGACTGGGAGCATATCTGAATTATTCGTAAACTGTTCCATTTTTTTACTGCTGGATTGGCTTCTGATAATGAAAAAGAAAATATTTTCCACATTGCCTCAGCTGAAGAGCTCATTTTTGGTGTGTGTCATATCCTATTTTTCATAGGGCGAGGACACAAGCTCAGAAACGCTCCCTATTCACTGACTCATTTTCACGTAAAAGTTAAAGGAAAAACTCCTTCTTAGAAAGCAACGCTTTCTCATTATGGGTGGTTAAAGCGAGGATGAGGAGATTTCCTGAAAAGAATTTGTGAACAACATGGCAAAGAGCAAGACCCTGGGTGAGCAGTCCGGCCTCACGACCACACTGAGGGAGGAAGAAAATGCACATGACACGATGAAGCTCCCGGGCGATGGCACGTGCCGTGGTTTGCTTTCCAAAGAGACAGAATTTGCTCTGCCCCTGGAAAGAGCGCTGTATGCGGAAAGGCTTTCAAGAGGTGGCAATGAAAATACAGCTCCTGATTATCAAAACGGGAGGAACTTTTGAAACGACTAAAGCCAAGTGAAGTTAGGCAGCTCCTCCAAGATGATTCTCCTAGGGGAATAACTGTTTGGAAGAGTCGTAGATGAAAAGAAACTAGGAATGTGATCTGGCAGATGCAGAGTGCCACGGTGGGCCAGGCCCACAAGAGGCCTTTGAAACTTGGCGTTGGCACCAAGAATGGATAATGATGCTCAAACAACAGGTCACTGAAGGTCATTCCCGAAGGAGTCAGAAATCTTAGGTTCAGACACAAGGCCAATTCTGAAACCAACGTGGGTAGCGAAAATCAGGAATCCTGCCAAGTGGCCTGCCTGCTGCCCCTGCCAGGTTTTATTTTAGTCTGCATCTCTCCTGTATCTGCTCTTACAGTGAGGGGATCTTCAGGGTGGTTTGCATTTACAGTCCTGAAGATTCCTCCCAGAAAGGAGAGGACAAATGAGATGTTGGAAGTATTTGGGCGCCTGCTTCGTGCTCAGCACCGCACTACTTACAGCGTCACCCCCACTCCCTCTTCCCGCACACACCCATGTGCACACACTTTAATTGGTTATGCTGGTTCCCTTGTCCCTGAGTCTGTCTGGGTACATGTATCACATTCCCAAATCCCCTGTACTCTTCTTAGCAAAAAGAAATTAAAAGAATGATCCTCCCCAGTTGTTTCATTGAAGAAGGGCAACCACTTTTTTGGTCTTTGATGCCCAAAAAAGATTAGGCTTGATATTTCCTCTCGTTCATTTCAAAAACAATTTCGAGCATCTGCTATGTACAAGTATTCAGGCACATTGAGGCTGTAGAAAGTGGGGTACGAACAAAGTAATTATCAAGGAGTAAGGAATAGGTAAACAGTATGCCTACTGAACTCAAACACATGGAAAAAAAAAATGATATTTGCCTTAAAATTAGCTTTGAGGATACCAAAGAGGGAGAGAGAGCAGTTCTGACTTTTCCGAGAGGGGGCATTTGTACTGCCCCTTTAAGGACAGGCAGGCACGTGACTGTGGCTCCTCAGAGGCCGTGGGAAGAGGGAGAGCAAAGGCTCCTGGACAGAACGAGCTGAGAGTGCCTGCCTGCTCCCGAAGGCTGGCAGTCTGTCTGCTGTGGACACAGAGGAGAAGGCTGAGACAGTACGGAGACTGGCCGCTCTCAGAGGTCAGGCACTTCCTGGGCCAGCATGCTACACCTGGCTCAAGAAACTCCAGCAAAAATAAGATCAAGTGTTTCCGCACGGTTGTTGGGAACTTTTACAGCCAGACTATCTATCTACGCATGGACATCCCCCGAAGGTCCCCGTCCATTCTGCGCATTATAAACTTCCTGTAAGCAGTGCTTTGGGCACTTCCTTCGCCTTGCGCCGTCTCTGAACAGATGCGCATCTTCCACTTACAGCCTCGCCCCTAGTCCCCATCCCCTCGTCCAGGACCACTTCCACAATTTGCCCTCTCCCGTCTCTGCCCAGGCTCAACACTGGCAACCATGCTTCCTACGGAAGCCGGCAGAGAGGCCTTTCTAAAACTCAGCCTTGGCCCTGCCGCTTCCCAACATCAAGTCCTTTCATGACTCTATTGAACACAAACAACTAATTAACAAGTTCAGTGTGTTCCGATCGGGAGGCACAAGAGTGAAACATGAGAACAGGCTGAAAGTCCCGGAGAGCCCCAAAGTCAAGTTGATGCCTGGTTTGAATAATAGAGAACTATTGGGCACAGGGCATCCAGGCAAAAGACAACCAGGAAGGGTGTTCTAAACAGGGACCAGCACGTGGAAAGGGCTCGGGGACAGGAACACCCATATTTGGGGACCCCCTGCACTTAGGGCCAACAGGGCAAAGGTGAGCAGTGCACTGGGGAGGGAAGCCAGGCTCCTGGACCCTCGTGCTCCCAGGATTCCAGTGGTGACAGTAAAACCTGCCCACCTGGCGAGTTCCCTTTCACCTCCTCAGGCTTTCTGCCCCCAGGTGACCCCTGGCCTCACATTCCTTGAATCGGTGACTCTTAGAACCCTATCCGTGCCCTCCTCCCACGCGATCGGTCTCTGCAGTGTTTCTGTCTCACATCTTCGGCCTCTCCTGTGCTTGACTACATATTCCTCTACGATGGAAGCAGGGGCGGGCTGTGGAGAAAGCACTTTCCTTGAAGACGAGGGCATCCGGAGTGCAGAAAGGGGAATAAAGTTCTATTTTTTGGTAGACCCAGGCAGGTGAAAAACGTTTCTAAGAGCCCGGAGCAGAAGTGTCTATGATTCATGGAATAATGTCACAGCCCGTCATACGAGCCTCCCATGAAAAGAATTGTTAAGGAAACTTGAGCTCCAAGGACAATTGCTCTGTAATGGGTTTCAGCACTCAACGCCATGGGCTTTCAAGATTCAAAAGAAAAGATTAAACCCCAAGGGTATAGGAAAACGGTCTCCATCTATTTGTCAGAGAGAGCGAGCCTGCCTGCACCTCCCACCCCCCACACACCCGCTTTCGAGAATGGCGTCTACCCAGGCTTGGCAGGGCTCTCGTTAATGGACAGTCCAGCGTCGTTTGGTGTTTTAATGATTCAATTCCACTTAATTCGGTTCAGTGGCTTTTCATAAAGCCCCTACTCTGTGCAGGGTACTGTGCTTGGGGCTGAGGAGACAAGAATGAATGCGACATCCATTCAAACTCTCCAGGAGTTGAAATCCTAATCGAAAGAGACAGACACATCACCCGGTTAGAGATAAATGCCTTTGCTTTTAAGAATTTTCAAATCCAGTGCGTGCAAAACAGCACTGAGCCCCTGCTTTGAACCCCAGTTGAAGAATCACATTCTCCAGGGATCCCCAACTTACGTCCAGCATGAGTTGGGGGGTGGGCAGCCTGATTTCTCCCTGGGTGGAGGAGGCTGAGATGCTGCACAAGGGTAATTTCAGACTTTAAGGGACTTGACAGAGAGTGACACTTTGGGCTATGAGAACCCATTTTGGGGCCACTAACAAATTCCCAGATTATCATGTAGAGCCCAAGGCCTTGCAGAGGCACTGTCCCAGTTTTTCTAACTTCACGATCCTAAGGTCTTCATCATTACTCTACCGATGAGGAAACAGAGGCCTGGAAGGGGGCCACCTACCCAGGGGCCCACACTTGCTTCCTCGGCTGATCCCTGGAGCTGCCCTAACTGGCAAGTTTCATCCCCTGGCACAGGACCTGGCACACAGCAGGCATGCAGTAAATGGTGGCTAGTCACAGTACCAGATGAGCTAAAATGAATGGAAGCTTAGCAAAGTGTCACATGCCTAAGGTCACAAAGCTAAGAAATGACAGACACAAGTTTTCTGAGCTCAGGTTCATTCTCTGTCCACAGATCTTCCCCAGACACCACAGGCACAGCCTTCCCGGCTGATACGAAATCCAACATCCGGCCTGGGTAGCATTTCTCTATTCACTGACAGCTACTCCTCCAGCATAGAAAGGAAACTCTCCACCCTCTTTCCATTGTTAATAAAGCATCAGTAATGGGAAAAAAATGTCAATGCTTCCCAGGGCCGCCAGCAGCATCTCCGAGCATCTGGCAGGGAGAGAAGAGGCTGGATGGATGCCCATAAAGAGAGAAGTTCCCAAGCCCCAAAACCCAAACTCTCAGTCATCTAGCACACCGCCCCTTCACTCTGCAGCACTTCTGAGCATTCGACGGCCCTTTCTCGCAGAACTGGGCCTTCACCGTCCATTCACGAAACCCCGACCGTGTGTCAGCATTTGACCAGGTGCTGGAGACACAAAGATGAACAACTACAGGCCCCTAAAATGCAGTGGTCGCCTTGCCACCCACAGCTGGCTGACAATTTCCTCGAGAACAGGGACCACACCTCTGCCCCTGCTGGAATGTCCTCGGGCCCAGGCACCATCCCGGGCACACAGCGGTGATCTCAGGGCCTTGGATGCCAAACCCAAGGTCACCCTGTAATGACAAGCCCAAGATTCCCGCCTCGGGAGTGAGCACCATTCTGTCCCCTTACTCAGCAGGAGAGAAGACAGGACAGAGAGCAAGGCTGTGGCTGGGAACCACCATCGGTGAATGGAAATTGTGAGAACAAGTCTGAAGTCCAACCTCCCTGAGCCTCGTCAGGCCGCGAGCTTCGCAGGAGAGTGTCTTCATTTTTGAAACTTATTTCCCTGAACGCCCACCTGCCAAAGCTCAACAGACAGCAGCCCCTATGCCCAGATCCTGTGCTCATGGCATTCCGCTTTACTCAAACCTGGGCCTTCTGCCGAAATATGCTCAGGCCACGGAGGAGAGAGAGGTGATTTTCCTGAGGCGCGTCAGCCGCTCGGCTTGAGAAATGTGTCTCTTCTGAGCTTTCTCACACCTGGGAACAGTCCGGAATGCGATATTCAGACATCGGTTGTTTCCTCTCCTTTTGTAACATAATCTCCTATGTAATTTCATAGTCGTTTCTTACTTATTGGTTTCTCTGCACACATTTTAATCTTAACAAAAATGTATTGACCGAGATCCCATAAATATTGGATCGTACAATCTGCTATTAACGCTCACAACCCTTTGATCAGACAGACATCATTTTGCAGACGTGGAACAGAGGCCCAAGGAGAATGTCACGCCTAGGAAAGGGCGGACGAGAACCTGAACCTAGGTCGTCACGCCCACGTGCGACGCGCACTGCCTCGCACGTGTGCGCCCTTCCGCTGCCACGTCCACACGCACGCACACGGACAGACCGGCATGGTCTCTAGCTCTTCACGGTGAATCGATCCCACCCGAGGACAGAGGAATGATACAGAACTTTCTGCAAATTCCACAACTTATGGCAAGCCCGCGGCACGCGCGGCCAGCAGAGCCAAAGGGTAAGAGCGCAGGATTGCAGCCGGGCTGTCCGCATCTACCCGTGGCCAAACCACTGACCTGCTGTGCTCAGCTTGCTCATTCATAAAATGGGACAACAGCCACCTCTACCTGATAGAGTCGTGGCAAAATACAAAGAATTAAAACAGGCAGGCCCAGGAGAACGGCGCCTGAGATGTTCGACGCACTCAACACGGGATGTTTGACCTGGCGGCAGGCGCGGCGCCAGCACGCGGCGTGCAAGGACTGTGCTCCGTCTAACGACGCTGCAGAAAAGGTAGCGTCGCCCTCATTTTTTTAGGTGAGGAAGCCAGCACTGCAAGTGTAAATCGCTTGTCAAAGGTTACACAGTGGGGAGAAGAAAGGAGGGTGCGAGAAAACCGCAAATCGAGAGACCGGGGGAAAAGCGCCCTAGAGCTCTGATGGCCGGCAAGACAGGACAGCGCGTGCGTGCGTGTGTGCGTGAGTGAGCTGGGAACAAGTCAGACCGAAACCTCCACGTCCTACGTGCTGGCTCTTCAGACGTTTCATGTTCTCGAGGCTTCTTCTGCACATCTGAGTTCAGAAAAGCGCTAATCTTCCAGCCCCAGCAGTGAAGAGCCTCGGGAAGAACTTCCCAGGAGTCTCTGCTTCCCTGTGATTGTTTCCTCGAAAGCCTCCCAGAGTGTAGGTAACTCGGCTCGAAAACGCTCCCCCTGTTCACCCCCCGCCCCATGAACACGCTTTTCAATCATCCAGCATTTATTCTTCATTAGTCACGAAAGAGTCAGCAAGCCGCATTCGTCGTGCTTACCTGAATGTCTGGAACTAAGAGCATGTCGAATGCATTCATTTTAATGTGCACATTTCAAATCGTGGATTTATGGCTATGTATCTTGTAATGCCTCAAGCTGGTGAGGATCAAAAACAAACAAACGAACAAACAAAAACCTTTGGAAATTGTTTCAAACTCCTGCTACCTTCCTCCAGCTACATCATCATCATCACCATCATGAAAGCAGTAGCTACTGAGGACCTATCCTACTAGTTCTTTTTTTTAATCGAGGTATAATTTACACACAATAAAATTTACTTTTTGAAGCATAAACAGGTGAATGAGTATTGATGACTCACTATAGCAAACCCTTTCACCCTAAAACGTTCCCCCGAGCCCCTTCTCCAACTCCCTGGCCCTGACAGTCACTGACGCGACTGCTATCGCTACAGTGTTGCGATTTCTAGAAGCTCGGATAAATGGAGTCATGCCACATGTGCTCTTCTGAGTCAGCTCTTTCACTTAGCATAATGCTTCTGAAGTCCACTAGTTCTTAACCTTCACTGGGTTTCGAGATCTCCGGGAGCATTTAGAAGTTATTCACATGTGTAGTCTCATCCCCTAGAAAAGCAAATTCCTTTTGTCTAAGGTGAGGGCCAGTTTTGTTTTAAAAGCTTCCAGATGATTCTAATGAGCATCCAGGTTTGAGAACCGCCAGCCTAGACCACACCCCCAGCGGCTTTACAGTCCTCACCACGAACTTGAAAAGTCCCGTTTTATAGGCGAGAACACCAAGGCTTAGGAAGAAGGTTAAGTGTCTTACCCAAGATCGCACAAACAGTGGTTGGAAAAGTGTAACAAACGAGTCTTTTCCAGCCCACGCTCCTTCTCCCATATCACTTCAGGCTAAGGAGAAAAATCTCCCACTGTGACAAAGAATCAGTTCTTGCACTCAAAAGAGGCCATGGAAAATTTTTACTTTAAAAAACAAAAAAAAAAACAAAAAAAAACAAAACTAGCTCCTGTTATTTGGCTGGAGGTGGATGGAAAGCATCTAAACAATTTCCAGAGCATGATAACCATGCTTCTTGCTGCAAAAATGGCTGAGCTGAAATTTACCAAACTTTCAGGAGGAAAGAAAGAAATCACCTTTGAGCTCAGAACAAGCCTCATAAATTTCAACCCAAAGAGTGAGCTGGAGACTGCTACAGGTTTCTGAAACACAGGCGAGTACTAAAAACGACTTGTCATAACGACAGCGAGGGCGGCGCCGTCGGACAAGCAGGCTGGTCTTGGAGGTCAGAATGGCCGGGGGGAACAACTCCCTCCGGCCCCTGGTTTCCCTATGCTAACTGCTAACTGGGCTCGGCTGGGAAGAAGCCTCTTTCTGTGGTGTGTCAGAGAGAATGCTGAGTCCCACAGACACTTCGGAATGAAGGCAATCTCTTTCTAGTTAGCTAACAGTCCAGGAACCATAGTTCTCAAAGGACGTTACTCAGATTCTTTGAAATTAGAAACACTGGCATCTTTAACAACCTTTGCACGATGTGTCATCAGTGCGAGGCTAGGTGCTAAGAATACAGTTGTTGTGACTTTGGCTTTTTTGTCTGTGATATCAGATACTAGGATGATACGCCAGCATTTTTTTTTTTTTCCAGAGGAATGTCAACACGTGTCTGTGGGTAACAGTCCCATCTCGACTGACTCATTCGTGACTGTATCATGTCTACACTTCTCACCGAGAACCACTGAGCGCATTGGCGGGGTGGCAGGAGCTCAGATGCAAGAGTGTCTGCGGATGCCAGGGGACAGCCAGGGAGATGGAACGGCGCTGCCCAACCCCACACCCTCCCTCAGAAGACCGGAAGGGCTCGTGAGCAGTCCAGACCCCTGGGCCCTCCCCCAAGAGCATGTTCAGTAGGAGCTGGATGGAGCTGTGCGTTAGTGTCCTAGGGCGGGTGTAACAAAGTACACAAACTGTGTGGCTTAAATGACAGAAACCTACCGTCTCACAGGTGTGGAGGCTGGAAGTCCAAGGTCAAGGTGTCAGCAAGTCTGGTCCCTTTTGAGGCTCTGAGGGAGAATCTGCCCCCGGCCTCTCTTCCAGCTGCTGGCGGTTGGCTGGCAATCTTTGGAGCTTTTGACTTCTGCTGCGTTGCCCCAATCTCCACCTTCATCGTCACATGGCGTTCTTCCTGGGGGTGTCCAAATTTCCCCTTTTTATAAGGATGTCAATCATTGTGCATTATAGTCCCACCCTATTCAAGCACGATCCTATCCTAACTTAACCAATTATATCTGCAGGGACCCTATATCTGAATACGGTCACATGTGAGGTACTAGAGATGAGTTTGGGAGGGACACGATTCAACTCACCAAGGCTGGGGCTGTGCTTTCGACCAACTGCTCAGGTGAGCTTATCAGCCTGGTTAGAGACCCACTTATGGTGGAGGCAGAGCCCTCCCATATATCCATACCCGTCACAGGAAGAAATAAAAAAAATAAAAATGCCTTTTTCCACCCTAAGTCCCTTCTGACTCCCCAAACACTTCATCTTTGTTTCCCTAAACCCATTTTCTCAGACCACAGGAGGAAGAAGAGGTTTAAAGGGTGGCGGGGTGGCCTGCAGAAGGTTATCACAACAAGGGGACACTGGCATCAGGGGCCACCTTTGCTACCTCCCCACTGAGGATCACAGTAGAGGCCAAGGGTTGTTTTTATCAAGAGAGTTTCTCATATGAGATGATGTTTAAAGTCTGAAAGTTTGCTCTTGTCCCTAAAGATGTTTGCTATTCCAAACACCAAATAAAATTGAACGTCGGTAAATAACATGTTCTTCTCTGTGACAAATTCAAAGAAATGGTATCTGCTCCTTTCAGCCACTGGCCTGACATTTAATTTTCTTGGGAAAGGCCACAGGCAAAAGTCCAGCATGGAATGTGCACGTGTCAAACACTACGGTGATAGCATGGCCTCGGTGACAAAGGAGGAAAAGGTAATTTACAACTATTATTAAGAGCCCCATAAATGTTTGATGCAAACAAAGAGCCGGCTGTATGTCACAGACCTCTGTGTTTTGTCTGAAAGGGCAGTTACCTGGGCGGGTGGCCACGTGGAGTCTGCGCCCGTAGCAATCCAGCCTGTGCATGAGCCCTTGCTCTGCCCGGGCAATTTCCTCGGCGGCTTCACCTGGTCCCCAGGTCTCCGCGTGCATGCCACGGCCTCTGAGGGACTTCCCACCGCGGTAGTACCATCCTCAGCCTGCTGCTCTCCTAGCCTGTTTGTTCGCGTCATAGCGCTAACACGACTTGCCACGATCTCGTTCAAGGGCTGTGTCCTGGTTCACTCCGTCCCCTCTCTGTAGTGTGTAAGGAGTATGAAGGTGGGTACCACGTCGGCCTCGTTTCCTGATGCATCTGGACCAGAGCCTTGTGCTGTCGAATGAATAAGCAGATGAGTGAATGACTTCACCCTTACCCTAAAGACAGAACTCCATCAAATATTCTAAACCATCACCATGGTATAAGCATTCTAATCTTAAAGAATCAGATTTATAATTCTAGGTAAACCCTCCGATCTGCCATCCTATCTTAAATAGGAAATCTTCATGAAAACCACAAATATCCTAGTGATCTCCTCTTCTGTAGTCCCTGGAAACTTGACCTTCACTTGCCATGGGGTGAGGCAGAAGAGGAGAACAAGGGTGGCTGGAAAGAAAGGACCCAGAGCAGCTTCTGATGCAACCATGACACACAGAATGGTCAGAGCCAAGGGCGGAGGGTGTCTGAAGGCAGAGAAACCAGAGGACGCTCTGCAGTATCCAACGTTAGGAAGTGATGACGGGCCAGACAGGGCACCGAGGGTGGCGAGCATGGAGACGTGACGATGACAACCACAGGTCCATCACAGAAGACTGGAGCTCTATTGGACTGGGGGGTAAGGAGGGCCTTGAAGAAGACTAATCTACCGATCATAAAAATCCTGATCATAGAAGACTAAATTGTCCTCCCAAAAGGAATCGAGCAACTGCCTCTTCCAGGGAGACCTCCGTTCTTTCCCCAGTCCATTCTCCAAGACCAGGGCCAAGAAAGGTAGGATTGGTGCCAGGGTGCCGAGTTTCGGGAGTGGCTCACTCTAGGGTCCTGCAGAGTGGCTCTTTGAACTTTGCAGGCTAGGGGCCTCTCTGGTCTCACCCTAGCCCCAGTGCGATCATGTATGAAGGAAATCCTAGAGTCAACCCTACTTCATTTGGATCTAGTGCCCCATCATGCACCCAGCTGACTTCTGATGTACCCTGGGCCAGACTCTGTAAAGGAAACAGAGGCAAATGAGAACCAGAGTCTGAACCAACAAGTTTATGATCTAACAAGGAATATGATGCAGTCAGCTTAATACTCCGGAGGCCGGGACGAGTTCTCTGAGGGGTCAGCGGGATACGGGAATTACGTAGGGAAGGAAAAGCTCCGTGGGGTTTGGTGTGATTCAGTTGGGAGGGACTCTGAGGAAGGAGTGAGACTTTGACAGGTGAAGCTGGAAGTTGAATGATTCACAGCAGAAAGAGACATGTGAATAAAACATGGAAAACGACAGGGTGTAAGGCAAAATTATGCACCGAGTGCGAATGAAAAGACTTAAAGGGCATTTTGTTCTTAGCCTGTGAAAGTCTGGCTGTCATCAAAGCCAACTCAGCTCTTCAAGCCTGACAGTTTTTCCCTCATTTCCTTTCTAATTAGTACAGGAACTAAGCTCTCCAACCTTCATTTCACTCCTCTGACTGGCTGTCAGCTGACATCAAAGGCGATGCACTTCGACAGCGCTCAGGGTTCGTTCCTTCGTCTTAACCCAAAGAAGAGTTTCCTCATCCTGACCTAATGAGTCTCTGCCAAGAAAGGCACCAGGCGGCAGCGCACGGGCCAGGAGGTTCGACGCAATGCGATGCCACCAAGCCACCCAGTTTCCAGAGATCCCCAGTGCCAAGAAGCCGATGAGGCTGAGAGCTGGAGCTGGAGCTGGCGTCCGGGGCGAGGGGCGGGCCTCGCGGGCACAGTGCCCGGCAGCTCCCATGAGGGGAGACGGAACGCTTTCTGATGGCTGCATGTAACTCACGATAACATCATTTCATTCTTAGAAGCAATTTCCATTACCGGCCCTGTTTATTATCACATTATTTTCTCAATAGTAGCAATAAACACACTAAACTCCCCCTGTTTGCTCACATTTTTATGACCGCGCACAGTCGTCAGCAAAGGGTAAGCTGTGAGGAACGCACACACCATCCAGGAGCCCCCCAAGGATCCCAACCCTGTGGCCTAAGAGGCAGCCAGGAGCCTGAGGCCACCCAGGGCCAGCGAGAGCCGGGAGGAACCGGGCAGGGGCCCCCGAGCTGGTCAGGCCCAAGGCTGAACACCACGGAATTTGTTTTAATCCCTCCATGGGTAGTTTTAACCTAGAAGGAAAGATATAAATAAATACCACAAGCAAATATTTGAGTACTCCAAAGACTATTTTTCAAACTGCAGGTCAGGACCCTCAGGTGGGTTATGAAATGAATTTCATGGCTCATGACCAGCATTTTAGAATAAAATAGAAAATAGATGCATGGTAGTAGGCAATTAGTTTTGAAAATATCTTTTGGCTGTGTATGTGTGTCCATAAGTATCCGGGTATATTATTACAGACACACACATTGAACCATGATTTCTTGCCATGAGTTGACGTCAAAAATGTTTGATAAACACAGTTAGTGATTCAAGCCTTCAAGGGAGATGGTGGGATCCCAACATGAAAAGAGCAGCTGGCTTTTAGAGCTGCGGAGAACGGGTTTGAATGCCGGCCTTCCCGCAGCCAGGCCGCGTGACTTGGGGCTCACCAGTTCTAACTTCGGCTCTGCCACCTGACGATGAGACTAAAACACTTGCTTCACGGGGCTGTCGTGAGACCGTGAGAGGCAAACGTGCGCAGCAGACAGAGCACTGGGCCTGGAAGCCCACCCCGTCTGCTCGGCTCTGCGTCGCTCACCAGACTTTGAGCCCTTTGTCTCTCTTGGCTTCAACCTCATCATCTGTAACATGTGGGTAATGATGTCTAATTCACAGGTTGTTGTGAGGATTAATGAGATAATAAGACATGAATGCGCTTGGGGAAAGGCAGGCGCTATACAGTGTGGGGGCTTCTTATTCCTATTTTTATCTAATGCTGTTTGCAGGCAGGGAACGCTGCCCTTGGTGGACAGAAGCTACTGGCTGAGGCCACAACTCGCACGAAGCCCCGTGCCCCCTACAGTGGGAGCATGATGAGTGACAGGGCCAGAGACAGAAAACCAGAATCTGGAAAGCTCTCCCTGATTTAGATGTGCTTCAGGGTACTCTATGGATGAGGGAAAAGAGGTCTTTCCAGAAGGTTCAAATGGAAGGTGGGCAGATATCCCTGTAGGAGACCCCGTTTCAAATGCATCAGATTATCCAATTATAAATTTTCTCTCAACCGACTGCAGCCTTTTAAAATTATTCGGTCTGGCATAAACTCAGCCAGAGGACGATAGTTCCCAGGCCTTGCATTGCAAAAAAAAAAAAAAAGATTCCCAGGTCATTCCATGGAGAATTTGTGTCTCCTGGCCTAGTGTGGCACTTAGCGATGTGACCTTTCTTAAAGCTTCCCAGGCAATGGTGGTAACACACCCTTTGCCTGGGAGAGACAAAACAGTCATCTTGAGACCTAGATTCACTCTCCGTAGGGACAGAGGACATTTCCTCATATGGTGGTTCTCATACTTCAATACGCTCCAGGGGATTATCAAATTGACAGGCTTCTGGGCCTCACTCCTCTGAGATGCCTGATGAGGTGAGGTCAAGGACTCCTCAAGGCTGATAAGTGCCCCCAGGGGCTTCTGAGACAGATCGAACAGAAACCAGCCCTTGGAAAAACACTACAAGTTACTGGCAACTCACTTCACCTCTAAACTTGCCCCATCAACTCTAAAACTGGGGCAATTCTAGTCCCTGTGTGTCACCTTCATAGGGTTTTTGTGAGGGCTGAATGAGAACAGTAACACGTAAATTGAAAAAGGCCACGCAGGGTGTTTATTGTGGTTAACCAAACAGCTGTGTAACTCAGAGCAGAAACATCTGCAAGCCAAAACCAAACATTTCCCATTGGTTTCAAACCATATTCTTAAGAGCAGGGGTCCCCAACCCCTGGGCCACGGACTCATGCCCGTCCATGACCTGTCAGAAACCAGACCACACAGCAGGAGGTGAGCAGGGACCAATGAGCAAAGCTTCATCTGTATTTGCAGCCGCTCCCCAGTGCTAGCATCACCGCCTCAGCTTCACCTAAGATCATCAGGCATTAGGTTCTCATAGGAGCACCAGTCTCTGGTGCCACAAAGGTTGGAGATGGCTGCTTAAGAGACAAAAGATCACAATTCCCTTGAAAACCAAACAAGGCGATAGAAAGACCAAGCCAAGTTTATTTTGTTTCTCACTCATTCAGCCACCTGATTCTTGCTGAATTCACCCTGATTTCTTCTAGCTTCTGGCCCATAGGGCAGTGCTTATTTTCAAGGACAAGATGTGTTTTTAAAGCCCATATGAAAGATGTATAAATTATAAATACTTCGCATGTGTAAACTGTTGCTGGTAAAATACATGAGAGCTGAGGACTCAGTCCTCGGAGACCATGATTTGGATTAAAACTGGGTCCCAGGGGAGCCCTAGACTCAGACTATCAGAGCCGGGAGGCACCTAAAGTCCTTTATATATAAGAAAACTGAGACTCAGAGAACGTCACCCCAACAGGGGTTATAAAATCCACCTCGTTTGACTCCCGAGTCACCGTTCTTCTCACCCCAGCAAGCCCTGATAGTAAACGTTTATTGAATTTTCACCATATTTTTTAAGTACACACTTAGAATTCAAGAAGAAATAGGATATAGTCTTTGTCTTAAAGATCTTTACAGTGTAAGAAAAAAAGATAAGAAAAAAAAAAATCTCATGGTAACAACTTCAGGTACCTCGGGCAACTCGCAAATCAGGGCAGAAAGTCTAGGGATGCACGGTGGGCCAGGCGAGCTGACACCTGGATAGACTTGGAAGTGTACATCCGGGCAAGAACTGGGGGCAGTGCCAGCCAGGCACACCCAAACAAGCACTGCTGAGGGGTGAGGGCAATGAGAGAACAGGTGTCTAAAGATCAGAGCACATGAAGGAGGGAATGGTTGGAGAGAAGGCTGGGTGCGATTCTGATGAGCCTAAAACACTGGGTTGAATTTAGATTGCCTGGAGGGCAATGAAAGCCTTTTGAACAAGGAAGCAACCTCGGATTCTAAAATCACGAAATGAGAGCTGAAAGGAATCTCAGCAGTGCTTCTCAGACTTTAGAATATATTGAATCACATTAAATTCTTGCAAATTCTGATTTAGCAGGTCTGGGGTGGGATCTGAAATTCTGCATTTCTAATCGGATCCCAGGTTATACGATGCAACTGGTCGGTGGACCACACTTTGAGCAGCAAGATCAGTGTTCATCATAGCCCAGTGGGTTTCAATTCTGGTTATGTATCAGCATCACCTAGTGAGCTTTACAAAAACCACCAATACTTATGCCTTATGCAGAAAATCAATAAAATCAGTATTGATGGGGGAACACGGACGTTGATTGCTTTATACGCCCTGCAGTGATGCCAATGTGCAGCCAGAGTGGAGATCCTCATCCCAGAGCAAGCTCTTCTGACTGCAGAACAAACCGAGTCAGAGCAAGGAGGAAATCTGCTCAAGATCACTCATTTCAAAGACCAGACGGAAATGGCCGCAATCACACTGCTTTGTGCAACAACCTTTAAAAGCTAAAAAAAAAAAAAGGCTGGAAGCCACAAATCTTACTTGGGGTATTTTTCTGGCGATAGATTTGGGTGGCATCCTTCGAGGTTCTTCTTATATATCGGCCTTTAATCTTCTTGATTAACAAGTGAAGAGAAACCCCTGTGAACTTCCGTCCTGTCAGCTGCAGGATCCTATAATGAAGTGTGTGGAAAGCTTAATATGAAAAACTGGCAATGTGTTACAATTACGCTTGGCTGGCTAGAAATTGAATCCCACAAGTGCAAAGAATTTAAAATTTAAAGAAGTTGGGGACTGGGGTTTTCACTTAGAAAAAATAAAAGTAAAAATTTGTCCCTTTGACTTTTTTTTTTTTCCTCATCCCCAGAGGCAGCTTCGCCCTGGGTTGAGGCTCTAGCTCTACTGAGGCTTCCACAACTCTGTGTGACCTTGAGCCTCTGTTTTATTCTCAGTGAAATAAAGAGAGAAAATTAGATGATCTCTAGCCATCCTACTCCAATGGCTAGGGATCTACAGTTCTAAGAAAACATAACTCAGTGGGGAAAACGGGGTACACAACTTAAAAAAAAAAAAGCCAGCAGAGTAACGAATTAAAAAGTGAGCAGAAAAGACAGTGAGAAAGAAAAACTTTGATTCTGGCAGATAAACACTAGTTGCTTTTCCAATATCCAAGATCTCTTTCTTCCTTCTGATCAGAATTCGATTATGTTTGAGAGAGCAATGGGTCAAGGTAAAAATTACAATTCCCAGACTCTCTTGCAGCTCACATTGACCACGTGATACAACTCTAGCCAATAAGAAACCAGTAGAAGTCAGCAGAAATTTTCTGGGAAAGTTTAGTTTTTCTAATGTAAATGTTATCTCTTTCTCCTTTCTGTTTCTTAGTACCTCTTCCTACATGAAACATATTTATAAATTCCCAGTCCATGGAATCCATAAATGCTTTCAAGTAGTATTACTTGACATATAAACAACTAGTAAACATACAACTAAATTGTTATCAGAAAGACCACTTTGACATTGCTCATAGAGATCGTCCATCAAAATTTCCAAGCCAACTAATTCACCAATAATCATTAGCCCAGTGATTGTCAGAAGACCAAGTTGTTGAATTATTGACTACTAAAAAAAAAAAAAAAAAAAGGTTTCTATTAACCAATTATAAAATTCATACCGGTTCTAGTTCCTTTGAGGGTGGCTAATGGTAAGAATACTTTTTGGTTTGCGATTTTTATATTTTAAATTTCACCTATCAGGCAGGTCACAAATGTAAAATATTTTATACAGGTAGGATAGGTTTCTTTCACTCGGTGTATTTTCAATCCAAGTTATTGCCATTTCTACTTAGTTGATTTTCTGACTTGTTTTCATGATTGAGAGAAAAGAGTTGATACGTTAAATAGTGCACCAAGCCTGGGAATATTTCATCTATTTATCTGTATGTATTACACTTACATCTTACACAAACATACACACTCAAGCTCATATCCACGCAGACCTAACTTGCTTAGTGAGGCTGACAAATATATATTATAACACTAGACCATGTGTAAGGAATAACTCATACAGAAATTACACGATACCAATGGAAGTAGTGAGGGAGACATAACATATCAGGTCCTATTGGTAAGTGGGCACAATTTGGGATGAGAAACACAGCATTGCTGTATTCTGTATAATGAACAATCGATTTGCAAAGACTGTTCAAGAATAAAGAAGAGCCTCTGTGTCTGCCTGGGCATGAACCTTTCCATGTGTGAGTGATAGCAAAGCAGGTTTACAGATGCACTTGTGCAAAATCTTTCCCACGCACAAAATCCTGGTGTACTCTGTACAGCTCCCTCATGTTTCTCCTACTCAAGAAAGTAAATCCATGGACTGAGGAAAATAGGAAAAGAGGAAGAACTGAATTTAAAACGTACTTAGGGGGAGAGTCTGTGCATTCATTAAAATTCGTGAAATTCATCACTACACATTACAGTGAAATTCAAGATTCACAAAATATAATTCAAAAATGCACAGAACATTAGGCCAGCCTCAGTGAAGTACACAAATAATTGCCATGTACTTTCTTTTGGGGGTGGTAGGGGAAGAATGGTGGTTAACGAAGTGTTGGGTGAATGGATCCTTTAGCAAATTGCTCTCTAGGTCATTTGCTAGCCTAGAATCAGAGGTGGGCCAATTGATCCTCCCCAGGGGAGACAGGAAACTAACTATTCAGTAAACAGTCTATAACTGATTGTCAGTGAGTTCACCTATGGCCTCCCATATCTTGAGATTGGCATTATTAACAGGTTATTTTTAAACATTAAAATAAACATTTTGATTACAACAATGGCATTATCTTTTAAAAACTGCTCATCAATGAAAACAATTCCATTGTTTGACAGGTCTGATGTTAAGCTTCCTGGCTAACTAATATTATACTGTGGGCTTAATATTAGCTTAACAAGTCTCCTAATTTATGTTGAAAACTCTTAACTAGAAAAAAAATAAAATAAAAAACGTTCTCCGCTTTCACTGTTCAGATCCAGCAGCCGATCATCTGCGTGTCACACACCATTCATGCCCCAAACAACCTATGTGGCGATTGGGATTTCTCTTTAAGGGGCACCGAAAAACAATAGAAAAAAATTTGTCTTTAGTTGTAATTGTTTCAAGTTCTTACTTTAATGTAGAGTTGTCATCACAAAATATATTTAAATATCGTCTTTGAAATGCTAGGCATTTATTTAAATATCGTCTTTGAAATGCTAGGCATATTTATTTATTTCAGAGAGGCCTTGGAGGTTTCTGTATTTTTCTGTGGGCTGACACTGTTCTTCCACGTGTGTGTGTGTATGTGTGTGCGTGTGTGTGTGTGTGTGTACGTGCGCGCGCGCGCGTGCACGCATATACGTGCATGGGAGAATGCAATGGTAAATCACATTCATTCTGAGAGGAAGAATAACATCATAGTTGATTTCAAATGGAAAATGAACCTCCCGACGGTCCAGCAAGGTCCTCCCCGCCTCTGACGTGACCATGTTAGTCCCTTTCCAGCTGCAGCAGCTCAGGGGTTTCCGTTTAAACATTTTATACCCACTTCCTCTGGCTACACCACGGCGCCAACACTAGGAGGGAGATTACAAGTCCCCGATCGTCCTTTCATTTGTCCCCCAGTGTTTCAACAAGCGCATGCGACTCTCTGCTTTAAGCTTTACTCCTTCATGGTCCTGGGGTTCATCTCTCTAACTTAAAATCCAAATCCGCCACTGCCCTACTTCAAAACCTCTGGCGAATGCCCGTCTGCTACAGAACGAGGGCAGATGCCTTAAGATGGCAAACCCGGGCCTGCGCAGGCTGGCCTCGGTGCCCTGTGGGGCCTCGGTGCCCTGTGGGGCCTCGGTGCCCTGTGGGGCCTCGCCTCTCAGCACCATGTGCACTCGCTTGTGCTCTCGTCTGCTGGCTGCCATCTCTGTGCCTTTGCCCCAAAGTGTCCCTATCTCTGTTGTGGCCATTCCCGTTCCTGCAGGATGCCTCGCCATTCTTCAGTTTAAGCAAGTCACCTCCCCAGAGGCCCTTCTCAGAGCAGAGTTTGGTGCTCTTGACTTTATACAGATTTAAGTCTCTACGTGTTGGTTAACGGCAGTGTCTGTACTGGACTTCACGCACCTAACTTCACGCACCTAACTTAACCTCACTAAGCCTCTAGATGGGGTCTTTAAAATGAGAATAATAGTATCCAACACAGTTTATTGTAAAAATTAAATGATAATACCGATCCCTGAACACATGTTTTTCTCCCAGGATATTAGACTAAACCAGTCACCAATTCAACTGCATTTAACCCACATCCTAACATATGGGCATCCTAGAATAAGATGTCTAGTTTCTAAAAAGAAAGGAAAAAAAGCCGTTTTCTTCATCTCAAGAATCTTAGACGAAAAATTCTTTTCAAGAAGCCATTGTAATCTCCTTCCTGCTGGGAACGAATGCCACCAGCCCCTATCACGGCCATCGTTGCCTCTGGGTTTTTGAGGCTACATAATGCTTAGCAGACCATACAGATGTTCCCTCGGAGGCAGTGGGGAAGCTTCTGCTACACGAAAATCTAGCTACAGCCAGGCAGACCCAAACGTAGCTATGGTGAGGCTCTGAAACGCACAGAAGCAGATGGATTCCGAGGAATGCATTTCATAGATCCTTGCTAGACTCTCCTCCTTAGTGAAAGTATGATCCTTATGTCTCTAGGGCTTCCTGAAGCTTCCACCAAACCTAGCCATGACCTTGGGAGGTTCAGACTCAAACTCAGCTCTTATAACTAGGCTACACAAAGGCCCTTGTGCATGTGACTTCTTTTTATTCTTGCTTATTTTTCATTTCGCTTTATCTAGTGTTGGGCACACAGTACCCTGTAAATGCTAACCATTGGTATTATTATAGACTGCAAGCTCCTTGAAAGCAGAAGCTGTGTCTTTTTTTATCTTTTTATCCTGATACAGTGCTTAACACAATACCTGATACCCAGAAAGACCTCAATTAATATTGTTTGAGCTAATGAATTATGGCTATAATTAGCAGTTGTAGAGGAATTTGTAATACATAGAGAATTTACATATTCACCCCTTAATTATCTTTAAAATGATGCTGTTACATAATTTGCATTATTTTCTATTAAGGCAGGGATTCAGGGAAAGAACATGGCTCGCCAACTCTATAGAATTAAAGACGCAGCCAAGACGCAAACGCATATGTTGTTTTCCCCTTTTTTCCTTTCTTGCTATTACTTTGAGTTTAAATTTGATAGTCTATCGATACTCAATGATTAGTTCATTCACTAATTTTGACATAGCAATGTTATTCAGATACATGTGCTGCCCAGAGAAAAAAGGCTTCTGATTTTTTCTTCTCATGGGCAACTCAATTGGAGTTTTTGTCAGCCTCGGAAAACCCCACATAACCATGATTCAGATTTATTACTAACCCATAAGCTGCGCCAGAAAGAAAGTGAAAGGAAACACAGAAGTCATTATCTGCAAAAGGGAATAGTCTGAAATCACTTCCATCAAGTGCAATGCCAGAAATCTCAGCTGAATTTCTGGAGGAACACATGTAATTAAATCGATGGTTTCCTAGAACACTCTAAGTTATAACACTCCCAGTATTTAATATATAGAAGGATGTTATTCTTTCAGTAAATCCTGACTGTATTAAAGTTTCAGGTGATGGATGAACGCATCTCTGAATGCCCCTTGTCATTTTTACTATTTACCCACTCAAAAAAGTTCCAGTCAAGTTATTATTTTGCAGTTAAAATACCCTCAGATACTAAAGGTTCCAAAAACCCATGCCTCATTGTCAAGAACATTCTCATAATTTAGACACAAGCTTTTTATTAAATACATAAAGGTACAAAATTTATAAACCTCATAAAAACCTTCCCGTTTCTGTCCCCTGTGCGTCTGCCTTGCTGCCGTCCTCGTCATACAACACAATTACAGGTGACGTTTCACATGATGGAGCGATGCGGAAGGCAACCTGGGTGATGTCAACATCTTCGAAGCCTCTTTCTAAAGTGGGAAATGCATCCTTTTATGCATCCGACCCGTGACCTTGTGAGAAGTAAAATAAGGCTGCCGGCTCCCTTGCCCGTTCCATATGGTTTGGAAGGGGAAGAAGCCAGCCCACTGCACAGAATGAAAAGGGTGTGTGGGGGTGGGGGGAGGGTCGTAGGTGACTGTTTTCAGGTAAAAACCTTTTTTCCTCCCCATTCACGCCCTAACAGCTTATGGATTAAAGATAATGGACATGCACAGCACAGGGTCAGGTCAAAAATGCCAATAAAGGGACAATCTGATGAGAAGTTATGTGACTGTCCTCAGAAGAAGATCGGGAAGGCGGTAATCCCAGAAATCTCTCTCCAACAAGACCCACTCCAAAAGCTTTAGCTGAGTCTCACGTGATTTTGGAGGGAGAGCTGCTAGTGCTGTACAGGCCCCAGGTCATTCAGTGAATGACCTTCTTTTTAAAGAAGTTTTTTCTCAAACCTCAGATGCAGAGGGTCATAAACGTTCTTTGTAAATTACAAACTATTATATGAATTAAGGTGAAATGATTGCTATAATGAGAAGAGTGTTTCTGTCCCCACTGTCCCCTGAGAGGCTCTGTACATGGGGGGAATGCATCTTACATTTTCCCTTCCACTCACTGGGACTAGCTACAGGGAGACACCCACACCAAGAATTTGGTCTGGGCCAAAGAAAAGATGAAGCTATAAACTGAAGGACACTCCTGGTCTTTGCACAGTGAATTGGGGGTGATGAGAGATAAATGAGAGCCCTTTGGAATGACAATGTTAGGAGCCCCGTTTCAAACGTCTAAGTGGGTCCTTTGCTACAGCCCAGTGTATGATGGGAAGGGAAGGAAAGAAGGGAAAAGCAAGCTGCTTCCTCATGGAAAATGCCTTCCCCCTCCCCACCCCGGGCACAAGGAAAATCCTTGCAGACTGTACATACTTTAGAAAAAAAAAAAATGCCTCTCTTCTATTTATTTAGCCTGTATTGTTTCCGAGAATTATTATCTGTCCTGAGAGCAACGTGTGCATGGGTAGACGTCTATCCACGTGGGACAAAGACCCCAGGAGAAATGAGGGCATGCATACTTTTTTCAGTCTGGTGAAGAGATGTGAGAAGTGACCGGCCTTGGGATTCAATCTCCTGTCTCGAACTGCTCTACAGAAGACCGCTATGCAGTTGATCTTGAGAGAACAACTCAGGCTTCGGGAAATGTGTACCGTTATGCATAACTGTGGCTTCTGTTTGCTGAGGTTGGGGGAAGAGGATGGATCTACAGTGAGAATGATCTCTGAAGATGGATATGGAGTTTTCCTCAGGTGAGACTGAAACCCACACTCTGCAGGATTAAGCAAATGGATATCACTTTGAGGTGGTCATCCTGATTGGACACCTATAAGTAACATGGCTTATTTTCATCCCTTGGTTGCTGAAAACAATCTTTTTAACATATAACACTGACTCTCACCCCCAAAGCTGTAATTCCCTTTTATATCCCCAAACCTCGGTAAAAATTCTTAGACAATAAAACGGAATTATATTAGTAGAGTTATAGAAAATTAAGGGCCCAGGCAGTAAGGAGATCTACACAAAACATCTCTAGTGAGGCCAGTGGGAGACTGACACCTAATGGAAGGAAAAATGGCCCAGGGCACCAGTTAAAAAGCAGCAGAAAGTGAACATGGGTTGCAAGTGATAACAGATGGATTCGCATTTCTGCAAAAAAGTAGCTGCCTCCTGGGTAATTCCTGAGCAGCTATTGGTACAAATCCCTCTTTTCATAAATGTTCTAGTGGGAGTTTTCCCTTGTTTACATTATACTGCTTATGATTCTATCATCACGCTGTCCCATAAATACTTATGAAATTGAATAAATGGAATGATTTATTCGCTCTACAAATATTTGTCGAGTGCTGACTCTTGGCATACACAACACGTTCACAGAAGCACTGTACCTAGACCCCCACCTCTGTGCATGCATGCATATACATTTTCCCATACCCGCCCACGTGGAAGTGACTGTACACATTCGTGCATATGCACATGTACACCTAAGCACCCAACGTCCACATATATACATATGGAATATGCAGGACACACACTTCCCAGACTTGGGAGTTTCGGTATCAGCCACAGTGTGGAAGACCTAACACCCAGCATCAACCTGGGCAGCAATGGCAGAAGCAGAAGCTCTCTGTTTCCCTGAGCTGGCTCCCTCCAGTTTTCTGCTCTGGCTGCAGGAATCCTGGCAAAGCAACAGCTCTAATTGCCCCCTTTACTGATAGACTTGGGTCCTCCAGGGAACTTTTGACTCTAAATAGTCAGAAACCCTGTTTCACATAGCTGGTCTTAGGCAACAGATTGCTAAGTTGGTTGCACTCCCCGTGAGCTCTCAGTTACTGCCTCTGCCTGATGCTCTAACTCTATTCCAAGTTGTCAATCACCTGGCCAGTTAGGGCACACACAGGTGTGCATGGCTCGGATGTCTGCTAAGGCATAGCAAGAACCAAAAGGAGATGAAATTGCCAGAGGAAAAATAAAGAAAAAGGCATAGATTCCTATGGAAGAGTGAAAAAAAGATATAAATAGTAGATGAGAGAAAAATAAGCTCAACCTCAGTGGACGTGATAGAATGCAGACAGGATCGAAATACTAAATGAGCCAAATCTGAAGGATCAGAATCAACTTGGTAAATGCTGAGGAAGCTACAGGGTTGTCCCCTGTGCTCAAAGCACGCTGTGTCTTACCAAGGTAGGTGCAGCTCCTTGAAAACTTCAATGAGCAGACCTAGCTTTTAAAAATAAAAAGTAAAAGTAAACGGCATTTAAAAATGTCCACTAAAACACAAATTAAAATAATCATTAAAAAGAAATTAACCACACGTGTGCAGTCATCAGGTTTCCTGTTCTCATATGTGCAGATATTGAATATTTCGCAGACTAGATTGGGTATTTGTCTAAAATATTGGATTCATTGAGCTCAGGGCTTGCACAAGTCCGGCTTGCACAAGTCCAGCGTCTGTACATATTTGTGCACTGAAAAACTCGGTGAGTGGTAAAGCAGAACAATCGACCAGAAATAGAACGGATGGGGTTTCTGAAAGGGAAGAACACACATGACGAAACTGGGCTTTCTCCTGCAATATGCGAAAATGAATGCATTGCATTTCTGTGTCCTTTTTGTTTTGGTTTGGTTTGGTTTGGGGTGTTTGTTCTATTTGAGGGAACGCAATGTTTTACCTAAGACATTTTTATAGGTATAAGCTAATTGTTTCTGGCTCAGCTTCTCTCGGTTTGGGGAGTTTTCACAATGGCAATATCATTCTTCATTCCTCTGACTCATCTTTCTTTTGTACAGTGAAAATACTGGTGATTCTACTGAGGTTATAAATATGATCAATGATGTTATAAATACAACAGTGATAAAAATAAATTGTTTTATTACCTTTAAAATGGTTTACATTCATTATGACATAATTAGCAAATAAAATGCTTATCTGAATTTAATATTTTTAAAGAATACAAATGAGCATTTTTATATTAGTTTTCAACGTGGCTAAGTTTAAGATTTATTTTACTTAACCTCTTGAGAAACTTTTTAAAATTCTTACCATCCATTACCAGAGATAGTTGGGTCCCAACAATTTGACTCAGCTATGTAAAAACTACTTATTGATTTCAGAAACATAGCTATGTAAAAACTACCTATTGATTTCAGAAAATGTTAGAGGCTGTGCAACAATTTATAAAAAAAAATTTTTCATATTAGAAGGAAAATATCCCCAGGATTTACTCTTTGCTCTTGTCTTCAAAATTCTTTTGAAGTGTGGTGTCAAAAAGGCCAAGGTTAAAAAAAAATCCACAGTTTACAGAATCAAATACCATAGGGAGTTCAAGTAGGATAATTCCTGAAAAACTCTCCAGGATCTGGAAAACAGGAGATACTTAGTACCCTTTGTGTGAGACATTTCAAAGACTAAGGTATAGCTTATAGAATGATGAGGAATGACAGGCAGGGAAGTAGAAGAAGCTGAAGGTAAATTAAGAGAACAGTTTCTTTCTGGCTGTATCAGTCAGCACACAGGCATCCTGGCCCTCTGAGACGCCATGTCAACAGATGCATCTATGTTCTCCATGCAGGGAAAGAGAAAATGGAGTTAAAAAATAAAATAAAATAAAATAAAATAAAAAATAGAATAAATAAAATAAATAAAATAAAATAAAATAAAATAAAATAAAATAAAATAAATAAAAAAAATAAAATAAAATAAAATAAAATAATAAAATAAAATAAAATAATAAAATAAAATAAAATAAAATAAATAAATAAATAAAATAAAATAAAATAAATAAAATAAATAAAATAAAATAAAATAAAATAAAATAAAATAAATAAATAAAATAAAATAAAATAAAAATCTTCAACCTGGGGAAGACACCTCTGATCCTTCCATATCAAAATATGTCCTGCCCTGTGTATTTCGTACCCAAATAAGAGGAGTTACCCCATTCTGTTCTAGGGGTGTGTATTTACATATGTGTGTATTCACATGAGTATCGGTCACTAGATTATATCTCTTTAAGGGTAAGAGATCTGCAAATCTTCAACTTTTTATCATTCCAGTGCCTAGTGAGATGCCTGTCCAATAACATCTGTCTAGGTTTATGCCAATGCAAAGTTCTCATTGTATTTTTTTTCTCTTTAAGTCATCTCATATAGATTAGGGCCCAGCCACAGAGCTGACAGATGGCATTGTATATAATCACCAGACAGCACAGAATTTGGAATGTCAGAGAGAATTGCCTTCACATAATCAATGGACTGAGTCAAGGCCTTTGTGAGTAAAATTGTGACAGTTCCTTAACTGGCATGTCCCACCCCCATCTTCAAATCCACCCCTCATTCCTAGCCCTACTCCAAACTCTCAAAAGTCTCCGTTTATTGCCCTAGAGGAGAGCAATCTCTGAATCACAGAATGTCAGTTCTGGGAGGGATCTTAAGATCTTCTAATCCTTTGGTTCTCAACTTCATTTCTGAGAAATTCAGGAGTAAACAGAGATGATCGGTCACTAAAATTCAAGGGGGTAACTCTAAAGGAGCTTCTATTACATGTCAAGCAATAAATTAGGTACTCTACATACATTATCACATTATATAATACAAACAAACCCAAGAGGTTTTCCCCAATCCTCAGAGAAAAAGAGAAAAGCTACTAAATACAATTTCTTAATTATAACATTTTCTTGCACTCATTTTCATGAACTTTTAGGTCCTTCCATGGCTTTTCTACTGGCAGGCAATTTAAAAAAACAGTTGATAAATATCACAGCTGTTATCAAGGGTCCTTATTCAGCCAGGTAGGTTCACTCTTCACTATACCACGTGGTTGGCAGACCTAGATTATTTTTATCCTGCTCGTATGTGGTTTCTTAAAAATATTTTCTGTGGTATTTCTATTTGAAATTCAGAAGAATAAAGAAATATAGAATACTTTCTGCTAGAAAAATCTTTCCGGTTGGTATATAGAAATTAGAATAATGTCATTGCATGTGAGAAAAGAAAACCCAAACTTCCTATTGATCTACTGTCTAAACAGATTTGAGGACGCTGCTGTGTTCCACGCCTTCCATTTATAGATGCAGAAAGTGATGCTTAGAGAGAAAAGACTAATTCTAAGTCATAATCCTAAATCAGCAAATTATTTCTCTTGAATCTAGGTCCAGGCCCACAACACAGAAATGCTAAGGGCCTAAAACTGGGTTCTCTAAGCAATTTTTGAACACTAAAAACTACCTGATTATGGATTCTAAAAAAGCCACCAGGAGGAAAAGGTGGTGGTTAAACAGAAAAATTTTTTTCAAATTGCACACTTAGGTTCACAAGGAGAAAAAAAAATGTCCAAGTGGCAGAAAATTGCCATTAGTGCCTAGAAGGAATATATATAGAATAAATGCACGGATTTTGCTATCGTTATTGTTATTATGTGTGTGTGCTGGTCAGGATCGAGAGCCATCATCAGGAACAGGAAGGATGGAATGCTCACCTCAGCAAGATACTTGCCACCTACAGCAGGAAGTACGGGTCTAAGTAGCTAGGATCGGGAGTAAGGAGGAAGAGTTGTGGGCCATTTCAGGACAAAGGTCCTATTCAAGGCTTTTCTGATTCATCAAAGTCCCTTAAACTGGAGCACCTGGCAATTCAGCACCCAGCCCGGAGAGCGAACATAGTCATTAACCAAAACATATAAAGGAAAAGAGGCAAGATTTCAAACAATCTTGGGATCAAATCCCAGCTGCGATTTTCAGTTCTGTCAACCTGGCCAGGTTATCTGAACTCTGTGGATTTCAATTCTTTATAATTTGGGGATTACACAATTAAAATGAGACAACGTATGTAAAGCTTTGGCTCACGCCAGGTGCTTAGCGACCATTAATCTGCTCCCAAATCCTCACGTGCATCCTGAGTATCTAATCCCCTCTCCAGCTTATATTGTTGCTTTCGGGTGTCTCGTTCTCTAAGCGCCATCATTCCTTCCACCAAGGATGTCTACCTTGGGCCCTGCGGAGATGTCTCTCTTTATTCTAACTTCCTTCCAAGCCATCAAACCAAAGGTGCCAGTCACCATAATATAATAGAAATTGAAGGCTGACTCAGCAAATCTCAAGCGCTCTTCCCTGGGTGTAAAAGCTAGACCAAAATGTGTTAGAAAACCCTTTAGTTTCAAAACTCAGAAATCTCACTTTCTGAAGCCAGCTGCAAAAGCTGATGAAAAATCGATAGCATTGGATTGTAAACCTGTCAAAACGATAGTGACGGTGGCACAGGGACGGTGGCTCCCGGGTATCGATTCCTCCCTGTTCCTTTCTCCGTCATCGCACATCCCCGTCATACTAATGACAGATTCTTCTTTCTAAGTTAATCTCCGGACAAGGGAAATCAATAGGTAGTTATCGTGTGTAAATTTTCCCATCCTCTAGAGCCAACAGTCCCCCTTGCTTTGAACTCAAAGGGCCATGCCATGCACAGCACACGCTGCAAGAGGGGACATCTAAGCGTGTGCTGGCTCTCCTTAACGCAAGGGCTGTGCCAATCCAACACACGATGGGGAGAAAGAAGGACACTCCATGGGCCACCACGGATGTTGAAATGATGAAGATATGACTTTCACGGAAAAAGAGATGTTAGAGAGGCAAAAGATGCCAATCGACCAAAGTCTGGTATTTTCCGACAGAAAAAAATAGGCATAGGTGAGCTTTCCGCCCCCTCGAAAGTCACTGAATTGGGCTGACATTAGACCTGGAGGGGACATGAGACAATATTTGGTTCTCCGAGTTGCATCTTTTGGACGTGGTTTGAAAACAGAATCATTTTGCCCCAATGAGTGCATCGCTTTTCAAACACAATATCGAATTCTTTTTCATTTTAAATGACACTAATAAAAAATGTGAAATTTTATCGAAAAAGTGGAAGTGACACAATTTTAAAGCATTTGAAAATCACTCATCTAGATCAAGTCCCTCAAGTGACGGTGGGGAACTGAGTGCAGTGAGTCCACAAGTTCGCACTGATGGTAAGTGACGATTATTTTATAATATCAGTATCGGTTATATGTGGTTAAGATAACACCAGTAATGGTTATAATAATAGCTATAATTTATTGAGCATTTACATCTGTGACCACTCTGGGTAGGCACTTTACATAAATATTTCTAATCCTCAGAGTAATTCCACACAGTAGCTACTATTACAACCACTTGAAAGCTGAGAAAAGGAGGCTCAGAATGTTAAATCATTTCTCCAGGATCACACAGCAAATGATCAGAAGATCTGGGATTTAAAGCCAGCCTATTTAGCCCCACGTCAAATACGTGCGCCAAATATTTATATGACACATATTTAGTTGCTTAGTGAGGAATCAGGGTAGGTAGGAGAGCAGGAGAGGTGTTGGGAAAGACTGGAGAGTTTGGGGAGGAGGAAAGAAAGGGAGGCTATTCCAGATAGAAGCACTTAATCCAAACTGTAGAAAGAGGGACAATGAGACAAGATTTCCCTATGATCTAAGGAAATTCTGGACTCATCAGGTTCATATAACAGAACCAGAAGAAATGAGATGGAAGAAGGGGCTGAGAGTGCGTTGGGAGGGAGGTCGACTGTTTGGCGAAGAACTTAAGATTGAGAGAAGAGTGTGGAACATGAGAGGTAGAGTTAAAAGAGGCAAGAAAGTTCCCCAAAGGGTTATTTCGGTGGCCTCAATATCACTCTACAAGGACCTGGACTCCAGGGGCTAAAAAAGGAGGACGAATGGGAAAGACATTGCGAAAGAAAACAGATAAAGCCAGGAAACAGCGAGGTTTGGAGGACAACGGAAAGGTGACTCTTATAGACGTTTCACCTTGATGCTCGTGGATGAAGACTATTGCAGAAATATTAATGAAGTAATAGTAACACTATGAAGTATGTGAGACTCCTGATTTCTGTAGCAATTTTCTAGTAACAAGTGCCTTTCCTATACATGTCTTGGAATGCTTCTGAAAGGTGAGCAAATCAGATATCACTCTCCTCATTCTAAAATGAGCACTCGAGAGCCCAAAGAGTTTAAGGGACTTGCCCAAGGCTATAGGAGCTTTCGAGTTGAAATCTCTTAGAGAGTTCAAGCAATCAATACTGCGAAATAAGTATAAGCGGGAACTCCTGATGGAACAAGAGGCACTGGGCGTCTTCTACCCAGAGATGCTGATGTCCATACAGGATCACACATCTTATCTTGAGAATCAACATTTTGGTCTATCGCTCATGTCTCCCTCCCCTAGACTTGTACAGAAGCCTCCTACCAGGCTTCCCTGCCTCAGCCCATGGGCCCTTCAACCCATTCTCAATGCAGCGGTCAAAACAAGTCTACTGAAATATGTTAGCTCCCGTCAGTTCTCCGCTCCAAACCTCCACCAGTTTCCCTCTGAATAAAGTCTAAAGTCTAAGGTCAGCATGTGCTCTGCCCCGTGACCCCTTCCAACCTCATCTCCTTAGCTCCCCCACGGTGCTCACTCCACCCCGCAAACTGGCCTCCTTGCTGTGACTCAAGCCCACCAGGCTGGCCCCCACCTCAGGCTTGTGCTCTAGCTGTTACCTCTGCACAAAGCACTTTTTCCTGGGTGATCACGTGACTCACTTCTTCCCACCCTTGAATGCTCACCTCACCAGCCTCTCCCTGGTATCATCATAACCACATAAAACCATTACTATTATGATCATAACGACACCTCTGCCACCCACGTCGGCTTTATTTTTCTCCACAAAATTTATCTCCACCTTAGATATTATACGTTATATTTACCTGTTGTCCAACACCAAATTCTAGAATATTCCCTGAATGAAAGCAGACTTTTTGTCAGTTTTGTTGCTCACCACTAAATCCCCAGTGCCTAGAAAAGTTTCTTGCATATAGTAGAAACTTAAAAAAAACAAACAAACAAACAAACAAAAACTTGTTGAATGACAAGAGGGATGGATTCTACGGCATTGTGAAGTTTTTTGTTTATCTGTTTGTTTGTCTTAAAATCTGATCGTTCTACCTCTTGGGTGGCCAGAAGAGCTCATTTCTTTGTCATGATGCCACTAGCCAGCACTTAATAACCTGCCAGGGTCTATTCACTGTGATCCTTAAACTTAATCCATTTGGTCTCCTCTTTTACCTAATCTACATGCCATCTGAGTGACGCAGAACTGGAAGAGAGGGACTTGCGTTTGCTTCATACTCAGACTTAGTTTCCTTCTAGCTATGTTAAATTCATTTAACATTCCCCAATGTCAGAGACCATATCAGTAAAATGAGAATAACAGTAGCTTCCTCATGGGCTTGTGAACTGAATGGCTGTATGCTTACAGGTAATACGAGAAATGACATTTAAAATTAGTGTAACCTATGGGGCCTGCAGTTTAAATTAAACAAACACATAAAATGTCTTTTAAGCCAAAACTCTTAATTATGTAATTGCGATACATGCGGCAGAACACGGCCTGGATTCTGGGTTGAGCCTGGAAGTTAATACTCTGCATTCCTACAGGAAATGAAATTCTGTGAGAGGAGATCTTGCCCAGACGGTTCTAAATGAGGCCATCATTTGATTGGAAGAGCTACAAATTTCTAGGATGGCACTGCCACATGCGAGCATAAGCATAAAACGTCCATTAAAAAGTCAGATATGAAGATCTGGCCATTATTTGCTCTTCTCGATTATCAATAGCCGTTGGGACCTTCTTCAGAAAGCTTACTTTCGACGAACATCTGCCAGAGGATAAACTGCTCTGTTTTAGGCTCCTGGACAACTCTGAGGACAAGTTAGGCTCCTCGCCTCCCAGCCCCAGATAACTCAAGGAGACTCCGTTGGGCTGAAAATAACTGAAATCGAGTCCCGTCTCGCATCTGCATGGTGATTATCTGCTTACGTGTATTACGCAGCTATGTCCTCCAACGGAACGCGAGTGAGAGCAGGACCTGAATTTAACACCTTTGTAAATTTTGTCCCTAACTGTGATCGATTATATTATAGGTGCTCAGTAAATTTTTGAGGCAGAAAAGGAGAGACGGAAAGGAGGAAGGGAGGAGGAGAGGAGGGAAGGGAGGGAGAAAGGGCGGGAGGGCGGAAGATGGGAGGGAGAAGCGAAAAGAAAAAGGGAGAGAGGCGAGAGAAGGAGGGGTCCACTTTAAAATTTCAGTCTAGTCGTCGTGGAAAGAAAAATTTCATAAGACATTTTTCATAAGTGGTAACTTATACATGCATTTTGGAAAACTTTCAAAGGACGAAATGAAAACAAATTCTCTGCCACGTCCCCCTCTGCTGAGACTGAAATGGCACCGCTAAAAGCAGACATATTTTAAATTAGGAGGCTCTCTTGGTCTTCCAGGAGATCCCCTTCCCTCATCTGAACAGACATCGATAATATTGAACTATCTGTCCCTGCAGTATCTTTACAATTCAACACTTGTAAAAACGAGACTTTCCAGCTCATTAATTTGCTTATGAAAATAGAGCCCAGACCCAGTTAATCCCCAAAAACAACTACTCTGTTTTTATCATGTAATGACTCTTTTGTGCCTGGACTTCAGCCCAAGCTAGAGAGACTCCTCTTTTCTCACGTGGACTGCTCAAGGGACTCTGCAGGGAAAAAAAAAAGCAGTGTGGTGGGTCCTGGTCATTCATTTCTTTTCCTGAAAATGGCAGAGGACATCATTATTCAATCGGAAGGCAAGACCATAGCTTCTAGTTCAGCATAGTTATCAATCAACATGGGATACTAGCAAAATGCTTGGAATGACATTCCTGAGAGCCATAATCAGATCGGGGCCCCTTATTATATGTCCATAAAACCTTTCTGAAGGCATTTTATAAAGTAGCACTCTCTTTTTAAGAATATATGTCTAAGAAATTATGGTTCATATATAATATGGAATATTAATCAGCCATTTAAAAAAAAAATGAAATCCTGCCATTTGCAACCTAGAGGTTATTGTGCTGAGTGAAATAATTCAGACAGAGAAAGATAGATAGCATTTGATTTCACTTATATGTGGAATTTAAGGAACGAAAAGAACAAATTAATCAAAACAGACTCACAAATATACTGGACAATTTGGTGACCGGCAGAAGGGAGAGGAGCTTGGGGGCTGGGAGAAGGAGTGAAGAGTTAAAGAAGTACAAATTAGTAGATAGATGGTCACAGGAATGGGGAGCACAGCAGAGGGAAGGCAGTCGGCATTAATATGATGGCTAGGTGGAGGGCCAGGGGAAGGAGGGAGCAATTGTGGGGGGCGGGGACATTTTATGAACTATATAGATGTCTAACCAATGTACTGTATACTTGAAACTAATTCAAATAAGTACATTTTTACAAACAGAATACATGTCTAATAGCTATTGTGGCGAGAAAAGTCTGCCATTGTTTAAATATGTTTAATATCCTTATTCTTTAAAATGTAGAGATGCAAAAAGCAGAGAATTTGTTAACAATATAATCATTGCGAGCTTGCTCTTCCAATTCTTACTCTTAACACTCATTACCTCTCTATTTCCTGCAGCATGAAATCCAGAGTCCATGCCCCTTAGTATGATTTATATGATCTTAAGATTTCACCGTCAAGCCAGTCGGTCCCATCCTCCTCAATTCATGCACCCACGTCCTTGACGCCCATCTGCCACTTAGAAAACTCCAGCCTTGGACTGTGGTGTCTTTGTCCACCATGGTGACCATCCCTCATTTTCACCTTCCACTCCCAAGTCAGTCTTCCACGGTCCTGGGGCAATGAATAAAACTAACTTCTCCCTCGGTACCCTGCACTTCTCTTTGACACATGCTCAGCTTTCCGATCTCATCATTCATTAATTAGAAGTTGTCCTTAAAACTGGGTGTTCCACATTCAGTCTGATACTTAAAGAGAAGACTGACTCTAAATAAACTCTTAGTCACTGGTTGTGACTAAACTTAAAAAGGTGACTCTACCTGACATCAGCCCAGTCAGATTACTGATGACTCAGAACCAGTTCCTCCACCTTCCAGAACCCTGATCTCCTAAGGGGTATTCAAAGCATGTATTGATAGAAACATGTTTGACATTAAAAATCTTAATTTTGGAAAACTTTTGGGCCAATTCCCTCGCAGCCATGTATTCCTTGTAGCCAATGCATTAGGCTCAGCGATCTCATAGCGAACAGGTGAAAATAAAATAATCCCACAAGGACTGTCCCGAGATAAGAGGGACACCTCACTCTCTGCCAGCCTCTGTGCCCTGAGCACGCCTCTATTCTGATCCTTTTGTTTATGGGGCCATCCCTTCTTGAGACAGTAAACTCCAGGAGTGCAATGGGGACCTTTTGATTCATTTTGTATCTCCGGTGCTAGTGTACACAGCAGGTGCTCAGCAAATGCTGATAAATAAATGAGCGAAACAAGAAATGGGACCGAATAGGGAAAGTATAATTGGTTTGCCACAATGGAGCAGGAAACTCTCTGAGCTAAAGCTGGGTGGTCCGTGGAATGGCCTGGATTAAATTAATTGAGCTCTTACTATTTTCCCGGCACTGAATATGGATTATCTTAATGAGTCCTCACAATGCCACTGAAGAAATAAAATTAGACAAGGTAAAGAACGGTCCAGGATCATACAGCCAGGAAATGGCGGAGCCGCAATTCAAACCCGGCAGTCTCGGACTCAAGACCACACACACTCTACCACTACGTCCCGCTGCCCACTTACTAACTTCTTTGTGGCCTCAGACAAACCATTACTTGAAATAAGTCTCATTTTCCACGCAGGCAACAAAAGAGGTTTGGACCAGCCATTCTCTAATACCTCATTCAATTCTGATATTCTATAATCCTATCAACCAAAATTAAGGAACATTTGCTTTTAAGCCAGCCTGTATTGCAGGGGATAAAATAGTTACCCACTTACGAATCCTCTCATCCCAACCAAATAGCCTGTTTTACAACGTAAAAACTTGAAACTTCTTCCTGAAATCCTTTAGATTTCTTGTACGAAAGCCAAGAGGGGGAGGCAGTGATTTTTCTGGCTTGTCCTTAAACAGGATCCTATGTGATAGAAACCAAAGCATCTCAGTAGCATAGGATGCTTTTTCCATGCCCCCTTCTCAGTAGCATAGGATGCTTTTTCCATCTCCCACAAAGGTAGGTACTTCTCATGGTAAGAATCCGTGCCTTGTTGCTAACCGTCTTTGACAGGCTTATTCCTGGTGCACAGTTGTCTAGATAAACCCATGAGAGTGGAATGAACACAAACCATCTCCACCAACACCCTGACAAGTGAGTAATAACTGGATGAGTAATTCAAGTGAAGCAACAATTGAGCATGTACTATGTGCTAAACATTGTGCTGAGTGGCAAAATGTGGGCAAGGAGAAGAGAAAATAAAATGGGTGTGAGCGGAGCAGGGTATGAGAGAACAGGAAAACAGGACCCAGCCCCGAGAAGCAACCTGGTCCAGCATACCTCTTTGTCTTCTCTCCTCCCCCACCCAGAGACACTGCAAAGGCCTGGGGGGAGGGGCCTGGGGCAGGGCATCAGCAGGGGGTCCTACCACGACCTTTCCCGGTGGAGAGATACCTATTGGCCTGGCTTTGTGAAATCACTTCCACCAGCAGGGACCAAGGGAGCAACCCTCCCCCCACCCCACCCCACCCTACTACTGACTAAAGCAGATCTAGATAACGCTTCACACATTCTGAAAACTGATTTGCCATTGGGACCACTGCATAAAAGTAGACCAAAACCCACATCCTAGCCAGGGTGACCGCCTATGAAAATAAAAAACTTAAATAGGCCCCAGAGTCCCCAAATGTAAACGGAATGTCTAGAATATAATAAAAAGTCATCCATCATACCAAAACCAAAAAAAAAAAAAAAAAAAATCACACTGTAATCAAAAAAAGGTAATTAACTAACACCAACACCAAAATGAGCCAGATGTTGGAATTATCAGGCAAAGATCTTAAAGTAGTACTATGGACTTAATTGTGTCTTGTCCAAATACATACATTGAAGACCTATGTGAGTGTATTTGGAGCCCCGGTGTGATTATATTTGGAGATAAGGCCTTTATAGAAATAATTAAAATTAAAGGAGATTGAAAAGGTAGGACGCTGATCCAACACTATTTGAATTCCTATAGGAAAAAACCCCAGAGTGTTCTCTCTGCCAAGTGAGGACACAGTGAAAACCATCTACAAGCCAGGAAGAGGGCCCTCGCCAAAAATCAAATCAGCCAGCACCCTGGTCTTAGACTTCCCAGCCTCCAGAAGTGCTAAACGAGCTCGTTTCTGTTCTTTAAGCCACCCCCGCCCAGTCTACAGCATTGTGTTCTGGTGGCCTGAGCAGACAAAGACAAGCAATTATCATTTAAAAAATAATCTATTATAAATTCTCTTGAAACAAATGAAAAAGTGAAAAATCTCAGCAAAGACAAGAAAGTTATAAAGACAATCAGATGAAAATTACCAACTGAAAATGCAAAAGCATAAACATTAAAAGTTGAATGGGTTCAATAGTAGAATAGATGACAGAATATGATGGCGTCAGTAAACTTGAGGACTGACAATAGAATCCACCCAATCTGAACAACGGAGAACTACACCAAAAAAAAAAAAAAAGTCTTGAGGACTAGTGGGATAAATAAAGATCCCAAAGTTGAATCATCCGTTCCAGAGAGTTAGAAAGAGTATCAGAAGAAACAATAGTTGAAAATTTCCCAAATTTGATTAAGTCACCCTCTCCCCGTTCAAGGAGCTGAACAAACACCAGAGGATAAAGGCAAAGAAATCCATGTCCAGACACATCATAATTACACTTTCAAAAACTAAAGAGAAAAGAAAAATCTCGAAAGCAGACAAATGACACGTTACTGATAGAGAAATACCGATTCAAATGACACTGGATTTCTCATCTGAAACCATGGAAGGACAGAAGGAAGTGACACATTATTTTTCAATAGCGAGAGAAAAGAACTGTCAAACATGAATTCTATATTTGGAGAAATTACCCCTCAGGAAGGAAGGAGAAAAACATCTACATTCTCAAATGATGAAAATCTGAAAGAATTTGTCAGTAGCAGACCCACTCTTAAAGCCTGGCTAAAAAGAAGTTTCTCAAACAGAAGAAAATGATAAAAGAAAGAACCATAGTAAATTGAACAACAGAAAGACTGTAAATATAAGAAAATATCCTTTTCCTCATGAGGTTTATAAATTTTATCTGATGATTAGAACAAAAATAACACCACCACCTGACACCCAAGACAATGGTATTTGACGTGTAGAAGACAGAGACCCAAATGCAAATGAGGTTTCCACACCTCGCTCAGTCCTGAAGTGTTGAAATCAGGAGACTGTTGTGAGTCACATACATAGACTGTAATTCCCAGAGCAACCACTGTGAAATCTATATACCAAAAAAATATGTTCAGGAACATGCAAATAAATCATAAATGAATCCTAAAAAAAGTTTCAAGGATCCCACAGGAAGGCAAGAAAAGATATACATGAGAATCATCATGAGAGGAAAGAAATTTTTAAAAATAAAATGGCAGACTTAAGTGCTAGCATATTGATGATTATATTCGATGTCCAAATACACCAATCAAGACAGAGATTTTTCTCTCCTTTATTTTGAGCCTCTGTGGTTTGGTGTGTGCACATTTAGGATCTTTATGTTCTCCTGGAATATTTATCTTTCCATCATTATGTAATGTCCCTCTTTGTTTTTAGTAATTTTCTTCGGTCTGACATCTACTTTATCAGATATTAATATAGCCACTCCCGCTTTTAAAAAAAATTAATCTTTGCATGGCATATTGTTTTCTATCTTTCTACTTTTAGTCTGCCTGTGTCTGTGAATTTGAAGTCAGCTTCTCTTAGGCAACATATAGCTGCGTTGTATATTTTTCATCCACCCTGCCATCTCTATCTGTTCTGCATCCCTCCAACCACACAGCCATCTGTCCTCCAGGCACACGACCACTCTGAGTTTCCCACCCATTAAAGGCAAACCTCACTGAATTGTGCTTGGCTTTATTGCACTGCACAGATGTGTTTTACAGATGGAAAACATGACCCTCCACCAGAAAAGAGATCACATCTCACTTTATTGCGGTGGTCTAGAACCGAACCCACAGTATGTCCAAGGTATACCTTTAATACGTGCTCCAGAACTATCTTCCTCCATTTTCTCCATCGCAAATGAAACTAATCACAAACAACAACGACGACAACAACAACAAAACTATTGGTAGCCGAAATAATCAATAAAATGCATCAACTCATTTTTAAAATCTGAACGACTGTCCTGATACGAAATTTGTCAAAGGCTGGCCATCTCAGGGGAGGAAGAGGAGGTCCGAGGTAAGGAATTGGCTTCTCTAAGCAATGCCTCGAAATGACCAAGAATCATCTCGAATCTTTTTGGGTCCCTCTGAGCCACTGTTGACCATTCCACTGCTTCGCCATAGCAGTTTCTCTTTATAAAACCTATTCCATCTCATTTTCAATTTGTTGTCAGACCTCCCTGAGGATATACGTTCCACTCATTCCATTTATTTTGTTAAATTCTGCATCACATTTCCTTTTGTTTTCTTTGTAGTCTCCTGATATCTTCGGTTTCTCTATTAAAAAAACAATAACGAAAACCCTACGCTACCAGATCGAAATGATTTATGGAGCCCTGTTCTTTCCTCAGATCCAGTGAGTGGCCCGCGGGCCCATCTATGTAAACAGGAGTAGGGCTTGTGACATGCTTGCTCCTGTCGTGGGTTGAAATACATATATTTTTTTAAATACCTCGATCACAACATGCTCTCTTTTATTTCTGAATGTTTCGTCGAACTTGAAAATGATTACAAAGTTAGCATTTATCTCAAGGTAATGTCTATTTACTATGGAGCCTAATTTCCCCAGGGTTTTCTCTCAGAGTTGTTTCTATAAATGTCCAAACTTGTTTCCTCCAGGCATTTCCAACATAAAGTAATTTTCCAGAGTCCTTTACATTATCTGGAAGTCTTTTCAGACCTCGCATGAGCACACGTGCCTGAGGGTGTGTGAGTGTGTGTGTGTGTGTGGTGTGTGTGTGTGTGTGTGTGTGTGTGTGAGAGAGAGAGAGAGAGAGAGAGAGAGACACATAGTGAATGTCTGTTTCGCTTTCTGGCATTCCAGAAAGAACATAAACACCTATGGATTTTTTTTTACACGATTAGGATATGACACTTATCTATTTTGAAACGTATAATATAGCTATGAAACTTGAAACTTAAAAATGTCACACAAAGTCATCATCTGAATCTGGATTTCAAGGCCAAATGGGCCCAAGTTTGAATGACAACTGTCATTCACTAGCTATCTGACACCGGATAAGCTACAACTTCTCTTTGAGTCTTGCTTTTCTTAGCAATTAAATTGAGATGATAGCAACTACTCGGAAGATAATTAAATGAGATAATTCATATAAGCACAGGGTAAAAAACAGATGTTCCGGGAGAGGCTAATGCTATCTCGCTATCTTTCTCTCTCCCCGTTCCCCTCCTCCACCTCTCTCATGCTCTCGCTCTCACTCTTTCTCTCTCTCTCTCCCTGCTTCTGTTTCTGTCTCTGCTTCTCTCTCTCTCTCTGTCTCTCTTTCTGTCTCTGCCTCTGCCTCTGCTTTTCTCTCTCTCTCTCTCTCTCTCACACACAAACAACTATATCTCTCAAACACACTAAATATTTATACATTGTTTTACATTTTAACACCTGTTATCATGCACAGCATGTATCCTTAACTCATGGTTGACATACTTAGATCAAGTATTTTAGTTATCATACAGATATAAAAAGAATGAATGACCTCGTACGTCTGCTTTGTACTAGACATTAGACTTTATTTAATTCTATAACAATCACAGAAGGAGAAGAAAGGATAGGGATTATTTCCTCCATTTTTATTGAAAAAGAAACTAAATTTAGAGAAGCCAATCAGCTCAGCCAAGAACGCAAAGCCAGGAAGTGGCAGCACTGGCCAAGGCCACATTTTCTGCCTTCACCGCTTTATCCACGACATGACAGGGCGTGGTGAAAACCACTGCTCCAGAGGTAGCTGATTTGGGTTCCAGTCTGGACGCTAACCTGGGTTAGTTGTGCTATTAGAGGAAGTAATGTAATTTAAATCTCCTCACTAGAAAAATAGTATTAAAATTAGGGCCATGTCCCCAAGCCTTTGTGAGAATTAACTGTGTTAATTTTTCTAAAGCTCTGAGCACAATGCTGTTTGGCACATAGCAAAGGGCCTGATAAGTAATATCTATCAGTGATTTTACAAAGTGGAAAGACGGGTCATGTTTCCTGCAGGTATTATTTTTCCTTTTATTAAAATTTTATTTTATTAGTTTCAAGTGTACAGAACATTGGTTAGACATTTATATAGTTTATAAAATGATCTCCCTAATTGCTCTTCCTGCAAGTATTTTGAAATGAAGCACCTTTCTTTAGATTTCTGATACCCTCTTTCCAGAAGCTGAGAAAAGGAAATGGAGCTCCTGACTTCAGATCAAAACTCAGGGAGGTCATCCAGATCATTATTCTACTTCCCCTCCCTTTCATTTCCCTGTCATGAGGTGGGACTTATACGGAAACGTATCGAAGTTAATGGGTAATCATCAAAGGGATTTCGAACACAGGAACAAAAGAATTGGGTTTCAGATAGAGTTCTGGATGACGGTTTTCTAGTGAAGGCATTTTTGACCACAGGGGATATTTGGCGATTTCTGGAGTCGGTTTCGGTTGTCATGAAACCATGTTGCTACGAGCATCCAGCGTGCCACTAAGCGTTCCCCCACTACACAAAGAATTAACCAGTTCAAACTATCAAAGTGACAAGGCTGAGAAGCCCTGATCTAAAACACGTAGGAAGGGTCCCTTCACAGAGGGGCAGGGAAAACAGGAAGGAAGCCCGCTAAGGTGGCTGCTGCCGTAACCCAGGAAGACAATGACAAGCCTAGGAACAGAGATGACGACACGCAGGAGGGAGGCGAACAGGAGGGAGGGTGACGATACAGAATCGGCGTGACGCCGCGCACGGCCAGCTACCGGTGCGTGAGCCTGCTGGGCTGCCATAAGATAAGTCCACAGGCTGGCGGCTCGCATGGCAGCAATTTATTTCCTCACGTTCTAGAGGCTGAAGTCCAAGGTCAATTGTCGGGTTAAGTTTTCTCTGAGGCCTCTCTCTCCTCGGCCCGCAGATGGTCCCTTCTCGGTGCGGCCTCGGAGGGTCTTTCTCTGTTTACACGCATCCTGGTGTCTCTCTGTATACCCAAGTTTCCTCTTTTTATAAGGAGGCCATCCAGATTGGATTAGCGCCCACCCTGGTGGGCTTATTTTAATCTAATCATCACTTTCAAGGCTCTATCTCCGAACACAGTTACATTCAGAGGTCCCAGGACTTAGGGCTTCGACCTTATATTTTCTTGGCGGGGGGAGACATTTCAATCCATAACAGCAGATAAGAACAGAATAGCAGTCAAAAAGGCTTCATTGGCTAGAGGAACCATTATCAAGAAATTACAAGCCCTGTCTGTCTCAGTCACCTAAAGTTAACAAACCAATCCGAAGCTCGGTGGCTGAAAACAACGTGCACGTATTATTTCTCATGATTCTGCTCACCGGACAGGTGATTCTTCTGCTCACACAACACTGGCCAGGCCTCCAGTTTGCTGGAGGTCACCACGGCCTCTTCCACAAGGCGGGCAGTTGGGAGCAGCCATGGGGAAGGAGCTGGGCTGTGTCTCCAGGGCAGAGGCCTCAGCCCTTCACAAGGATCCCTCCAACCCTCACAGAACAGTAATCAGGTTACGAAAAAGAGCATTCCAAGAAGACAAGATCCCAAGTGCAAGTGCTTATCGAGCCTCTGCTCGCATCATACTAGTCAGTGTCCCATTGGCCAAAGCTCACGCAGACAAGCCCGGAGTCACCGCGAAGGGGACCACATAAGGAGTGCTACAAGAGATGGTCCACTGAAGACACCCAAGTAACAGTCTACCGCAAGCCTCCAGCACACACTGTTTGCATCGCTATTATATCAGTCTTCGTATTTCCAACATGTAATTGCTTATATGACCACCTTCCCTAGTCGACCACCCTCCAAAAAAGCCAGGACTGTGTTGTATTTATCGGTACACCCACCATGGCACCTGGAACAAAAGAGGTGTCCTATCAACGTTCGGTAAATCATAGAAAAGGATGGGGGAAGAAAGGGAGAAATGGAGGAACGGAGGAAAGGAGGAAGGCAAGCTAGGATCTCAAATATTCTGAGTGTGATTATTCATTTATATGCCAACCTGACAGGATCACTGAGTGCCAGACATGTGGCTAAACGTTATTTTTGGGTGTGTCTATAGATGGTTCTCGATGAAATGAGCATTTGACTCGGTGGGCTCGGAGAGCAGTCAGCTCCCCCCAGTGAGGGTGGGTGCCATCCAACCCTCTGAGGGCATGAATGGCACAAAAAGATGGAGAAAAAATTCAATCCCTCCTGCCTCCTTGCTTCGGCGGGGCCATCGGCCTTCTCCTGCCTCGAGGCTCCTGGCTCTCAGACCTTGGACTTGGACTGAATGACACCATCGACTTTCCTGGGTCTCCAGCTTGCAGACAGCACATCATGCGACTTCTCAGTCCCCATAACTGTGTTAGCAAATTTCTTATAAATAAATATCTTCCTCTCCCCACATACATCTTATTGGTTTATTTCTGTGGAGAACTCTAATGCACTGAGGTAGAAAGAACGGACAAGTTATTTGGTTTCTAGTTCCTTCCTTTTTAAAAGATGAAATCCCAATCTGTGTCATGAGAAAATCTAAAAATCAAACCGCCAAACTGGTTCAGATCAAAACAGGTGACTAGCTGTGAGGTTTAGAGAATGCTCATTCACTTCTACGAGCTAAAACTATTTCACTCAAAATACTAGTGTGAAATATTGGCCCAAAAGTGGTCCAAATGACCAACTACCAAGAGTTTTTGGAGGCTGAGCATGCACAGTCCCAGTGAGAGAGCCAAAAATGTCTTGCTTTGGGAAGAATTTCTTTGCAGAATAAATCTAGCTTCTGGCACTTACAGTTTGTTGTCAGCCAAAGTCTGCCCATTGGGAAAATACCCAAAGGCTGTGTCAACAATGAATAAGATCTGAAGTTTCTGATTTATAACTTCAAATAGAGAAGTCACTTCATCCAGCCATCAGCCTCCTTGCTCTGTGATCATTTGTTCTAGGAAAGCTCAGTCACCCTTTCTCTCTAATTCCACTGCTTCTTACATGCTGCGGACATTCGAATCTTTATCTGAATCCCAGATGTCTTTTCTCAGCTCCAGACCTATCCTATCTTCTGTAACCCAACTTTCTACAGGACATATTAACCTGGAGAACCCGCAAGCACTCAAATCAGTAAAGCTAGAACTCAGTTGATCACACACACACACACACACACACACACACCACAAGCCAGTTAACTCTTCTGTATTACTCATCTTATTCAGCAGCATGACTATGTACTCAGGAAACTAAACTAGAAATCTGTGAGCCATACCAAACTTTTTCCATACCCTCCCAGCCTTCGCACGATTGGTAATGAAAACCTATATGTCTTTACATCTGCGTTCAGCCCATTTTCATCTCTTGCCAAGGTTGTTACGACAGCCAGACAACTGGTCTCCCTGCCTGGAAACGTTTCCCCTTCATTTCTTCCCCTATTTGCAGACAGAATGATTCTTCTAAAACTGAAACCTTTTCTGATTTCTCTCTGCTGAAATTTTTCACTGGTTCTCCCAAACCTCACAAAACAGTCTATCTTCCTCTAGATCCAGAAGTTTTCTTAGCTTGGCCTCTACTTTCTTCAGTTGACCTCAAGCTTTACTCTTCCAACCATATTCTCTGAAAATCTCATGCTGGTCCCAAGTCCCAAGAATTGTTTTTTGTTTTTTTTGTTGTTGTGTGTTTTTTTTTCCCTTAGTTTTTTCTTCTATGAGGAAGAGTTTCCTCCCCTTATCTGACAGACTCCTACTCATTCTTTAAGATTCAACTTTTGGAGCACAAGCCACATTAGACCCCCGTCGTCTTCTAAGCCCACCGGCACACATCCCACTATGTTGTGTGCTTTACCACATCTGTGTCTTTCCCACATAGCTGTGCATTCCCTGGGGGATGAGATCACATCATATTCATCTCTGTGTGTCCCGATAACTCAGTAAATACCCCTTCGGTTTCACAGAAACAATGTCATTGTCTTGACACCAAACTCTGCAGGTGTGGTGCCAGTCATGGCTGCCAAAGCTTAACAAGTGGGAAAAGGACTCATCTTATGAAATCCCTCCTCTGCTGCCTGGAGCAGAAAAAGTCACAGCAGAATCTCATCTGGCAAGGTTTCATAAAGGCGAGATGACTCCCCACAATTATTAGTCTCTTCCCGAGGGTAGAAGAGATGATTTTTTTTCTAGATCTAAAAATATTTATCATTTATTCCTTTCATTAAGTCACTTTTTACTTGGTTGAGACTTAAAAATGTTTCTCCCAAACTCACATCAGTGTTGCTGCCTATCACATCATCTTATGTCATCAAACGTTATGGAGGAAAGGGTTTCTCCGTCTCGCAGCCATGAAGACTTCGCATTCACGTCTCTGGAGCATTCATTACTCTTCACCTCCAACTGGTGAACTCTTAGTTTTTCCCCAAGACTGACTGAGTTCAAAGATAATTAACTCTGAGATGCTCTCCCTCAACTTTTAAAACTGACTTGACCACAAAACTTCTAGAAGAAAACATAGGCAGTAATCTCTCTGATATTGCTACTAGTAATTTATTTTCAGACATATCTCCTTAGGCAAGGGAAACAAAAGAAAAAAATAAATAAATGAGACTAAAAAGTTTTTGCACAGCAAAGGAAACCATCGACAAAATGAAAAGACAACCAACTGAATGGGAGAAGATATTTGCTTATGATACATCTGATAGGAGGTTAATATCCAAAATATATAAAGAACTCATACAACTCGACAACAAAAAAAAAAACAAACAATCCAATGCATGGAAGACCTGAACAGATACTTCTCCAAAGAGGAAATACAGATGGCCAATAGACATATGAAAAGATGCTCAAGGTCGCTAATCATCAGAGAAATGTAAATGAAAACCACAATGAGATATCACATCACACATCAGAATGGCTATTATCAATAAATCAAAGAAAAGTGCTGGCGAGGATGTGCAGAAAAGGGAACTCTCATACACTGTTGGTGGGACTGCAAACTGGTACAGCCGCTATGGAAAACAGTCTGGAGGTTTCTCAAAAAATTAAAAATGGACATACATTTTGACACAGCATTTGTACTCCTGGGTATTTAGGCAAAGAAAACCAAAACAATAATTTGTAAAGATCTATGCACCCCAATATTCATGGCAGCACAATTTACAATAACCAAGATATGGAAACAATCTAAATGCCCATCAACAGACTATTAAAGAAATTATGGTTCATATATACAATGGAATATCATTCAGCCATTAAAAAAATGAAATCTTACCATTTACAAAGACATGCACGGACCTACAGGTTATTATGCTGAGATAAGTCAGACAGGGAAAGATAAATACCATACGATTTCTATTATATTCAGAATCTAAGGAACAAAATGAACAAACTAATCAAAAACAGACTTACAAATATAGAGGGAAATCTGGTGATAGCCAGACGGGAGGGAGTCTCGGGGGCTGAGAGAAAGGAGTGAAGGGTTAAATGAGGAGTAGTTGACAGATGATCACGGGGATGGGGAGCACGGCCCAGGGAACGTAATCAGCAGTCAGCAGTAATGTAACGGCTAGGTGGAGGGCCAGGGGAGAGGAGCAATCAGAGGGACCATTTAAAAACTATATGAATATCTAACAATGTACTGCATTCTTGAAACTAATAATAAAATAAAATTAAGAAAAACTGCCTTGGTTGTCCCTTCCGTTGTGTACACTCACTACACAGTGTCGTACATGTCTGTTTTCCTTATGAGATGAAATGCTCCTAGAGGCTAAGGACAGGCAGGGTCCTACTCATCTCTGGGCCCCCACTGCTCCATGTGGTGCCCAGAGCATAGAAAACCCTAGTACATGTGTTAGAATCAATGAATAAACAAATCTGAGAAAAAACAGTTTGATGGAGGAGGTGGAAAGATTCTTGATGTATGTAAATGCTGGAGAGTTAAAACAAATAGGAATTAATACAAGCAATAACATATTTATAAATATATTCATGTGTTAAATTTATTCTCTGAAGTTATTCTGATTACGACTGAATAGAGACTCATTATTTCCTTCGAGTGAGTGTTAAGAAATAGTAAATGCAATAGAACTAGAAGTTAGTATTCCCAAGGTGGAATTTCGGTTCTGTAACTGGCTATGGTCGTGACCAGGAGCAAATCACTTAACTTCTCAGGCACCTAATTTCCTCAGCAGCGAGATGAGTACGTGAGGTTTAGTATTGCCAGGACTGCTTCCTGCTCGGCACACCTACAAGCCCACGATCCTACTTTCTCTGCACCCACTTCATTTCCCACCGTGGAGACCACATGTCCCGACCTTCAGCACTCCGCCACCACGTGCCCACTCACACCTCCTCTCAGCCTCCCCGCTGGTCTCTGCTCCGTCTGTTGACTGGGCTTATCTCAAACCCCACTCAGCCCTGTCCAGTGGCATCATGGGTCCATGGTGCTGTCACCTCCCATTTTATGTGCAATGAGCCTTTTTGTCTACTGCCTTCAAAAAGTGTCTCAAGGTATTTATTTTCCTCCTAGAAATTCAGATTTACTCTGAACCACTCTCTATGCGAATGTGTGTGCGATACGAAATAACAACGCTCATCGTTAATTAGCGCATCCTAACCTTTCAAAATTCTATCTGCATCTATCACCTCATTGACTTTTTTAATAAGCCTATAATGTAGTTAATATAGTTAATTATAATTTTGCAGGAAACTGAGACTCGACGCACACATTTAAGTGGGTTGCCCCAAATCACAGAGGTAGGCTATGGAACAGTAAGGATTTGTTCTCAGGTTTTCTGGCCCGAGTTTTTGTGCTATTTCCACTCTTCCCAGCATGCCACTCACAAAAGAAATTATATACACAGGACTGAAAACAAAACTTTTATATACAGTGAGTAGTAAATGCTGTTTAATCATTTGATTAATCTGTGGCCGTCTTTACAGTGTCAAGGTAAGCCCTGTGTGGAAGACTCTAGACAGCTCGATTGCCAAACCTCAAAGCAGCCAGCGGAGAAAAATGAGGCCCGAAGCAGGCAAAGCCGGGGAGTGCGCTCAGAGCTGACACCGTGAAGGAGTAGTGAGCATTTCCCTCCCAAACTCCCCCTACCCCCAAAACCCCTCCCAACCCCGTGACACTGAAGCACAGTCTTGCATGAACTTAAATTGTTAAGCTATTTTTAGCTCTTTAAAGAGCTACATTTCCTGCCTGAAACGCTCTCTCCTACTCTACCCTTTTTCATCTGGATAATTCCTACTCCCTCTTCAAAACTAAGGTCGAATTAACTCCTCTGCAGAGTTTTTCCCCTAAACAGCAGAGGCTGGACCCTGTGCCATTCCTCGGGACTCCTCCCATGTGGGTTTTGTCCCCCATACCACCATGCAATTGACTCAGTTTTGACACTATGTACCTGAAGATAGCGTGAGATCCCACAAGTTAAGGGTTCGGTCCTACGAGACTGCCCTCCGCCCACACTGCATCCTTCAGATGCCCATCGCCAGTCAAGGTCGTTACCCGTGCCTCTGACCCATGGGCCACAGATGGGAAGTTCCTACGACTCTCTCCTAGGGCCTGATTGATTTGCTGGAGTGGCCCAAAAAACTCAGAGATGTATTTTACTTACAAGATTATTGCAAAAGCATATGACTCAAGAACAGCTAGATGCATGGGGCGGGTACATGGGCATGGAGGTGGGAAGGGCATGGAGCACCCATGCTCTGAGTACATACTCTCCCCGCATGCATCCCAGGTGGCCCCAACCCGGAGCTCTTTGAACCCCATCTTTTTGGGGTTCTATGGAAGCTTCATTACTTAGGCATGACTGATGAAATCATTGGCCACTGGTGATTAAACTCCAGCTCTTCTTTTTTACCCCAGAGGCCAAGGGTGAGACTGAAATTTCCAACCCTCTAATTACATGATTTGTTCCCGTGGCAACCGGCCCCCATCCTTAGATTACCTAGGAGGTTTTTAAAAGTCACTTCATAAACATAGGCTCAAAAGACTCCTTTATCTCTCTCATCTCTTAGGAAATTCCAAGGGTTTTAGAAGCTATGCCAGGAATGGGGACGGAGACCAAATGTATATTTCTTACTACAAATCGCAGTACCGCAGCTCCCACAGCTTCTTGGGCTCCCTCCATCATAGCAGTTCTCACTCTGTGCTGCAGTTGTCTATTCTGTCTTTTTTCCCCCCACTGGTCTCTGTGTCCTGGAGAATAGAGGTGCTTTCATATTCAATTCTGTTTCCCCAGATACCATTTGAATGCCTGGGACATATTAAGTGCCCTGAATTATATTTGTTAATGAATACATGAATGAATAAAAGATTTTTCTAGGTAGATCCCACACGAGAGTTGTTTTCTTTCTCTGCAAATCCTAGTCTACCTATTGGGTCTTTCCAATCTCATTTGAGCAGGAGAAAGAGTTTTGTAGCTGGCATGTTTGCACAATCAGAGATGATGATGTCCTCCAAGATTTGTGTTCATGGAACAAAAAATAGCAATGTCAATAGCAAAAGGTTAAAAAATATATACCCCTGCCAATGACGTATGTATCTATGCTAGGCGGAGACAGACTGAGAGACTGAGACAGATAGAAAAATGGAGAAGAAACTGAGATTACCGGCGAGCTGAAAATGGTACATCATGGAAAAGCATAGACACACAAGTAACTGAGAGGATTTCAAAGACTTAAACCAGATAAAGTAGAAGGCCCCAATAGGAGCAGATCATAGGTAAATGTCTCTCTATGGTTAACAGTATCACCACGCTCTAATGAAAGCCAGTCTGTTATTTGCGATATTCGTTAAACATGTAGGCATGAGATATTTTGATAATTACAGATGACGCACACAATTATGTTATGCAAGTTATTCTCTACTTATTTCTCATTCCCTTTTCAAAACCTCAATTCAAAGAACTTTTCAGGAACTCTTCAGAAGAAAGGTATGGAAGGATTAAATACAATGGCGCCAGTCACTCTCTTGTTAGAGGAAGCCGAAGAAAAATCAGCAACTCTTCAAGGACAGAGCCTGAACGGAGTCGGCCCCCATTGGAATGGGCACTACTTAAGCAGTGCCCTGTGACACAGCTGGCCAGGCCAGGACACTTATGTGAGCAGCTTCCCTGGGGCCTGGAATTTGGACACTCTTTCAAGCCACCGGAGCTGCCAGAGAGACTTGGTAGCTAGGCTGCTGGAAAGAAAGCACACAGCATAAGAGGGGCCTGATCATTTGCACAGCATGAAAGGAGGCTCTCATTCTCCTTTTGCAGAGGATGTCAGCTGCTCCTGATTGATATTGTCACCTGACTTCAATTTCTTGACTTCTTGATCCTAATATCAACCCTACCACCTTTAGATTGGGTGTCACAACTCTTCGCAACTCAGCACTCCCCCCTCCTTCCTTCAGAGATAGTCTTATCCTCATTTCCAATCCCAAGTTCATGGAGCCTCCAATTCCCTGCTCTTTTCCGTGGCTCAGAACCCAGCCCCGATTCTGCCAGCTCCCTCTCCCCAGATCCTCTCACAGGGAAAGGTTTCAGTGACAGAACAGCCAATCCAAAGTGACTAGGGGAAGGACTAAAGTGAAATTTACGCACTCTTTTGTCTTGTTAGAAAAATCAAGGATACCAAAAAAATACTAATTAATCATTATTTATATAATAAACAGGTCTAAATCTGGAATAAGAACCCTCGCAGTGATGTAAATGCTCCCAAAGAACTAGGTCGGTAGCATTCGTCTCATTGAAATAGAGGGACAAGCTGGGTCGTCTGGCAGTTGAAACTTTGTCCTCTATGTTCCCTTGTTCTTACTACTGCCAGAAGGAACTGTCAAAATATCAATTTTCTATTTCATCAGGAAATAGATTTAGTTATCGATTTTCCCAGAAAAAAAATCTGTTCCTCTGAATGAGTTCACCAAAACTCCCATGTCCTGTAGCTGTGGGACATTAGAACTGAAACAGAAGCTGAATATCCTTGAGCCAGGAGGCTACTGAGCCCATGGACCCATCCAAGAGTCTGGTGAATGGTATAGATCATCACCTAGAAAATGGTATGGACCTACGCACAGCAATTTGTATACATATCGGACCTCCAAAGGCCATGAACCCCCCAACCAAGCAGATCTAACCTAATAATTAAATCTAACCCACCATCTTATTTATGGACAGAGACAGCAAGATTCATGATAGAGGTGACTTGCCAAAGGGACCCTTGTCTCTCCATCAACTTCCTTTCCATCACATGGTGTGACCTCCCAATGAAAACTGCAATAATGCCAGCGATTTGAATAGGCAATGGACATTTTAAGGATAAAACCTCAGTTATGAATTTAGGACTGTAATTTGATATCATACTTAAAGTCAATGATGATATCAAAACATAATGATTATTGAACACCTACTATATAACAGGCGACATTTAAAATATAATACCTCATTAATTCTCATCAATTCCCTGCTACAGTTTCGAAGCTTCTTCTACAGAGGGGTTCAATGACTTGTCCCAGGTCACACAGGCTGTAGGTGACAGAGCCAGGGTCTGACCCCTGAATCTGAGGACACCATCTGTGCCTGGAACCACTATGTGATACTGCTCTCTCACAAGCAGAATTAGCAAACAAGCGTAAATTGTGGATAGGATTCTTTTTTCACAAAGTGTACTTTTATTCCTGTCAAGAAACTACAGGGACTCGATTTGAGCGTGTTCTCTAGCATGCATTAATTAGTAGTTAAGAATGGTTTGCAATTAGCCAATCAATTTTTTGTATCTAAATCCATGCTCTTCAAGAGCTTCAAATGACTTGAAAGTGTTCTCTCAAGCATTTTAAACATTTCTTCCTGTAATCTCATTTAACACCATTCATTTGTAAAATATAGAAAGAAACTGTTTTACTTGACTGACGTTTTCATTTCCCTAATACCTGTAACTAAATTAATAAGAACCACAGTTGGCTCTTTTTTTTTTTGAGAGCAGAAAAGGAACTTATGGATCATTTAATCTGACCCACTCATTTATACAATGAGGAAACAGCCTAGATACATTTAAAGTGATTTTTATGTAGGTCTCATAGCCAAGTATGGAAAAGCAGGACTTAAACACAGTTTTGCTTTTCTATGGCCAGCCAGGGTCCAGCCCATGTCCCACTACAGCTCTTTTAATTTTTTCCCAATGATTATTTCATTCTTTTCAAATGAAAAGTGAACTCAAGTAACAGAATTTTTAAAGGAGCTGCAACTACAGCCTATTTGAGTGGTAAATACACAGGCAATAGAAAACATACTAGCTTCTGCTTTCATTTTTTCCCTAATCTATGAAACGCATAGTTTTTCTTAAAGCCTAGTCACCATGTCAATCATCTTTCCTAAGTTTAAAATGAGAATTTCAAAGCATTGTCTTAAATAAAATTGAAAAACAATAAAAATATAAACATTTGCCAGCATACCGTGAAATATTTCAACTAAAGCTCAAAATGAGAACCAGAGCAGAAGGAAAGCAAATGTCCCTTGGGCACTGCTTCCCTGACACTCTGCCCGACCTACCCAGAACTAGAAACACACAGGCCGTCTGGAGCCAACAGTCTCTAGCAGCTGCGGAGGGAATGAACACAGCTCAGGGCCAGAGGACACAAACCCTATGCCAGTCACATCACAAGCAGCATCTCATTCCACGCACAGAGCGACTATCGTGCTGTTCCTCAGGTGATCACGCTGAGGCTCAGAGGCTCAGGAACTCGCCCGAATCTCACATGTAGTAACTGGGAGATAAATTAGGACTTAAGCTTAGATTTGTTAAAGTCAGTGTGTGTGCTCTTTTCACTAAAAATATCAACTAGGTCTGCTGTCAAGGTTGTTACAATCGGTTGAGACAGAAATACTGTAAATCTAAGTATAAGTGAAAGTACAAATATATAGGTAAATGAAAAGTGCAAATAAAAATATAGTTACTGAGAGGTGATTTCTACCTCTTAAATGACAGCACATAACACTAAGCATAAGATGTAGGAGACTAATAAACATGAAAAAAGTGTAGGAAGAAAGAAGGGAAGGAGGCAGAGAGGGAGGAAAACACTTAAAACCAAGTCTTCTACACCTTTGTTATGCAAAGCATGGCCACTGATCGGATCAGTGGCAGACCTTCCTCTGAGGCTTGTGAGAAATACAGACTCAGGCTGGGTTGAGACCTCCCAATCAGAACCTGCCTCCTAACAAACCCCCAGGCGATGTGAATGCACATGGAAGTCTGGGAGGCTTGGTGGAGACTAAGCACCAAAAGGCAACACCAAACACCGCTGGATTCCGAAAGGGGGGAAGCAGTGGCGATCTGAGCGGGCAAGTTGGAGGTGGTCGAATCAGAGTCGATCTTCTATGAGAATATGGGTAGAAATCCCATGAGGAGATGTTCAAATTCCCCTGGGCAGTGAGGGGTGAGAGAAATGTTTGGGAAAGAGCAGGTACACAGGAAGTGAAGTGGGTGCAGGAGGAGAAAGCTGATCATTCTGCCCAAGGCCAAGGGCACCTGGAGAAGAATGTTTGGAATGTTCTTTTTGTGTTCTTGTATGCCCTGGGTTCACATATTCCCACAAAGAGTATTTAAATATACGGAAAGAAAGAACATCATTTAAATAAAGCGCGCATTTGGCATCTGGAAAAGATGGTGTTCGTGGGAAGTAACAGACAGCTGGATTCTCCTAACACGTGTTCATTCTGTCACCTGAGGCCTCAGTGTGTGCCAGGATGCAGCGGGCAGCCACAAGGTGGGGCTCTGGCTGCCTGCAGGAGCAACACACTTGACGAAGCTTTGACATTTTATAGGTTTTATCAGCATAAAGAGGTTCTGAATGCAGTCACTGTCCTTGTAAAGTGGGCAGCACCTGGTCATTGATTCACCGAGGGTTAATATGTCCTGGCTCTTTTCTCTGGACATAGCATTTTTACCGGAAGGAAGCTGAGTTGCTGCGTCTCCGGGGATTTGCTGTGATCATTAACGAAATGTTAATTCAAAGGGTGCATGGCCTTAGAAATAAGTCCAGTGCAATCCACATGTTCACGCGACAGACATTTACTGGGGCCGACCTTGTGTCAGGGCTTTGCCAGCTACTGTAGATTTGGGGATAGAAAAAAAAAATGGTCCTTGCATTCTAGCAACTTATGGTCTACCTTGCAGACAGCTAAAAACTGTGAGAAGATCCTGTGAGAAGTTTGCTAACGGTGGGGTGGTGGAGAGGGGTGTCAGTAAGAGTTTTGAGGAAGGAAAACCCCAGTCATCCCAGAGAATTGAACGAGGCTCCAAAGGAGAGGCAGGAATCAGGCAGAACGTTGGCGAACGTTTGCTAGGTAGGGAGGCATGACAACCGGAAGTGCTGAGGGCTGTGGAGGTTGGGGACAAGAATACAGATGTTGGAATCTAAATAGTCCAGGGTTCAAGCAGGCTTTGCAACTTAGTACCAACAGATCTTCAGAAACTATGTGAGATAACAAATATTTGTTCTGAGCAGCTAAATTTGGTCGGGGGGATAATCTGTTATACTACTATAAAGAATGAGTACACTGTGAAACTAACGAAGCATAGGTTTCAGGGCTCCCGCTGGCACTGAGCTCTCTCAAGCCCCAAGGGGGAGTTCCTTAGCAATGTTTTCACAGGGCCGCAAATTTTTGTAAATGTGCAAATGTAAGATATTGAACTTTGTGATGTTTGAGAGATTTGTTATTTTAAGTTTTTAATTAGTTACGCTTTTCTATTCACTCTAAATAAACACCAACCTTCATAGCAAAATAATAAACACATACTTATATATATATTCAACCTTGTGTTTAATGGCATGTGGTAGGTGGTATGTGTGCTGAGTGAGATGGGTGTTTGGTGCTATACATAAATGGGATATCCTTTGGAGAACTAAATAAATTTCATTTCCTGGATGTGGATGACGCCAGAGCCATGCCAGGCCATCTCTGCTCTTGCATCCACCCTTCCATCCCTTTCTTGCAATCTGTCCACACAGAGCTCTGCCCCTCACCATCTTCTTCAAGGAATCCAGTCTCGCCAAACAATGTATGATTTTTCAGTGTTTCTGAAGGGGCTGGTTGAGTCGAGAGCAGGCGATCACATGGTGCCCCTCTAAGGTATTCCATCACCATCTGGCCGGCCTTCTCTGAGAGCCTCTCTGCTTGCCATTTGACCTCACACCAAAGCATCCAGTTCTAAAGCGCAACCTTTGATATCCTTTGTAGACCCCCTAGGACATTCGGTCCCATCCCTGCTTCTGACTACTTCTCTCTGGAATTCTAGGGAACAATGTGTCTCGACTCACTGTAAATCTGTGCTGGATGAGCACCTCCTTAAAAACAAGCCTGAAACGTGATTCCACTGGCCTCATTTACTTTAAGTTAAAGATCACGGCACGGCCAGTAGCAGGACTTAACTGAGAAAGGTTAATGAGAAATCACCAGAGGTGAGCGTGTTTCCAGTGGAATACGCTCATCCCAAATAAATACAACTCGCAGCATGATGTAGAAATTAAGGTTTTGCAGTAGTTCAGAGAGAAAAGTCATGAAAAAAATTAAGTCATCACAGAGCAATGGACAGGAGAGTCCTCTAAACTCTAAAGAACCTGCGTTATAGTAACAGTATCTTAGTCTATAGGGGGTGATTCAGTTTCATCAAATGCCATCTATGGCATTAAATCAATATCGTCGATTTGAATTGTAATTGTTTTTTAGCTTCGTATATAGTTTGTAAGTATGTTTGATTCTAGATCTACACAGAAATGATAAGCATTTCACATTTGTTCACGTATAAGTCACTACTTGGTGGTAGGGGGAACTGTGGGCATTTTTGCAGATTTAAGAAATACTGGCTTAACATTTTAGAAACTGAAAGAAATACAAAAAAGGATAGTTACTATGCTCTCGGGTATTCATTTATTTGTTCATTCACACATCCAGTATGTACTTATTCGATGTTTATTGCGTGTGAGCAAGAATCATTTGAAACACTGGGCAAAACAGTAAATAAGTTAGCCAAGGTCATGCTTCTCTGGAATCTTACCTTCTAGAAATGAGGGAGAATGAAAAAGGAAACCTTTTTGAAAGACAATTTTAGAATGTGACGTGCACACTGAAGGAAATAAACCAGGGCGATGTGATGACAAGTGGCTGAGAGGCGGCTGCAGTTTGGGGAGCAAGAAAGGTCTTTCTGTGGAACCGACATTAGAGTTGAGACCCGGGGAGGAGCAGCCATGTGCCAGAGCCAGAGGATTACTGTTCCAGGCGAGGGAACAGGAAATACGAAAGCCCCGAGGTGACACGGCTGGAAGAGAATGAGTAAGGGGAAAGGGAGAACAGACAGGCAGATTCAGACCACTCTGGTTCCTCCAAGCCATTCGAAAGGAATCCGGATTTTATTCTAGGTACAACGGGAAGCTTCTGGAGAGTTCTTTAGAGGGGAATGACAACATTGGATCTACCCTTAGACAGAGCACCTTTATGACTAGGGAAAATAAAACGAATTCAAGAAACAAGAGTGAAAACAAGAAGATGAGTTGGGAGGCTACTGGTGTAGACCAAGTAAGAGGTGATAGTGACTGGGGGTGGGGCTGGGGGCAGCGGAAACAGGAGGAAGTGGATGGATTTGAGATCCAGTCGGAGGTACAATCGCAGGACTTGATGAACTGCATGTAAAAAGATGAGCGAGAGAAAGATGTTTTTATAGGTTTTTGGATTGAGATCAGTTGGTTTTTTTTTTTTTAAATAAAATAACATGAATATAAAAATAATACCAGGTGGAAATATAACAAAACGTTAAGACTGAATATCTTTGAATGGTAGAAGGAAACGAGGTTGCTTTTTCGTGTAGATACTAATTATTTTTAAATAAAAATGTATAACTAATACTTTTTAATTGCAATGAATACCTATTATTATAATTATTTAAATATTTTGACACAGAGGTGAAAAAGACAGAGGTCTTTGTGCGAAATCTGACAAGGGAAGGCCCAGAGCAGAAGCCGCCAAGGACCAGGACTTGGGTCGATGAATGACATCACAGGAAGTAAGGCACAGGAAGGCGGAAAGGGAGACCGGGCTTAAGCCCCACTAAGGACCATCTGCGCTGCATGACTTTTGAAGGGTTAACAATAACTGTCGGTTATGCCAAGTGCTAAAAACTCCTGTCAGTCTTATTATCATCTCTGGGCCCTGTGGAATAAACGGGAGTGTTCACCGAAACGCAGAGCTAAGATCCATCTACTGGCTAGGAGGTCATATCCGAATTGTGCCTTGGATCCTATGATTATTCATGATTATTCAAATAGCCAATTTATGCGATAGTATAGATGAAAGAGCTGAGAGACAGAAGGGCAAAGTGCATTCCTGAGGTGACGCAGCTCTCTGGTGAGCTGGTCCTATTTTCTTTCCACTGCACTGTGTTAAACACAGCCGTTCAGAGCTTCCCAACCCTTTCGCCGCGTGTCACACATAGCAACGGCTGTCATGACAGGATGATGGGCAAGGAGGCTTGTGGCTTAGGACCACTCCTCTGGGCTTACATGGTCACACAAAATCTGACTGGTAAAACACCTTGACATATGTTTAAGAAAAGTGTACACCAGTTTATAGGAGATTTACTCTGGTGGTTTCCATATTTTCAAAATTTGAGAAATTTTAAAAATGCAGATTCCCGGGCCTCGTCCAAGACATATTGGTTGAATTGCTTTCAATTGCAAGTAACAAAAAACACACATCCAAATAGTCTTAATAGGAATTTCAGAGGTTGGTAAGTTTTAACACTGGTTAAATCAGGGCCTCTGATTTTTTTTTTTCCACAATCCCATTCTAAGGACATCAGCTTTACATCTTTTTCTCAAATTTGGGACCTTCCTCAGAAGCCTCTCTGCAGACAAAGTCTCATATAGTTAGTCTCCTGTAATTAACCACAACTGGGTCACATGCCTCCCCCTAAACAAATCAGCAGCAAGGGCACGTTATCATCCTGTTTGGTATACAACACTTATGACTAATCCCGGAGGGAGAAATACACTTACGTCCCCCGAGTCAGTGAACACCCGAACAAAATCGGGGTTCGCTGGTTAGAAAGATGAGTGAGTGGATAGGCAACCATTATTAGATGCTACATAAACCAAATCGAAATCCTTCAAAAGCCCTAAAATCTATATTTTTAAAAAATCCTACCGTGATTATGATAGTGAGCTAGGTTTGGGACCCACTGTCCTAAACTCGGGGTGGCTGCTCCTCTATCTGCCGCCTTTGTGTAAATTAGTAGAAGATGCCACCACCACCACCCACCTCCCCAGGGGACATAGCCTTGTGCATACACCGTCCTGAGCAGAGAGGGCAGCTTTGTTTGAATGAGGAAAAAAGAGCCCCTCCCAGCTCAGCTCCTCACCAGGGGGTAGGGCAAGGTGCACAGCTTGATGTGTGGGGCAACAGCTACATTCTAGGTCCCCAATCTCTCCCCACTCACTGTGCTCTGGGGTGTGCTACTAAATGGTTAACGACCAGCTCCCTGATTTGTAGAGCTTGACCATTTGTGTGGTGTACATATGCCCACCGTGGCCAACTTTAAGCAGCTGATGTAATATCAGTGAACATGGAGCTGGGCAGAGATGTTCACAATCAACTCTCCCAAAAGGTGTGCCAGCAGCCACGCACCTTAGCCACAGAAGGACTCGTGTGACGAGAACACCACTCGCAGTCAAAGGCAGGAGACCTGCCTGTAACCACACTGCTTCTCACTGAGAGACACTACGAAAACAAAACTAGAATAACGGAAATTTCATATATTTTAAGTAACACAATGATCGTGACTATGATTTATTGCTCATCAGTGGGAAAGAATATCTTATATTTTAAAAGTAGAATTCAAAAAAGGCTAAGTAAAGAATTAGCCGCTTTTAGAAATAAAGTCAAAGGCAATGATTATACCTTTGAATTGCGCTGAAAGCACAAAATTTTAGAAAATTCCTACCCCTGATACTAGTTAATAAAATAGAGGAGCCTTAAGCAGTCTGTTACGTAGTCGTGAAATGCTTCTGATACTTTAAATCCTCGTTTCGCGTAAATGTTGGCACGCCCTCTTTCTTATACTGGCATGGGGGGAACCGAGACGGAGGAAGCTGGTACAGCCCAAGATGGAAAGTATGATCTCTGCATCGAGCAACGTCGGATGAAGTCCCACGGCTACCACCTGCTGGAGGGATAACCTTGGTCCAGTGATGTCACTGCTCCCAACTCCAGGGTCCTCACAGCTAACATGAAGGTACCAGCGGTATCCCATAGATACTCCGCAGACATTAGCCGCAGGGCACTCGGTCACATGGGCTGATCTGGTGATCAACAGCCTGTGGACTTTTCCCCCACCGACCAACGAGCCAGTGATCACGACAGTTCCACTCTAAACCCTTCTCAGAGAGCTCCTTCTCCTCTCGGAGTGAAGGAAACCCGGAAGCGATACTGATCGATCGAGTCGTCTGTGTCAGACCCGGGACAAGGTTATCTAGTTCGTGTGTTCTTGTTTTATTCCTTGGTCATAGCTGTGTGATCTTATGTGTTTCTTCTTCCTCCTCCTCCCTCCTTCTCCTTCCCAGAGGGCTTTCGTCTCTCCCGCCCCAACCTTTCACTGTTTATTTTGTCTCCCACTGAGGACTTAAAGAGACAAGGCGGCTCTGGCCTAAATGGCAGAAGGACAGACTCTTGTGCTTCTGCTGTGATGGTCAGAGTGTTTTTTTGTTTTTACCTTTTTGTTTGTGTTCTTTTCCTCGCAAAGACCAGGCAGACTGGCTATGTGAGAAGAGGCAGAAGATGAACTTGGACAGGGGAGATGAAAACCTTTAGTTCAATCATGGGAAGCAGGAGGGTCTGTTGTTATGAGGACCGTGGAGGTGAGAACAAGCTGACCCAGGGCTGCGCTTTGTCACATAAGGACCACTGCTCCTGCCACGCACACCACCGCTCCGTCATCCGTGGACAGCACCCTGTCACGACCCTGCGCCTAGCGTAAGCCTCCGGCGGGGAGGAGGGTGGGCGACTTCCACGGGCACAACCCCTTCCACAGAGGGACTGGCAGGACCAGTCGGGGAATTCCCCGAGTCGTGGCTGAGGTGGCAGCATCGCCACCATTACACATAAATCAGTGCACGTATCATACGGCAGGGTTTCTGAGCCTCAGCACGGCTGACATTTGGGTTCGGTAACTCATTGTCATTTGGAGCTATCCTATGCATTGTGGTAGCCCCGTCCTCTACTTGGAACAACCAAAAGTGTCTCTAAACATTGTTAAATGTCCCCTGGGGTAGGAGGGGAGGGAATCACTGCGGGTGAGAACTACTGTTCTATGCAATAATCTCATGAGGCAATTTTGATCCCCATGGCACAGGAGGAATTGAAATACAGGTAATCAGCAGGTTGTCCAAGGTCCCAGAACAAGTGAATGGCATGCTTTGTTCAAAGCATGTATTAACATTCTGCCTCTCGTTCTGCGACTTCGAAGTCTAGCTCAGAATCTTTAAGTTGTAGGTATTTCATGTCTATTAATAAATGAATAAACATCATAAATCTCCATTTTTTAATTCTCTAGGTTCAAGTGCTCCATCAAAGTAAGTAAATCAAAGCACATACTTAGTAACAGAAGCTACGGGGACTGAAGCGCTATTCAGCCAAGTTCACACCAGTGTACAACGGACTCCCATCTGCAGGGGCCCAATTTGCATGAGGTTATTCCAAGACTATTGATAACATATCAGAGAGATCACATGGGCTGTATGACAGACCTGGGACAAGGTGCTTAACTTCTCTGACACTCAGGGTTCTTACTCGTAAAATATTCTTGCCTCACTCTTGTTGGGAGGCCCAGAGCTGTGAGAGGTAAAGTGTCTGTGACAGAGCCTGGCACATAGGTGATCAATCAGTAAAAACTCCTGCCTCTCATTATCATCACTATTCACTTGCATAAACAATCTGCATATCTATACCAGATAAATCATAGAACCTTGGGACTCTGTCCCCATCTTCCTTGTATGAGCTGAGATCCCGAGTCATTTATGCATCGTTACAAATCTCAAAAAGAGTAAGAAAGAGGCTTGAATGGGGAGTCAAGGGATCTGGATTCTAATCCTGACCGTAATCAGTCACAGGGGCTGTGAGTATGTCACCCGACCCTCTGAGACTATTTCATCATCTGATATATAGAAGATTGAGCTACAACAGCTGCTCTTTTCTAAATTTCTTGTTCTTTGAATCTACGTGTATAAGATGACCATCCACTGCAGCGTGAAAACAGCAATCTCCTCTAAGCTGTCTCAGTGAATTGCTATAGAATTTAAATGAGAGCTGTAAAAATCAATAATCAGGTCACCAAACATGTAAGTTACCTATCATGACTTGATTATTTCTCTGCATGGCAAGTAGCTTGGATTTAAATATTTATGATTTTGCAGCCAGTTCTGGAATAGAGTCTTTCTGTCATATATTGAATAAAAATAATCAATGGGAAAGAATGCCTGGCATCAAGCACCAGTCAAATTGAATGTTGAACAGCTTAACTGCAGACACAGCAGATTTTTTTTTTAAATCAATCTTCCAATGGGAGTCTTAAATTTATAAATACTGAACAACCTATTTTCCTGGGGAATCACTCAAATTTCTGTGTCTCCTCTTGTATTTGTGATATTCTATTTTGAATGCGCTATCGGTTTTCAAAGCCTGGTGCAAATGGACAATGAAGTTTCTTGAATCTTCTCACAAGAGGTGACACTTTCAGCCTCTGAATTCATTCAATCAAAAATATTCATTACACATTTATGGAGTGCTTATTCTGTCAATATTCCCTGGAGCTCAGAGCAGAGACAATTGCTACGAAACTACATAGAGGTATCTACAAGAGCAGTAAGAACACTTTACACACTGAAAGACAGAGGTAAGGTCCATGAGTAAATTCGGGAGCGTGGTACAAAAGAAGGGTGGGTGGGAGGAGACAGGAAAAGTTGATGTCACTGCTTTGTTCTTTTAATCACTGCATCTTTAGTAAATAAGACACTGTTTCAGGAGCATGAACTGCAAGAGAGCATAATTAATAAGCCTACAGGGAAAGGTTAAGGATGATTTGTGTAAGCTGACATAAGCCAGTGCAAGTTTAATGAAGGGGTGGACATGATCAGATTAGTATTATACAAGAGAACTCTCTGACAATGGCATGGAAGATAGAACAGAGAAAGGCCAGACAGAGAGCAGAAAAGAGGAACGGTTAGGAGGCTGTTGACGTGATATAGACCAGATACCATGGTAGCGAATACGAAAAGCAAGGGTAAGAAGTGAACATGACGGATAAGTTCAAAAGATATGAAGGGGTAAAATCAAAGAGGGGGAGGGGAAGCCGATGACGGTATCCCGATTCCTGGCTTGAAGGATCAAGTGAATCGATTCACCCGTTTGGCAAATTCGGAAGGCAGAGCAGATTTGAGGGATAGGACGAATTCGATTTTAGGTGTGCTGAGTTTAAAGTGCCAATGGAACATATTGGTGGAGCTGTCCATTAGGCATTGAAATATGTAAAATCAGAGGCTCGGGAAAGTAATGGGAGCTGAAGATGTAGAAATTTTTTACCTTTTAAATGAAATATAACAATATGTAAAAATAAGACTACACTTGACAATTATAAATTAAACATCCACGCGACTACCGTGGTGGTCAAGAAACAAAACATTTCCAGACTCCAAGAAGCCAACGAAATGCCTCTTACTAATCACAACCATGTCCCTCCCTTCTAAGAGCCACCATTTTGATTTTATGATCATCTTGGCTTGTTTTTCTTTTATTTTTAGCACCTAATTATGCATTCTTAATCACTCTAGTTTAATTCTGCCTGTTTTAACCTTTATTGAATGGAAGGATATGTGTGTTCTTTTATGTCTAGCATCTTGTCTTCAACATATTTGCAAAATATATCCGTGTGGCTCGCTATGGTTCATCTGGTTCATTTGTTTTCACTGGAATAGAGTATTCACTTTTATTTATTGCTGGTGGATCTTTGTTTTTGGCTATTATGAATGAAGCTGTTGTAAGCACACTTGTACTTATCATTTGATAGACATTTCTGTTGGGTAAATGACGTGGAATGGAATTGCTAGGTCAACAGACTCCATAGTACCCTCGACTTTGGAAGAAAACATTAAACTATGTTCTTACTAACTGTACCAATTTACGCAACCATCAGCAATAAGAGTTCCAGTTGCCATGCAACCCCACCAACACTTAATAATGGGTGCCTTTTTTAATTTTAGCCTTTCTGGTAGGTCTACAGGGGTACCACATGTGGGATTTCCCTGATAACTAATAAAGTTGAACATCATTCCAACTAAACGGAATTAACAATGTTTTAAGCATTTAAACATCCTCTTTTGTGAAATGTCTACGTCTGTTCTATTATCTTATCTGTTTTCTCCTCCCCCCACTGGCTTTCTGTTATTAGTTTATAGATCTTTACATTTTCTAAGTAAAAGCCTTTATTGGTTACATCTATTGCAATCATGTTTTCTCACTCTGGATTTTTTTTTTCCTCTTTAAACTCTTTTAAGGTTATTGATGAATAGTCTTTTTTGTTTATTTTAGTATATTTTTATCAAGTTTTTTCTTATGGTTATTATTTTTTTGTATTGCTTAGTTTTTTAAAAAGTTATCTACTCCAAAGACATGAAGATGCCCTTCTAAATTTTCCTCAAGAAAATTGTTTGTTTTGGCTTACATATTTAGGTCTCAAATTAACCTGGAATGGATTTTGTATATGGCTTGAGGTTGCTATCAAGTTTTTTTCCATATAGATACCCAAATGTTCCACACCATAAATCAAGTGCTCTCATAGGTGTGCGTGTGTGTGTGTGTGTTTGTTTGGATCTCTAGTCTGTCACATTAGACTATTCGTCGATCCTCTATTACTTTGCTATCTTAATTGCTATGTTTTAAAAATAATCTTTATATTTAGTACAGCAAGTTCTCTTTTTCAAGAATGTACTAGCTATTTTTGGCCTTTACTATTCTTTATAAACAGAATAACTCTGAACATAGTTACGCAAACCATTGAATTTTGATGGAAATTCATTAAATCTATAGATATATTTGGGAAGACTTGATAGCTTTATAACATTGAATCTTTCAATCTATGGACATAAAATATTTTTCTTTCTACTTCAGTTTCCCTTTTCTCCCAAATTTTCTGCATAGAGGTCTTACACATCTTGGATTAGATTTATTTCTAGAAATTTGTTTTCTAATTATAAGTAGGAACTTTTTAAACTTTATTTTCATTCGTTACTATAAATAAAAAACTAATTTTATTTTATTGATCTTATATCTAACAACCTCACTAAATTCTTTTTAATTTTACTAATTTGTCTGTATTCCTCTTAGATTTGCCATATACGAAATTATATCATTAGCAAATAATGACAGTTTTATTTCCTTATTTCCACTCGCAACTTCTGTTTGTTCTCTTTGCCTTACTGCACTGGCTAAACCTCTCAGGTTTAAGTAAAAGTGATGAGAATGGGTATTCTTCTCGTTCCCAGTCTCAAACCTTTGTCACGAATACATATACAAAATCCTTAACAAAATGGGAATAAATTGAACTCTGTAATATATCAAAAATGGCAACATATCATGCCCAAATTGGATATTCCAGGAACGCAAGTTCTTGAGTGAGATTGGCCTTTAATGCTTCTTTTAATAATATCCGTGTCAGATTTTGCTATCCAAGTTATGCTGGACTCATGAAATTAATAGGAAAAGTCGTTTTTCTTTTCTTAGGAGAATTTTATATAAGATTTCTTCCTTAATCATTTGGTAGGATTTGCTGAAGAAGCCATAGGAGACTGGAGTTTTCATGGTGGGAAAGTTTTTTGTTGATGGAGCTGTATCGTTAATAGCTATAGGCCATACACAAATTTGTACCTCTTTGTTATATCTACATTTTATTGCCAAGAAGGCTTACTTCCCCTCCTAGTGCATGATCTTCATGAAGGCCAGAACTTTCTCCCTACTCACCTGCAACTCTCATACACATCTTAGACTCCTGTGCATTGCAAATCTAATTGAAATAACTACCTTATTCATTTGGGAGTCATTCCGCATACTTAATCCCAACATAATATATAGATTTCATGGTCTTTATTTATCTCATTGACATCTGTGAAAAAGTTTAGTATATTCTCCAAGGACTAAGAAGAGCCACAAGTATTTATGAGCATTTTAGTGCTCACCAGCAGTCTGGGTGTGAGTTAAAAGACAAAAGAAGACAAAGCCTTGGTGATCTGTCTGGAGTTGCTTCTAGTCCAGTAGAGAAGACAAAAGTGCACATGCCAGTTTAGAGAAACAAAACATTTTCCTCTCTAGTTCTTGAAAAACATGGACTTTATATTGCATTATTGCTTTCAAGGGTTGCACTGAGCAGACATAGCTCTCCAACAAGTACTCCTTTGAGAAATCTCAGGATGAAGCTATCCCCTCAATAATTTAAGGGTTCTATTATGTGGTAACTTATACTTTACTACTGGGCTTAAAAATTTATATTGTATTCTTTAAAAGCCTAGCAATGCACTGCAGAACGGGCAACGTGAAGTACCGTGGAAACACTTTCATAATATCGGCATCACTGTCATTCCCTGGTGGGAAGGGAGGTGAAGTGGGGTTGTGCTGGCAAGCACTGGCCCCAGGAAGCCAGAGTGCAATGTGGGGCTCCTCACATTTATCTCTCTCTGTGCCCATAGACAGGCTCAGACCACAGAGCAGGCCTCAAAGAGCATAACTAACCCAACACTGTCCCAGTTGGGAATTAGGGTTTTACTCTAGAGCCGGCGGTGAATGAGCAAAGAATGGTTAAAGGCATAAAGTAGGGAGCAACAGATCAAAAACACAGTTCAAAAAGGGACCCAGGTAAATACTGGAGGTCGTTGGCTCTTGTTCTCGGCTATTCCTGGCACTCTAAGTGAGAGCCAGATTTACTTAAAGACTCTAATGAAATAATTGCTTTTAGAAGGAGGGGCAGCATAATTTCTGGAGTCAAAGAGACCAGGTTTCAATCCCACATTGGCCTCTTCCTGACTGCGTGATCTTGTGAGAAAAGCAAAGAACAAACAAAAAAGACATGTAATCTTTGTAAGTTTCAGGTTCTTCATCTATAAAATTAAAAATAACTAAATTTCATGGTCATATCCATAGTTAATGAGATAGTGCAGGTGAAATTTCCTACCACAACGTTGGGAGTATAAAAGGCAGTAAGAGCTATTTCCACTTTACAGCTTGTATTAATTAAGTTGACATTAGAAGCTATAGTAAGTAAACCTTGAATTCTAAGGATTAAAATTCTAATTTTAACACAATAAAAATCGTTTGCTTATGCATATCACAATCCAGTGTGAGCATCGGCGGTTGGACCAGCTTTCACAGTGTAAGGAGGGACCCGGGCTTCTTTGCCTGGTAAAGCCCCCTCTCCTGGGTTATCAGCGCCCCCTCCATTCAATGAAGACAAAGGGGGACTCTGAAGAAGGCACAGTCACTTCACATACATTTTGACCCAGAAGCGACACACCAGTGGCACGTGTCTCAGGAGCCCTGAGATTAGGAAACTGTTCTCACACAGGGGTCCTGGCGGTTCCCCATCTCCCTCTCTGTAGACCCATATCCTCATTTCCCTGAATGGTGAGCAAGTCTGCTCTGGCGGAAGAGAGGGAGACATCGCTCTTTATCAGCCCAAACGTGATCAAATTTGGTACAAAAGGAATCACTACATCTTCCCAAGTCCATTTGCTCAAATAAATACTTGAAAAATAGTCAGAAGCAATTTTAGCTGTTAACACCTGAATGTGTAGAAGCCTGAGAGATTTGAGAATTGTCTCTCACTGCTTATAATGTCTATTTTTTGTAGACAAAAAACACCAAGGTTTTTAAAAGCTTACTACCATCATGGAGGTCACATGATGGCAGGCAGTGAGTGGAGAAGCTGGAGGTGCCGCCTTGATCTCTGTGGTCTCAAGGCCGTGTACCCCTTCCAGTGAGGGCTGGCATTTTAGGTGAAAGGCCAATTTTTTAAAAATGAGAAAGATGACACTCCAACAGGGAGCCTTCGCTGAGATCACTGAGCTACTAAACAACAGAACCAAGACTTAAATCCAGGTCTCCCTTACCCGCAGGCTCTTGATAGCATCCCAGAGTATCCAAAAGCTAAACTCAAGTAGTGGCTTGAGTAGAGAAACAGCCTGCATGCAAATAATCCTGTTCTCCCACTTCTAAGGGATGTCTAAGTCGTGGTCAGTTCCTCGTCCTTTCTGAGTCTCAGATGCCTTTACTACTAACCGGAAAAAGAGACCTTCATTGTGAAGTTGTGGTGAGAATTTAAATGAAAGTACATACTGTGAAGCATCAAACAAACGTAGCACCCAGCACCACACAGACCCAAAGCGCTTTGAAGAACAGGAGCCATGGAGCTGGACTGCTCGGTCCCTCAGCTGCTATTTACTGTCTGTGTGACCTTGAGCAATTTATTTAACATCTCCTTGACTCAGTTAAAGATTCTGTACAGTGGGGATAAGAATTGCACCCATATCTTCAGGTAGTTGGGAGGATTAAATAAGATAATTAAAAAAAAAAAAACCAACAGTGCAGTGCCTAGTATGTAGTAAGGGCTCAAAGTGCTAGCTCTTATTACTAGCAGTCTATAAATAGCACGTAAGTATGTAGTATGTAGTGTGACAGTTGTAATTGTTACAGTCACGACCTCTATTCTACCTCTCTAAGGAGACCCCTCCGTTCAGGAAACCTCCCCAGGGACCTCCCTATAGCATGTGGATCCCTTGGTCTCCCACCTCCTCAATCAGAGCAGCTCAGCTTTTATCTCTGTTCTTCGTACCTCTGTAGGCGAACTTCCTCCAACAAGGTTTCTGTGTGAAAAGCGAACAGAAACCAACTCCTCCATTTTGCTGCTTCTTACTACACTGGAGCTTAGAGGTCACTGCCACCTCCCTGGGTGTCAGTTTCCCCGTCTGTAAAATGGTGTGAGGTGAGGATGGGATGGAGAACAATGATGACGCTAACCGCTTTCCCCCTCTCGCTTTCTACGATACCAGAATTACACATTCCTTGCATCGGTACCCCTTTCACGTGTTCTTAGTGACTCACACTGCAGCAGGAAAGGAGGCTGGGGCACTCGCGTGGTGGCAGGTCTGGGTGAAAGAAGTTCAAGGGCATGAGGAATCTATGGGTCGGCCTAAACGTGCACGCTCTGCCCTTGCAGGAGTGACTGCCAGCTCCTAGTGCTTTAGCCAAGAGGACGATATAGAAAGACTGACTCTGGACACAGACTGACCCATGAGCTCCAACCTAGTGATACTACTACTATTTTTATCTGCAGCTGTCAGTCTCTTCCGTCTGTTTCTCGATTGATTCCTATAGCAGTGGGGCTGAAAGTGTTTGGTTTGTTATATATTGCTAAAGCAAATAAACCAAGAATACATTACAAGAGCAATAACAATATTATACATGTCTATTAATCTACAATTTTCCCTGCTTAGATTTTAAATGCAAGAGTCCAATTCCAGAGATGTTAAATGACTTGCCATTATCTTATCTCAGAGGTGGCGAGGATGCAAGGGGAATGAATCTATGTTTCCATGTACCGAGTCAAATATTCTTCTCACTCATTCCACTTAATCATGTACAGATTAAAATGTAACAGTCAAATGAGGTCATGTGGCTGAAAATTGACCACTGTGGGCATAGGACTTCCTCGCGAGATATCAGAATCTGCCTGAAAAATACTGCTAAGCACATTTAATACTAATCAACAGCTAGTGTCAATATTCATTTGAACCACATACACACACAAAAATGACATGAGATGAGCCTTGGCTTAGCATTTCAGAAATATCCACGCAATTCAGAAATGGTTTCGGACAACTCTGATGCTAAGAGACTACGAACACGTCACAGATATAACTGCGACACTATGAGCAATAATAATGATATACACGTGACTGGTTCGATCATAGAAACAACACAGAATTTTATGCTAAATAGATACTTGAATGGTTTCTAAGCTACGCAGAGAAATGAAAAGCAAACAGAAGAAACTGTAGGAGCTTAAGAGTGGAAAATAAAACCTTCTATCAGGTAAATGAAATGAGTGGATGTATCATTACGTGGCATTTTCAGACTGGTCTGTGGCTAGGTCTGGAAGGTGGCCTGCTGGCCACGTGCCAGGGGTCCATGCAATCTGCAGGAGTCACGGCAGCTTTCTGAATAGAATGTAACCCAAAACATTTCTCGACAGAGTTGTCTCTACATCATGGCTCAGGGGAGCTGAGGGGCCAATTGGTAGATTAATTATATTGTTTGCAAACCATATGAAAAGTCCAGGGAGGCATCAAGTCGAGTGTCTCTTGGGGAGACCTGAGCAACTGGCCCGGAAGAAGAAATATAGAAATGTTTCTACCTCAGGACCCAGTCAATGGCAAACATCTTCGTGTGGAAGGGGCCGTGCTTGGAACACGATGTTTTTCCATGCTTTGCCGTGGCTCCTCCATCTAACCCATCTAACGGCTCGGCAGGCTCCTGCGGGCAATGCTTTGCGTGTGAAAGCAGGCGCTCTGTAACTGAAAAGTGCTGAGAGTAAGCAGTGGTCACTGCCCTTGATCAGAACACTCTGAGGTCATACAAATGATGGGTTAAAAAGTTCAATGTCATTGTCCCTCTTCGTCTTCTGAGTTTTGTTTTTAGCTCTGCTATTATAAAGAAAAGACCATGTTGGTACCATTTTTACATTTTTCTTAAATGTGCTTACACGTATGTTTAAAAGACAGAAAGGAAATTTTATATTTTTTTTACTACTATGATCCTGGAATTATAAAATGTTTTCTTTTCTAATCATCATGAGAGCCATGCAGGGGCAGAGAAAAGGGGAAAAAGCATGTTCGCGATGAACGAAGCGAGCTGGGATTCAGACCCACAACTTCCCGCTCCACATTGTTCATACTAGACCTTGAGAACAGGCATCTCTGATGAAGTGCCTGCTTCATGCCAGGCATTGTTGGTGTATTACATGAAGTATCTCAATTACTAGCTCTGTTTTACAATTAAGGACATTGGAGGTCAGAGAGGTTAAGCAACTTGCCTGGCAATATAGCTCAAGAATAGCAAAGCTGGAAGCTAAACCCACATAGGTCTGGTCCCAAAGCTCTGGCAATCTGCACATCAGGCATCTCACCCAGTCGATAGGCATCCAGAGTAATGATGGCATTTGTACCTCAGGGCACCTTGATCGGGTGTTTATTTTGTCTTTCTAATGTTTGAAGTTGTTATTTTAATTTTGGGTTTTAACCACACAATAACAGAATCTGTTGAGAACGACTAAAATTTCACTATGAGAAGACCCGCACATAAATTACTAATAACGACTTGAAAATAAGAGTCCATAGGAAACTACAAAAATATATTCATGTAACTGATATATGGTATTACCTGAAAAGCCTTTCTCACTACAGTTTCTGTCCTGAGACATATCTCATTATTCTACAGCCGAGGCTGCAGGCGTGGACAGAATACTGTCTTGTGTTCCAGCCCAGGACGTGGAAGCCCTCTGTGATTCCTTCAGAGACTGCACCGGATGTGTCCTCTCCCCTCTCTGAGCTTACTCTAACCAATTAAGTAGGGACTTCGCTGCTAAACTGTCTCGTGTAATTGATCGCCATGACTTTGTCTTCCCAACAACCTTTTCCATCTTTCTTCCTTTAGAAAACTATTCCTTTTTGTTATGATAAGTCTGCAAACTCTAAAAATATGCCTTGCTTTATCGCACAGACTAGGGGATAAAGAGATTTTTGGCAGGTGGTACTCATGAACCAGTCTCTGCCTTTGTGGGTTTTACAGCCAGAGGTAGGAGACAGGAAATGAAATTAATAAGCAAAGTACATAGTATGTGAAATGCTGCTACCGTTGACTCCCAAGCATGATGATGAGGTCCTACCTACCTCATACCTGTGTCTTCAGCCTCTTCACTGAGGACATTCCCCTGCCGCTGAAATGGTGCCCAGTCTTGTACAAGGTTGCCCAGAAGTGTTAGAGACTTAACATGCTGACACCCTGTGAAAAACACTCATTTCCCCATTCCTCAGTTGATAATTCTGAGGTATATTCCAAACAGTCTAGCAGGACTGAGCCACAGTTACTCACAGTGGGGTCCAGCTCCTAAGTGCACCCATTGCTGACTTCACCCCAACTCTGCCCCGCCTTCTTCGCTCCCCCACGTGGGGAGAGCTCCAGGATTTGGGTTGGTTAACAGACAAACTACATCCTAGCCTCCTCTCATCTCTGCCAGCACTGTTTCTGGTCTAGAAGGAGTAATGGGTCAGGTGACTCTGCTCCTTATGCCTGAGGTGTCTGCACTGCTGGTCACCATGTCCTTCTCAGGCTGTGGCTGCTGCCCTTATGAACTTTCCACTAAAATGGTGCAAAAAAAAAGTAGCAAGAGATCCCCCAGGTGATTACCTAGATATCAGATATATTCTTCTCCATGCCCACTGTGGACGGTCAGGGTCAGGGTCAAATAATAGAGAGAACGGTGACTCCTTCCTCACCTGAGGGGCTCTGGCACACAGTGAAGTTGAGTTGTGGTTGCCAAGGCTTAAAGTTGTATGGAGCTTCTGCTGCTGGCCATGACAGAGTATCAGGGACTGAATTTATTTTCCTACTTTAAAAAAAAAAAAAACTTAAAAACTGGACAAAATATGTAAAAGTAAGAGTTTTCAAACTTTGGCCAACAGGCAGGACATAAGAGTGGTCCCTGAGAGAAGGGAGAGAAATCAAGACATCCCTGCAAATGCTCCTGGTTTACTGTCTGGAGAGGGTCCACAGTCTGGGGTGAGGAGCCAAACCACGAGGTGGCCACAGGGGTCAGATTTCAGGGAGGACAACGGGGCTAGAACCCACAGGGCAGAGAGGACAGAGCTGCACACAGACAGAAGGAGCCCCGGACACTGGCTGAGCAGCCCCTCTCACTGCCTCAAGTCGTTGGCTGAGTGCTGATCAGAGCGCAGGCGTGAAGAAACGAATGAGTCCAGGGGAAAGGTTGCCCCAAAAGGGGAGGCTGAACAATCGCCAGGACCCACACGGGTCAGAGAAGAAGGGTCCAGGTCCTGACAGCTAGAGGGGAGAGGCCTCCAAACACATAGGCATTGAGAAGAATCCTGAGAAGGGCGTTACCTTGGCGACTGGCCAAATTAGCACTGGACAAATGAATATTCAAGTCCTAACCAGCAAAACTGAAAATCAAACCCTCAAATGAATCTATTTCTATGTAATGTAATTGTGTCTGTCCCAGGAGAAAAAAAAAAGGCAAAAATATTTTTTTTTAAACCAAAAAATTCCAGCATTCAACACATAAATTCACAACATCTGGCATCCAATAAAAATCACAGCTGTTCAATGAATCTGCAAAAATCAATCCATGGCAAGAAGAAAAATCGGTCCATTGAAACCAACCCAAAATTGCTCAGGTGGAAAGGTAGCGACCTTGGGAAAGTTCTCATGCAGAAGGAACTGACCTGGAAGACGAGTGATCCCTTGGAGACTCAGAGTAAACAGAAAGGAAAAGTACATGACAGAATTGGAAGACACCACTGGGCAACACCACCCCAAAGGAAAGGCGCCATTAGTTTTTTAAAAAATTATACAGAAGAGAGAACCCTTGAATAAAGAAATCTAGTAGCGGTCCAAATCCCCCTAATCTTTTCATAGACATATTAATTACTGCTATTCCAGAAAATCCAAGGCCCTTTCAAACAAGCAGAAAAATTAGCAAAAGCCATATAAAATTATTATAAGCAGACAATAAGAAGTGAGCACCAAAAATTTTCAGTTGATTAAATACTCTCTGAATGCAACCCAAAGTAGAGGAAAACTGTAACATGACACACCAGCATGAAGTAAATTAAATGAGCAAAGACAAAGATAAAATAACACCATGAATTAGAAATTCAAAACTCAGGATAAAATGAATATATGAAGTATGTTAAATAAACTTAAGAAATACACTGAAGAAATAGACAAAATCATCTCAGAAATAAAGAATAAACTATAAGGTTATAAAGAAACATAGATTATGCTAAATATATACTGAGACACTGAAGAGAGTAATTTAAACAACCGAGGTAACAACAATAAGACTGAAAAGGTACTGAAGAAAAGAGCTTGCAGACATAATTAAGGAGGATCCGGCATATGTATAACATAGTTTCAAAAAAAGAAAACAATATAGCAGAACTGATATTTAAGATTATAATCCAAAAAAAACTTCCAAAATAAAATAAGACCTGAATATTCATATTAAAAGGACCCACAATGCACCTGGGAAATTGTATCCCAAGTATTCAAATTCAAGGCATGTCCCAGTTATGTTAATGGCTTTGGGAGAAAAAAAACTATTGGACTTTAAAGCTAAAAAAAAAAAA
>NW_024349800.1:58188886-58189258 GCF_902729225.1 Pteropus medius | reverse complement strand
AAAAAAAAAAACATATTATTTACCAAAAAGGGGGGAAAAAATCAGGCTGTCAGAAGACTTCCAAATAACAGCATAGGTCAAAAAATAAGGGTGAAAAATAATTTAAGACTCAAGGAAGAAAAAAGTTGCTACATCCAGCCCAGGGGTGTTCTTCAGTTATGAAGTCTAAAGCAGAACAATTTTAAAAATTCAGATAATGTTATACTTTTGGACATTTCCCAAGGAATCCACTAAACTGAGTCTGGCCATCTACGTCCTGTGGACCAAAACCAACCTGCCACCTGTTCTTGCTTCATTGGAACACGGCCACGCCTGCTCATTTACATATTTTCCGGTCTGTGTTTGCATTGCAATGGCAGAGTCGCACTGCAC
>NW_024349800.1:58187939-58188443 GCF_902729225.1 Pteropus medius | reverse complement strand
CCATCAGAAGAGCTGAGCTACACTTGGGCGACCAGGAGTCACTTGACCCTTCCAGACAAAAAGCATGACTGAGCAGCCTCCTGGAACCATAGCCCAGACCCATGCCCTGATCCTCACCCTTGCGGTTTTACAATCATAACTGAAAGAAAAGGAAGGCATGCAAAGATGGACCTGCACAAAGTTAGGATTTTTCCCCAAAGCAGAGAGAAAACTTGCCTAAGCTACGCATGCCTGTATCTCCAGGATTCCATACTTAGCATCCCAAACTGGGGTCACTGCAAAGGTCCTCTCAGATAAGATACTACCTGCCAGCCACGTGGAAAGAAAGAGAAAGTGCCACGATCCTCAAAGAGATATTACCAAGGGAACGAAACAATCCAAAATGGGTTCTTCCGCTTAAGAGAGAATTTTAATCACTATTCCCACCAAATTATTCATCATCTAGCATTAGGGCCTAAATGCATGCTCCCAAAGACACGTTTTGTCTTTAATTCCCCCTCAGAG
>NW_024349800.1:58171906-58187889 GCF_902729225.1 Pteropus medius | reverse complement strand
AATAGCATGCTTATAGCAGGAGCCTGAATGCAACAATGCGCACTAGCACTCCACCCAGAGAGGGCCACATCAGTGTCACCCGCTTCTCTTCAGCTGCCCATCCGCCCTGTTGTCATTTTATTGTTTACATGAACCTGCATCTCCTGGTGATCATATTTGCCTACATAAAACCTAACATTAGATTTCACGAGGGGAGATAGCAAGCATAGGCACAGCAGTGACAATGCACATAACTGGTCAAATGAGAACAAAATATGCCAACTTAAGCATTTGCCTAACTTCACATTTACATATTAAAGATTCTGTTGAAAGAAATCGTACTTTTGTGCTTAGTCGGGATAAAGAAAAGGAAAAGAAGCTACGAGGCGCATACACGTCATTTCTTGATAAGTATTTTCTTTTCTTTTGCAAATTTGCCATATTTTCTCAGAAAAAAACCCTCCATTATATTTCTAACACTGCAAGGGTAGGATGATATTAAATACACGCATCACAAAGTTATTAGTAGTGTTACAGTTTATATTGTGTTCATTCGACCTGAACAATATATTTCAAATGTTTAAATGCTTTATCTTTGTACTCTCTCTTGCCTTCTTTGAACATGTAAGATAAACAAGAAAACTTATCATCATAGATGCTTCAGTTGAAGTTGCTCTGAACTTGGAAATTAAAACAGTGTTAAAAAATAGTTTAAAAAAATAATAAAACCTAGGAAATGACTCCTGACATATAGAAAATGTTCATGAACAGAATGTTGAAACAAAAAGTCTCTAAGATTCCATCAAAGAACAAGATAGAGCTCACACCAGCTCTATCACTCCAGGTAACATATCCATGGAAGAGTGGATTATTTTCTCAGAAGGGCTCTACCCTCTCCCTAAAATGCTATGTACTGGAAAGTGAATAAATCTAAATACAACCAGAGGCAGAGAAGATTCTTAGTAGCAGAAAACACTTTCCCTTAGGGCCCAATATGCCTGAATTTGCCTTGGCCCAGCCAGGCATCCTATCCATGATGTCAGGCTTCATCCAAAGAATCAATCAAAGGACCAGTTTTTAGAGTTAGGCTTGTGTTCAAACTTCAACACAGACTGTGTTGCAAACAGAGCCGGAACACAGAGGGCCCTGAGGACTCTGAGAGCCACTCCCTCACCCTAAACTTAACTCACATCAGCACCAGCATCTGACTGTGAGGTTGGAGCAAGGTAGCAGATGCGCAGAGACTTTGAGAAGCTCAGTCTTCAACAGAAAGGAGAGCCACTCCTGTGTGCACTTTTCATGTTCACGCCCACTACAAAACAAGTCTTAGATATCTGACCACTTTGGAACTATGGTCATTTATCTCAGAAACAGTGAGGGAAAGGATAGAATGAAGCATCAGGGAAAGGATAAAAACTTTATTCTCTGTCAATGTTCCTCTTAAAAATGTATCACACAGAGTTGAGCGATGTGACATCATTTTGCATTTATGCAAACAAAAGTGTATTTAGTGCCTATTCTGTGCCTGCCCTTGACTAGTACTAAGGATATGTGCTGAGCAAGACAGCCCAGGGCTCTTTCTCAGGAGCTTATACTCCAATGGGAGGAGGCCTACAGTACAAAAATAAGTAAAACTGTGAATACTAACAAGTGCTATGAGGGAAAGAAAAGGGTGACATAATGGAAAATAATTGGAAGATCACTTTCAGAAGTTTAATTGGGGAATGTCTCTCAGAAGATACCTCATTTGAACCGAATAAGAGAATCCAGGCACCACAGTGAAGAGAGTTCCAGATAGACGTGACAGGAAGTGCAAAGAGTCAAGAGGAAGAACGAAAGGCCTTGGTGGATGGAGAGTATGAGAAGAGAGAAAGAGAGGGTAGGTCAGGGAGGAGGCTCAGTCCAAATTACATAGGGCCCTGAAGCCCATGTCTTTGATGTGGGGTATTACTCAAGTTCGATAAGAAGTAATGAACTACTAAAGAGAGAAATTGCACAATATGATTTACATATGAAAACATAACTCTTACTGCTGTGTGAAGAATGGAATTGTGGCAGTAGGAAGCCTGGAAGCTCAGGAAAATCAATTGTTGAGGCCAACGACATGGTAGCACACTGCTAGAGTGCTGCTCACGGAGATGGAAAAAAATGGAAGGATTCGAGATGTATTTTTAAAGCAGAATGATGAAAAACTCACAGCTTCCCACTGAGATCAGGAACAAGGCAAAGATGTCCAGTTTCACCACTCCTTTCCAACAAGGTCCTGGAAGTAATAGTTAATATAATAAGACAAGAAAAGTAAATAAAAGCATACATATCGAAAAGGAAGAAATGAAACTGTCTGTTTGCAGGTGACATGATCATCTATGTTTCTGGAAGAAATGACCAAACAAAACCCTCCTGGTACTAACAAGTTAAACCTTAAAGAAAGGTTGCAGGATACATGTTTAATATACGAAAGGCAATAATTTTTCTATGTATCAGCAATGAACCAGCAGAAACCAAAATTAAAAATATAATACCATTTGCATTGGCACCCAAGAAAATGAAATACTTAGGTATAAATCTAACAAAATAGGTATATGAAGAAAACTACAAAACTCTGATGAACAAAATCAAAGAACTAAATAAATTTAGAGAGATTCCACATTTATGGGTAGTAAGACACCATACTGTCAAGATGTTAGTTCTTCCTACTTATAGATTCAATGCAATCCCAATCAAAGTCCCAGCAAGATATTTTGAGGATATCAACAAAGTGCTGCTAATGTTTATATGGAGGGCAAAAGACTCAAAATAGCCAGTAAAATATTGAAATAGCTGAACAAAATTGGAGGAATAACACTACCCAACTTCAAGGCTTATTATAAAGATACAGTAATCAAGGGTGTGGTACTGGCAAAGAACAGACCAACGAATCGATGGGATGGAATAGAGAGCCCAGAAACAGGCCCACGTAAGTGTAGTCAACTGACCTCTGACAAAGTCAATACAATGGAGCAACGATCGTCTTTGCAACAAATGGTACTGGAACAACTGGACATCCGCATGCGAAGAAATGAATCCAGATGCAGAGCTTGTGCTCTTCCCAAAAATTAACTCAAACTGGATCATAAGCCTAAATTTAAAACACAAAACTATAACATTCTTAGAAGATAACAAACCTAAATGACCTTGGGTACAGCAATGACATTTTAGATACAACACCAAAGGAAAAATCCATGAAAGAAATCATTGATAAGCTAGACTTCATGAAAATTAAAAACTGCTCTGTGAAAGCTCCAACATTTACTAATGTCAAGAAAAAGAGAAGAAACACTGGGAGAAAACATTTACAAAAGACACAACTGATAAAGGGCCGTTATGCAAAATATAAAAGAACTCTCAAAATTCAACAATAAGAAATCAACCCAATAAAAATGGGCCAAAGATCTTAACAGACACCTCAGCAAAAAAGATATACAGATGGCAAAGTAGCCTATGAAAATATGCTCCACATCAAATGTCACTAGGAAAATGCAAATCAAAACAGTGGAATAAAACCAGGGCCAAAACCTGGAACGCCGACAGCACCACATGCTGGTGAAAACGTGGAGCCACAGGAACTCTTGTTCATTGCTGATGCGAGTGCAAAATGGCACAGCCACTTGGGAAGACAGCAGCTTCTTACAAGACTAAACGTACTCCTGCCATACGATGCAGAAATTACGTCCTTTGGTATTCGCCCAAAGAGTTGAAAACATGTCCGCACAAAAACTTGCACACAGATATTTATAGCAGCTCTATTCATGATCGCCAAAACTTGGAAGGAACCAAGATGTCCTTCGGTGGGTGAATGGGTTAATAAGCTGTGAAACGTCCAGACAATGAAATGTCATTCAGTGCTACAAAGAAATGTGTTATCGTGCCATAAACAGACATGAAGGAACCTTAACTGCATACTATAAAGTGGAAAAAAAAAAAAAAAAAAAATAATCTAAAAAAAGGCTACGATTCCAACCATATCACATTCTGGAAAAACAAAACTACGGAAACAGTAAAAAGGTGAAAAGATCCGTGATTGCCAGAGGCAGGTAGGGATAAATAGGTGGAACAAAGAGCATTTTTATGGCGGTGAAAGTACTCTGTACCATACCACATAATAACTTGTCATTATACTTTCGTACAAACCCATAACATGTGCAGCACTAGGAGTGAACCGTGATATAAACTATGGACTCTGGGTGGTTATGATACATCAGTGCAGCTTCATCGACCGTGACGCACGCTCCACTCTGGTGGGGGTGCTGATAACAGGAGAGGCATGGGCGGGGGCAGGGAGCATATATGCCATCTCTGTACCTCCCTCCATTTGGCTGTGAACCTAAAACCGCTCTAAAATATTTTTTAAGTCATTTTTAAAAAGTAGAATGATAAGATTTCCTGAGGTATAGGATATAAAGAGTGAGAGAAGGGCAGAAAATGAAGGATCGTATCAACGCCTAGGCTTGGGAACTGCATAATTAGGTAGATAAGGATGTCCTTTTCTGAGATTCCGGATACCGGAAGAAGTAGAAGGCAGAGTGAGGAGGAGGCAGCATCAATAGCTCTGTTTTGATGTCTACTGGACGTCCCCAGGAAGATGTCCAAAGGCTGTAGAACTGATGAGTTTGGAGTTTAATGGATATATAAAGACTAGAGACATCAATTTGGGATTCATCAGCACACACGTGGAATTTGAAACCCAGATCGTAGGTGAAATCTCTTAGAGAGAGATGTTCGGTATGGAAGAAGGGAGTCCAGGACGGAGCCCCAGAGTGTCCTTACGTATGGACGTCAGGGAGACGAGAAGCACACGAAGAAACCGGAGAAGCAGAAGCCTGGGAGACAGGAGGGCAATAACATGCGGTCGGAATAGCTGGCAAGAAAGTATGTCAGGAGGGGAGGTGACAACCATGTGGAATTCTGCCATGAAGTACGAGGGAAGGAAAACAGAAGAGTGCCCGTCAGAATGACATTCGGCAATCTTTAACAAAAACAGAAATCGGACTGGAACGAAAGTAATGGCATGGGCAGTAAAGAAAAGAGAATGAGCAACACCTTTCGAGAAGTCTCTTAATGGAGAAAAGCAGGGAATGGGGTGTTAGGACGGGGACGTGAGACGGAGTAACCCAGCCCAGGTCAGATGTCTAAGATACAAAGCACGTCACGGCACTGGTTTTGTCACACTCCATTGCCCTCGATGGCTTCAACATAAGCTCCGAGCTCGCCAGGCTGGCAGTCAAGGACTTCGCAGCCTGGTCTCAAGCTAATTACCCCCCTCAATTTCTGCCCCTCCTCCTGTCCTTTGTCCTGTCTTCCTGTCCTCCCAAAGCACCCACGAAACACTCAAACCATAATAGTCATCATTTTCCTATCGCTTCACTCTCTTTCGAGTCTTCATGCTGTCATACACACTGTCATTTTTGCCAGAAATGTCGTTTCCCTCGTGACCCCTCAAGAACTGAGGTGCAGTTCAAATGATCTGTTGTGTGGAGGCTTGCAGCAAAGCTTCGGCTTCCCCACCTATCTGCCTGGTGCCTTACGCCACTGGAGCCCTTGTCTGTGGATGTGTCTGTCCACTGACATGGATTTCCTGCAGGCAGGAACTGTCTTTCCCCCTTTTTTGTAACTCGTGTCTGCTAATAGGCCGACAGCCCATAGGTATATGTGAAATGAATAAATGTACCCACAGATAGTATCAAAATAACTTCAGGAGACAGTTCCATGTCACCCTTATGATGCCCTGAGCCAGTGTCCACACTGGCTTATGCAAACTCCAACACCCTGCTTTCTCCTCCCACCTTCTTCAAAAGACAATGCCCACGGGAAATAAAATGGAAAAAGTGTGCTCAACGAAGAAAGAAGAAAGTGATAAAAGCTCAGTGGCACCCCAAGAATCGGTGAATTCATATTAGCTACTTTTAATTTCGGGAACTTAAGGGCATTTCTCTTGCTTCACACAAATTCAGATCATTTCCTGCAAAACTGCAGAGTCTTATAAAATATAAAAGGAGCTAAGGACAGGGTCTTTGTTTTATTTGAAGTGAAATCCAGGTAGATAAACATAATCCCAAAGGAAATTTAACCTTCTCGAGCTGATTGACAGGGAATCGAATCCGTCATAGCCCAGACTTACCTAGAAACCCCAAGAAATTTCAAAATCTTTTTGAATAAAGCACCGGGACTAAGCTATGTTTTACGCATGAGATGTTCTAGAGCACCCGTGCTCATGAAGACGGTGTGTGAGGAGCAGCACTTTGCCTGTCCATAGCAGTAACGTCGCCCACAGGGAGACTGGCGGCTTTGCCATCTTCCCTCTGCCTCATTCCCAACATCTAGCTGGTCACCAAATCGTATCTGTTTTAGACTCACATCTCTAGAATCCATCACTTTCTCTCCACTCCCCTCTCCACAATTAAGGTTCCTGCTAGTCCCTGTCCAGCCTACTGCCCAGTCCTCGATCCATCACGCTGTCTCCATGCTGATCACATTTTCCTCCGCTCACAGATCTTCATTGCCTTCTCTTGCCTAGGAAATCGAAAACAAACTTCTCACTTGCTAGTCAAGGCTTCCACAATCTGCCCCGCCTCATTGCTGGCCATTCCTTTTCCCAAAGAATTGTACAGTTGCAAGGTATTAAATGAGCCATTTCTGTCTCAGGATGCCATCACGTTACATGCACACCCAATTCTGTCTGGCAGGACTGGAGTGAAAACATTGGGAAGCTGCGTGCTGAGGTGTAAGATGCAGGGCTGAGCGCGAACGGATGAGCCGTTTTTCCTGGGTGGCCCATACATAAAGGTGCCAAGCAAGAGTCTGATGTGTGAGTGATTGAGAAGGACATTTCATTCTTAAGGTCAAAGCCAGATAAATGCAGCTGGTTGTGAGGTCCAGAGAGGATGGTGAAGACGTAAGTGAGAAAACCAGTAATAAGATCAGATGCCAGGGAAACCGGGAAAGATTTGGGAGTATTGGATCAGTCCCAAGTGAGCAGCTCTGAACAGAGCAAGAATCAAGGAGGGTGGGGGCGCGCTCTTCCGGCACTTTCCTCCCCATGCGTCTGTGCTGTGGCAGTTGCCTCTCACCGGACCCCCTTTCTTGACCTCCATCACCACCTGTTCAAATCTTACCTGCTCCATTAAAGCCCATCGTATATCTCTACTCAAGGAAACATTTCTTATCCTTCGAAACAGGTGCGATGCCTCCAGCATCCTTTTAATTCAGACATTTTTTTCGTGCCCTAATCATGGCTCATATTTGTTAGATATTTATTTTAGTTTGAATATCCAGTGGGTAAGAACAGTGGCAACTGGTCTTGCATCTACACAGCTTCTACCTACTACTTCACACACTATAGCTGCTCAACAAGCATTTCCTTCAATTACCACTTAGACTGATATAATGCCATCGAGAAAACAGCAGGTTTTGCTAACTTTTTCCATAAACGTTCTGAATGGAGATATTCGCCTGAAACAATTGATTCAACACATCTTTGAGCATCAAAATCCAAGCTGAAAGTCTCCAAATGTGAGATGGACATATTGTAAAAGCACAGGAATTAAAAGAATCCCTCGACACCAAAATAAGTCCTCTTAACTGATGCACAGAACGTATTCTTGTAATTTCCTGAAATCCACGACAGACTCCCCACGGTCTTACCGCACATGGAGCTTTGAAGAACAGATGCATCGGCCTGGGAGAAGAGGCCTTTCCAGATGTGATTTCCCAGCTTGTCAGGGAAGCAGCAGCGGAATATGTGTGAGCTTAGAAATACAACACTTTCCATTGCTAGATGTGTGAGTCTGGCTGTTACACAGCCCTGCAGAGGTTTCCAATCTGTAAACGGAGACCAAAGAAATTACCTTATAGCCAGGTTGTAAGGAAAAACATGCATGAAATCACCTGGACAAAGAACATGGCCAATAGATTTGAGCCATTTCACTTAGGAAACCCTATACTACAATTAATTGAACTAATATTTTAAAATTCTAAGATGGTAATATAATATATGCATGTATGTACTTGTGGGTGAGTACATAGGATTGAAATAAACTGAAATCATACCGAAATATGAGCTTTGAAGTAATTAGCTACCTTAAGTCATTTTTCTTGAAATGTAATAGTTTTCAAAGTCTTAACGCAGTCTTCCAAAGAAATTATAGACTCTTTTCCTTAGAAGGCATATTGTTTGCAAATGCTAATACCTATCTTTCCTGAATCATTTCCCCTCATTAGGGGGGACTATGAAAAGAAAAATTTATCCTTTATTCATAGTTCTAAAAATTTTGTTCTCTAAAGCCCAGAAAATCATTTTACAAAAGAGATAATGAAAGATTTTTAGCCAAGGAAGTGGAATGCATTATGATGTAAGATATAAATTTCCATATCCTCCACACAGCAAAAAAAAGCAAACAAACAAAAAAAACCCTATCTCAATACCGGCAAATGGTCTTAGGAAAAAAAAAAACAACAAAAACAACGCTTAGCATATGGCATATTCCACAATTTTTAACTTTTTTACAATCTTAAGCACTTTTTACTGATAAGAGTATTACCTATGTATTATCTGTAAGAACTCGAAAATTATTTTGCTAAAAATTGTGAAGTTAAAACTTATTAATGGTACTCGGTAATCCTGTTCTCTTAGAATACAGGCACTAAAATAAAAATGGAAAATGCCTGAGGCCGCGGCTTCAAAAATATCCATTTGCAAATGAAAGATTATTAGTAGCAAATCTTCTTAGAATTAAAAGATTAGAGTTACTAATTTCTGTAAAAATTAACACCTACTTTCTTGAGAGATTTGAAAGGAAAGGGAAAGAATGATTCTGAAATAGCTGTAGTAGCGTAAATATGTAACATCTAAATTTTTTGTTAATTCTTCATGGCCACTGGAAGAGACACACAAGAAAGGAATATCACACAGTGGGCAGAGAATAGGATTGGGGTGAAGGGCAGGAGCCCCTATTCTGACCCCAGAAGGACCTAACAGGGAAAATACTTCCCGCCGAACTGATATCACAGAAATAAAATACAGAGATAAAAATGCTTTAAACGGTTTGATTCCCCCTAAAATTGAAAGAAATTGCATTAACAGGAAGCACGTGTTAATTTCTAATATTTCCCTCCATGTATGGGAACCCGGATCTGACACAGAAAAGCACCTCAGCAAATGTTTGTGGGAAGAGAGGATCATCTTAGTCTGAAGGAAGGAACAAACACTTATTGAAGACAGTCACTAATGCGAGCATTTTGCCAGACACTTTACCTAAAGGATCTTACTCCATCGTCAGAACTACCTGTGAAATGTATGCTGTCATCCGCATTTAAGAAATGAGATTGGGAGAGAGCAGAGGGCATAATCCAAACATTCTCACCTAGTAAACAGCAGAACTGTAGTTCCATAAACCAGGACCCACTGATCCCACAGCCACGCCTGTCCCTTCACTCTGAGGACACCAGGATTCTGTCCCAGAATCTAGTTCTGAAAGGCCTCGGACCACCACAGTGCCGTCTTTAACCCAGACAGCCTGGGGCTCTACCTACCTTGCCTCCCCCACGTTCTACAACCTTCTGTAATTCTCAGGGAGCTGAGAGGCAGCTGTGGCATCATATGAAAAGCAGTGGGTTTGGAATCAAGTAATGTAGCTTCAAATCCCAGCTCCGACCATTACTTTCCGGCCAAAATCACTTACCCACCATTATTTTTGGGGGGAGAGTTTGTTTTTTTTTTTTACCCACCATTTCTTTAAACCTCAGTTTCTTCTTTTGTAAAATGGAACTGACAGCTTCCTCCCAGTGCTAATTAGAGACTAATTAGTGTGAGGTTGCTCTTCCTGACATGCCACACACAACCCAGCAGATACCCAGTTATGTTTTTAAAGAAAATGAACTCAGAGCTGAGAGTCGGTCCTCATGCCTGAGTCCGTGACTGTCCTGAGTCGTCCTGTCCTCTTTTTCCACGATAAAGCCTGCAGCACTTAGAATGGTCACACGGGGACAGAGAAGACACAGGAAAGAGAGCTAGCAGACAGGAGGCAGCCATCAGCACCATGCTCACCCAGAGAGAGTCACAGACTTCGCACCTCTTCTGATGGTGAAAATAAAGAAATAAAGAAAACACTGCAAGGCCACGCCGAGAAAATACTGCAGCCTGAGGCTTAAGCATAAACAAAACTAGGCCCCACAGGTGGGATGAAGGAGGCTGGCACAGTGAGAGCGGGTCAAGACCATGCGGGAGGACACCTGAGTTCTCGCTGCTCTGCTCCTAAATCACTACCATTTGAATCTCTTCCTTTCCTTTAAACTCCATTTCTTCTTCCATGCAATGAAATATGCGGGCTATACTGTCTTTGCAGTTATTTTATTTATGCAGACTTCTAATCCTAGTTACCTTAGTTTTCATTAGAGCATTCTGCTTATTTTAGCAAATTTCTCTTCAGTAGCTCTTGATTTGACAAGATGATCCTTTTTCTCCTTTATTTTGAGTATGTAATAAATTATGTTATGGCTGGGCATTTTTGGGCTAACCCCTGCTTGTCATAGTGCATTTTTCTTTAAATAGTCTGTTTGGATTCTACTTTTATCATTTTATTTAGACTTCTAGTTATTTTATTCCTAACACTGGTCTAACATCCCCATGCATTTTTTTTTTTTTTTTTTTTTTTGTCCTTTCTTATCAGGGTTAAGACTGTGGCCACTTCTTTAAATGAATTGAAGAGATCTTCTAAGGCCTGGGATAATTTAATTAACATCAGGATCATCTGTCCTCTAAAGGTTAGATAAAACTCAGCTGTGCAACCATCTGCTCCTAATGTTTTTTTCCCCCTTAATTGTTGATCATTAATCTTCTAATTTTTTTTTACAGTAGTTAAATTCAAGTTTTCTACTTCTTGGCTCAGTTTTGGTATTTTGAATTTTGTAAGAAAATAAAGTCGCACATGTAAACAAATAGTCGCATATAATTATCCCTCTTACTCTCTTCCATGTATGTGGCTATCGTCTTTTCATTTTTAATTTCAAATATTTTTATTCTTTCTTTTCTCTCATCAGATTTCTAAGGACTTTATCCTATCCACTTTTTGGCCTTTCCAAGGAAACTGCTTTTGGATTTACATATCCTTTCTATTGTTTTGCTTTTTGTATCATTTATTCTAATTTTTATCTTTAATATTTTCATCCTTCCAGTTTCTTCTGTTATAGTTTCCAATTTTAAAGATTGGCAATAATTCCTGTATTTATGTCTTTTTTCTTTAAAACGAACATGTCGAAGGCTATAAATTTTCCTTTGAGTTCAGCTTTAGCCATGACGCATAATCTTGTCAGGAAGCATCGGCTGGTTTTCTCCATTTGTCTTCAAAAGCTTCATTTTCTACCTTTCTCTGCTCTACTCTGTGCTCCTGGAGCCCTACCCCAGTGGGCTGTATCCAGGTTCTCTCGCTGGATAGAGTTCAGTCGGGTTTGGCCAGTGGGAGACATCAACAGGAAATCAGAGAAGGAGGAAAGGAAAGTTCTACTCTACTCCCTCGCTGTTCCATCCCAGCAGCTCTTTCAGCAGCAGGAACTACAGTCCTCCCAGGCAGAGCCCCACGCCCTGCCCAGAGCATCAGCTCACGCAGGAATCTAACATCATTTCCTCACTTTGTCTCTTCGAGCCTAGGGATGAGAACAGCTGCCCATTTTGCTAGTATTTGGGTGGCCCAGCCTTCCTTGATTCTTTCAACTTTCCTGAAAGCTTTTTTAAAAATCACTTTACTAAAATCTCTACAGTCGAACTATCTGAATGGAGTTCTGTTTCCTGCCGGAACTCTGACTAGTACAAAGGATTCATTGTTCTCTAAATAATTGATTAATTAAAATTATTTTTTTCTTTTATCCAGTTTCCAGATATTACTTAGGAGAGATTTCTTCATCTGCTAAAGTTAAGACTCTGTATCATCTTTTTAAAGTAAACTTCAGAAAGGCAGTGACTCAAAAAATATGTAGCTCTCACATATGTCTCCTAGAGTAAAGTACTAGAGGATGTGATTCACCAAGATGACAAAGAAAACCAAGAAAGAAGGAAAACAGAGGATCTAATAGGGAGAAGACCAAGAGACTTCCCTCATCACTGGAAAGAAGTCCTCAGATGCCAGTGATGCGGTCCAGATGGAACAGGGGCGTTGGGGCCACGAGAAGGATGTTTCTAACAAAATATGGAAGTTTGGAATTGATATATGTTTGACTGCACTGAGAAAAGATTTACAGGTATTTTAAAGAGTTTGGGGGGAAATTAGTGATAAGAACCAAATAATTAAACAAATGGAAGAAATAAGAAAAGTAAAAATTATACAAAAAAAAAATATAGACTACTATATGGGTCATTTGTGAACAATTATATGGCCAAAATAATATAAACACTGAATAATAATTTAACCAAAAACTGGGATATTGCCATGTTGGGAGGGAGGAAGGCTGGGCAGTATAGGCATGGAGAAATAAGGCCACTAAATCTTTAGTTCCCCAATATAATGTCGACTCACAATACGTACATTGATAAATCAAAAATGGCATAGTAAACATATTACTTAGGAATCAAGAGGTCAATACCAAGACTAGCTCACATACTAGTCTTGGTTAGTTCTGATAAGCAGGATCCAGGAGCGTAAATGAGAAAAGAAAAGCGATGACATTTTATTGTTAACATTGTTATAAGCCTCCTCATTCTATTCGACTTTTTAAACTTTGTAAGTATATTACTTTGATAAAAAATTAAATGATTAAAATAGAAAAATCAGTAAGCTAAGACACTCAGGTTTTCCTCACTCAGGCAACCAGAAACAAAACAATAAAATTATTCTGGGAAAACTGAAGCCATTAACACCATAGTATGAGTTACATTAATCAATTCCTTTGTCTAAATCTCAGCAATCCACTGATTTGGGGGTTCCTAGGAGGCTCTTTAGGACATGTAGCGGGAGGGTGTAGCCTATTATCTGCTCCTCAAAAATATTAAAGATGTTGCTACAGTTCAGCCGAGACACACTGTTTTATAATATCAAGCTTCATTACATTCGAATACCAAACTGGTCTATGTATTATTAAATATTCTTCAAATTTGATAATTTACTGCTCAAAACATAAGAGCAGTTTTATTGTTTTTCATAGCAATTTAACTTTCTCTTTAGTCATTCTCCCTCCCATACTCACACTCAACAATCTTCCTTCGGTGATAAGGGGTGGGTTCCAGAGCCTCTAGCTGGAAGCTCAGCCCAAGCCCAACAACCCAATCAGTTGCTGAGAAAAACATTGCAAAGTTCTCTTGTTGTTTTATTTTTAATTTAATTTTGTGTTTCAACACTAGCTCCACACAAAACAGGGAGCTCTGACAGTGCATCGGTACTGCAGCTGTCGAAGCTTCTTTCCAGATCTCACAGGACCTCACTGAAGATACAGGAGACAGAGAACCCCAAGACCTCTGGACCAGCTAGACGTGCCCAGACCTTTAATAAGATGAAGTTGCTATTTTTAAACACCTGGAGTATGGATCGCAGCCAGCCACTATGTTCATTTACCAAGATGAGTCTGCTGATAATTTATAGGCTTTTTAATATGCATACTCTACTTTTTATTAAAATAAGATGTGATCACGGGATGTGAAGGAAAGGAAGGACCTCAAGTACAGAGAGTTCTAAGTCCTACTTTGAGGACCCTCGAGTTGCAGGGGCCCCCGCAGCCGTCAGAAGAGAGAAGCAGGTGACGAGACAGCTTCTAAGCCCCCCAAAGACTGCACAGTTTTCCTTTTATCAACCATTTGACACATGGAAAACGTAAGGCCTCCAGAAAGGAGGACGAAACTCATCGACTATCAACTAGCAGGTGGCAAAGCTGCAACCGAACTCAGGTCTTCAGACGCCAGGTTCAATGTTTTCGCCACTGTCTTTTTCTGTCTTTCTTATTTTAGGTGCTCTCTACTTATAGAAATGAAAACTGTATCCTTTTCTAAAGAGCTATGGAGATGTTGCTGCTCCATTTTCCCTAAGGAAAGAAGCCTGATAAATTATTTAAATATCCACTTTTCTCTGCTAGAACGTACACTATGTTTTTCTCTAAGTAAAATGCGAAAACACTTATTTTACGGAGTCATTTATATGCATCATTTTTCTTCTTAAAAGCTTCCTTTCTCCTATATCCATTGCTTTGGAAATCTCTGGAGATATTACAATGAAATATTGATTACCTTCTCTCTCATCTCCACCCTGTTCCTGTTCTAATGATCCTGCATCTCCAGAATAATTTTTGTTGAGGAAGCACTAATTCAGAAACCCGTTTGTATATTTTTTTTAAAGATCAACTCTTACATTGACCGGGCCTGTGCACCAGCCTTCTGTCACATAAGCTCCTGTTTGGGACAATCCCACTGGGACATCACATCTCATTAGAAGCAACGACCTTGAATTGCTGGCTTCTTTCAGTTCCCAAGAGATGAAAGGTTCGACAGCATGGCAGTGGTTAAGAGCAGTTTGGTCTTTGGGAGTGAGGAGGATATTGTTGGAGGTTCCATTGTAAGGGGTGCAGGTTCGGCTCCTGGGAAAGAGTGGGGCTTCCGTACCCACCATAGCACATCCCGAGGCTTCATGTTGGATACTTTCTGCTTGCGACAGAGTGGGGTGGGAGGTTCTCAATTTCTTTTCAAAGGTCTCACACATCAGTTTTGATCTGATATATGTTTTCTGGATTTCAAATCAGAAGAACCGAGGCCCGAAGGCCATTGCCCACTGACTCGGTGATAATTTAATTAACTTTGGCTCAGTTCTCCATGTTATAAACTGTTGATGAAGACTATCCGTTTACTGATGCTGTAGAATTCAAACAGATAATTCACATGAAATGCCAACATAGGCCTACAGAGCCTTAAGAAATGGAGTCTCTTTCGTCCTTAAGAAGAGGTAAAAACCCTGTTAGTGTCTCTAAGGAAGCACAGGGTAGTTTTTCCCCATAAAACTAAGAAGATGCTAAGAAACCGGCCTCCCATGGGTGGCCCTTAGGAAATGGACCCATGAATGAAGTTATGCGAATAAAACCATTAAGAAGCACAAAGCGGACGAGAAGGTTTCTGTGTGGGGAAGCTGTTTCGCTTTTCTATTGCTGCATAATAAACCACCCTAAAACCTGGCAGTTTAGAACACCAAGCATATTCTTCTTCTCATGAGTCTATAGTGTGAGCTCAAGTGGGAGGTTCTGCAGCTGTTGCTTCGGGTCTCTCACATGGTGTCAGTCACACGGTGACTAATGGGCGGTCATCTGGGAAACTGGGAAAGCTGGGCCCCTCTCCCTCTTCCCAAGGTCTCTGGGCCTTTCCTGCCCACCTGGTCCCTCCAGTAGGGGACCTGGATTTCTTACATGGCAGCTCAGTGCTTTCAAAAGCACATGGCCCAGGAGGGAAGAAGCAGAAGCTTACACACCTTATTACCTGGACTCGAAACCCAAGAATATTACTTCCTTCACACTGTACCGTAAAGTAGATTCGAGATTCGAGGAGTGGGGACAGGCCTCGGAGGCCTCCGCCACAGTCCTCAGAGCCCACGTCCCTGAGTAATACTTGCTCAGTCGCTTGCACGCAGAACATAGTCACTTAATAAATCTCAGATGACTAAAGGGAAATGCAATTCCCTTAGTCCAGATTAATGTTTTAGTTCTTGGCTAAGTAAAATCGAGAAGGGTTAAATTTGTGGCCGGCTCACCTGAAGCGGCAGCCGCCATCTAGAATGTTGTCAGGCTCAGTGTCCCACAGGCTCCTCGAGTAGACGATTCTCCATGTTCATCTCACCAGACACTGTGTCGATGGGCCATTCAGCATCTTCCAATAGAAATGTTGCTGATTCTACCACTCGATATTTTAAACATGAAGATGCCTTGATGTGATCATAACCATTTTAACTTAGAAATAGATGTGTGGTTGCTATTTTCAAACTACTTCTGCTTTTTCTTCCAGGCTCCTTTAA